>NC_072015.1:23396364-23696364 GCF_027791375.1 Indicator indicator
TTTCCAACCCAAACACCTCTGTGATTTTGTGATCAGGACCAACTATGATTCTGTAGGAGCAAGTTCTGCACCACGAGGGTACTGTAGCGCTGGAACAGGTTACCCAATGATGTAGTTGAAGCTCCATCCCTGGAGATATTCAAGGTGAGGCTGGACAAGGCTGTGAGCAACGTGGAGGATGTCCCTGCTGAGTGTGGGGGGGTTGGACTGGATGCCCTTTGGAGGTCCCTTCCAACCCAGACCATTCTATGATAGGAGTCACTTGGTCAAACCACTTGGCCAGGCTTCCCTCCTTCCATGCTCAACACAGAAGGTCTCTAAATGCAATTTTTCTGTCTAAAGCAGCCACCAAAGTTTTAGTGCAGCTTGGGGCTCAGTTGGGAAGGGTAAAGGGACTCTGATGCAGAAGGTTGTCTGAATAAAACCCTTGGCTACTAATCAACTTCCACTTTAATCCCTGGAACATTGCTTGTGGCTCCTGACTGCCTTCCAGTGCCTGAAGGGATCCTGCAGGAAGACTGCAAGGGCACTTTTCCTGAGGGTGTCTACAGACAGGACAAGAGGGAATGGTCTGAAGCTGAGGCAGAGCAGGGTCAGACTGGAGCTGAGCAAGAAGTTCTTCAGTATGAGGGTGGTCAGGTTTTGGAACAGGTTGCCCAGGGAGGCTGTGGCTGTCTCCTCACTGGGGGTGTTGAAGGCCAGGCTGGATGAGGCCTTGAGCAGCTGAGTCTAGTTGAGAGGTGTCCCTGGGCATGGTGGGGAGGTTGGAGTTGATGAGCTCTGAGGTCCTTTCCACCCTGAGCCATTCTAGGATTCCATGAGTATGTTTTTAAGAACAAAACCTATCCAGCCATGAGTGCTCATCAGCCTCTTCTGCACACTCTGCCTTTTGTCACACTGATAAATATCACATTCTGCCTCCTGGTGTTTCCTTGGCACTCCTCTGGAATTTGTCAACTTTAATGTATCTTCCCCATGATGTTTCGTCTCTCATGGAATCCAGAGCCATTTTCAAGTGCAGTGACAGCTCCTGTGATGGAACAGCTCCTTCAGCATTAGCCTGGATAAAATCTGGCTTGCTGTTGATTAAAGTCAGGTGTCTCTGTAACTATGGTAGAGTGAACCATCACCTTGGGTGTTAAATGATGTGTCCAGAGGAATTGAAGAAGGCAGATTGAGACTGGAGATGAGGAAGGAATTCTTAACAGTGATGGTGGTGAGGCACTGGCACAGGTTGCCCAGGGAGGCTGATGGGGACTTGAACATCCTGTGCTGTTCCTACCCAAGGAGGGAGGTTGGAGTAGATGAGCTCTGAGGTTCCCTTCCAGCCTGAGCCATTCTGGTATTCTGTGATTAATGCCATGGGGTGCAGTGAGAAATTGCTAAAGGGCTTTGAGGAGCTGATGAACTGTTTACCATCTTTTTTAATCCTGCTCTGTGTTCCAGCTAACCACCACAGCAATGATCCTCTCTTCTTGGAGTCTTTAGGTGGTGACTGAGTGGTTTCAGTGTATTGCTTGGTTCAGATCTGAACAGGAAGGGTTTTTATTTGGGTTAGGCTCTCGTTTTCAGGGCTTTAAAACAGCTGTTAGCACCTGCCCAAGGACACCTTGGCTCTGACAAGCTCTGTCTCTGCTGGAATGTGGCTTCTCCCCTTGAGGCTTGCTGCAGCCTTGGCAGGGAGGTGTGACAGGTGTGTCTTTGTCAGACAGGGAATGCTATGGCAGAGTGGGTGGCACTGAAAGGGAACAGAACTTGGAGCTTTCATCTCCAGTCTTTTCAAGTTCTTACAAAGATAACTTCTGTTCTCATCTTCTGAGTCCTTCCACTGTACTACATCTCACTTGTCCTCCTGGCTACCACTTACCCTCCACTCTCTTGATGCCTCCTATTCTACGCAAAAAAATTCTTTGCTGAGAAAGTGGTGAGGTGCTGGAATATGCTGCTCAGAGAGGTGGTGGCGTCACCACCCCTGGAGCTGTTCACGGAGCTGTGGTGCTTCAGGATGTAGTTTACTGGCCATGGTAGTAGGGTTATGGTTGGACTTGATGATCTTGAAGGTCTTTTCCACCCTTAATGAATCTTGTGGTTTTTGCTGTCATTAAGCCAACTGTTAGACAGATTTAAGGGTGACCTCTCACTTACTGCCAGAAACATATAGAACTGCAGAATTGTCAGGGTTGGAAGGGACCTCAAGGATCATCGAGTTCCAACCCCCCTGCCAGGGCAGGGACACCTCACACTAGACCAGGCAATTGAACAGAAAAGAGTTTGAGAGGAAGGAAGATCCTTGGGAGACAGGGAGGTTCAGGCTGGATGTTGGGAAATGTGTCTGCACTGAAAGAGTTCTCAAACACTGGAATGGTCTGCCCAGGGCAGTGCTGGAGTCACCAGCCCTGGGGGTGTGGACCTGGTACACAGGAACATGGTTTAGTGCTGACCCTTCAGTGCTGGGTCAAAGGTTGGACTGGATGAGCTTGGAGGTCTCTTCCAACAAAAGATGTTCTGTGACTCTGTGAAAGGCTGACAGCCAGAAGCAGTCAGGCCCCAGTGCCACCCTTGCAGATGTCCCAGGTCTCCAGAAGCCACACTCAGCAAAGCTTCCTCAGGTACACATCAGCCTAAAATGCTGCATTTTGGGCTTGCTCTGTGTTTGACAGAGCAGCTGCATTGCCCTCCCCTGTGCCCTCAGTGCGCCCTCCCTTGATTCTTGGTAGCAGCCAGTGGAGGAGGAAATTTCCAGCAGAGCATTTTTCTTCTCAAAGGTCCATTTCAGGAGCTTGCACTGACTCAACAGCAATGAGAATTGAGCTTCAGAGACAGGAAGGGTTTTGATACACATTGACTGCTTCACTGCTTTGCTCTTAGTGAGTGAGCTGATGACAGCAGAGTGATTTATGGGGTCCCATCAACAAGAGGCAGCTTGGCCACTTTTCTCTCTTTCTTTCCTTCTTTTTTATTTCTCAAATAAATAAATCTTGTGGGTAAGAAACAAACCCTGTCTGGAACGATGAGAGAAGCACACAAGTCATCAGCTATGGAAATTTCATTTCCAGTTGAGCTTTCTCTTTGATGCTGGGAAGGTTTTTGCTCTGACACTCAAACCATGACTGAGTCCAGAGCTGTTCAGGTGTAGGCTGATTAACCTGGGCCTAGCATCCTGCTAAATCACAGAGCTGCTGGGTAGGTCCAGAAGAGGCCACTAAGATGATTAGAGGGCTGGAGAACCTGCTCTATGAGCACAGGCTGAGGGAGATGGTGCTGTATGGCCTGGAGAAGAGTAGGCTCCAGGGAGACCTTGAAGCAGCCTTCCAGTACCTGAAGGGGGCTACAAGAAAGCCATGGAGGGACTTTTGATAAGGGCTGGGAGTGACAGGATGAGAGGAAATGGATTGAAGTTTGAGGAGGGCAGATGTGGACTGGAGCTGAGGAAGAAATTCTTGGCAGTGAGGGTGGGGAGACACTGGAACAGGTTGCCCAGGGAGGCTGTGGATGCCTCCTCCCTGGAGGAGTTCCAGGCCAGGCTAGTGGGAGGTGTCCCTGCCCATGGCAGGGGGCTGGAACTGGTTGCTCTTTGAGGTCCCTTCTAACCTCAACCGTTCTCTGAATCTGTGAGACCTGCCCTGCTTTTCTGGCTTACTCAAGCCCACAATGTCCCTGACTAAGCAGGAGAAGAACAAGAAGTTCCCTCACGTGTCAGGTGCCTGTTCCTGAGCAGTTTAAATAGCTCCCAACGAGCAGGAGCTCACAACAATGGTAGACTGCAGCTTCAGAGGAGAACATCCTGACAGGCCATGACAAGGCTGAATGCCACTGCACAGCCACCCTGACAGCTTGGCTTTTGTTCCAGCAGGTGGAGGAGGTACAGAGTGGGACTATTTTAGGGTACATCCTCGCTCCACAGGGAGGGTGCATGGAGGAGCTGAAGTGACCTACTAATGTTGGAAGGGTTTGTGCAATGATGGTGCTGCCAGCCCCAGAGAGAGGAGGGCAGCAGCAGAGCAAAGTTAACCTGGGGGGAAAATCAGCCCTTGGGAGGGGAGAGACAGTGTCTCTTGGGGAAATCTTGGAAGGAATGAAGCTCTCCCTTTGTCTGTCCTCTAAAGGAGTTATGAGGAAATGGAATTTGTGAGACAAATAACAGCAAGGGGGCTGAGTGCAGGAGAGGAGATGAAACATGGGGAGAGGTTTGAGGGCTTTTAATTTGCTTTTGGTTTGGGTTTGCTGTTTTTGGTGGTTAGTTGGGTTTCATTCAATATTTAACCCTTCCCTTCAGTTGTCAAAGTGACTTCATTTATTCAGCTGCCTTCTTACTTTCAGATTTGTTGTTCCTTCCCTCCTACTTTACTTAGGTTCTTTTTTATTGTCTTTGTTTTTGTTTGATTGTTTCTTTGTTTTCAAGGTTGGGCTAGGTGAGGGAGGAGATTCTTGCCCCTCTGCTCTGCTGACATCCCATCTGCAACACTGCCTCCAGCTCTGGTGCCCCCAGCATAAGAGGGATATGGAGCTGCTGGAGAGGCTCCAGAGGGGGCCACAGAGACGATGAGAGGGCTGGAGAACTTCCCCTGGGGGTACAGGATGAGAGAATTGGGGCTGTTCAGCCTGGAGAAGAGAAGGCTCCAGGGAGACCTTAAAGCAGCCTTCCAGTATCTGAAGGGGCTGCAGGAGAGCTGGGGAGGGACTTTGGACAAGGGCTGGGAGTCATATAATGGGGGAATGGATTGAAGCTTGAGGAGAGCAGATTTAGACTGGAGCTTAGGGTTGTATGAGGCCTTGAGCAACCTGGGCTAGTGGGAGGTCTTGAACACTTCCAGGGAGGGGACCTCCCTGGGCAACCTGTTCCAGTGTCTCCCCACCCTCACTGTCAAGAATTTGTTCCTCATCTTCAGTCTCAATCTGCCCTCCTCAAGCTCCAATCCATCCCCTCTCATTCTGTCACTCCCAGCCCTTGGGGAAATGGTGGGCTTGGTAAAACTCTGAAACAGTCTGGCATAAAAGAGTGTGGAACCTCTTCCAGCTCATACTGGATGGGTACTGGTCAGAGATGATCTACATGAGCTTCCTGCCCTGCTGGAGGGCAGACCTGTGGATCTTGAGGCTTCTTGTAGCCTTACTTGGCTCAGTTTTTCCTTCCTTCCTTCCAGCTCTGAATGTGCTTCTTCCCTGTCAGGGTAAGTGATGTTTACTTGGAACTCCTGACAGAACTTGTGGAGAGGGAACAGCCTGTTCAGTAATTCAGAACACAGAATGGCTTGTGTGGGATGGCTGCAGGTGTGCCACCATCACAGGCAGCAGTTATGCAGGAGAGGAACTTGTGTTTAGCAAGGGCTCCATGGAGACTGGGTGAGAAGTTAGCAACCAACTGTGAGACTGTGCACTGAGGTTCAATAAGGTGAAGTGCAAGGTTCTGCACCTAGGTTGAGGCAATTCTAGATATCATTTCTGGTTGTGGGATCATGATATTGAGAGCAGCCCTGCAGAGAAGAGCTTGGGGTGCTGGTGGGTGAGAAGCTGGACAGGAGGCAGCAATGGGCGCTGGCAGCCAAGAAAGCCAGTAGCAGCCTGGGCTGCATCCAAAGCAGTGTGGCCAGAGATAGAGAGAGGGGATCCTGACCCTCTGCTCTGGGGAGACCTCACCTGCACTGCTGGCTGTGGAGCCCTCAACACAAAAGAGACATGGACCTGATGGAGAGGGTGTAGAGGAGGCCAGGAAGATGAACATAGTAGAGGTTCTCCAGCCCTCTGGGGACAGGCTGGGAGAGTTGAGGTTGTTCAGCCTGGAGAAGAGAAGGCTTCAGGGAAACCTTAGAGCTGCATTTCAATATCTGAAGGGGACCTAGGGAAAGGCTTGGGAGGGACTGTTCAGAAGGGCCTGTGGGGATCGGACAAGGGGCAAAGATTTAGAACTGGAGCAGGGTGGATTTAGGTTGGACATCAGAAGGAAGTTCTGCACAGTGAGGGTGGGGAGACACTGGAACAGGCTGCCCAGGGATGTGGTTGAGGTCCCATCCCTGGAGACATTCAAGACCAGATTCAGTGTGTCCCTGTGCAGCCTGCAGGGGGTTGGCCAAGATGCCCTTTGAGGGTCCCTTCCAACCCAATGCAATCTGTGAAGCTGTGAACCTCATCAGTGTCAGCAGGGACACTTCTCCACAGGACTCAGCTGCTCAAGGCCTGGCCTTGAACACCCCTAGGGAGGAGCCATCCACAGCCTTCCTGGGCAGCCTATTCCAGAGTCCCACCACCAGTAAATTCATCTGTCAAGGGAGCAGCCACCAAACCCTTGCAGCCCTATCAAGCAGAAGCTGTTAGAGCAGCATCTCCTGCTCACATTGCTGGAGGCAGCTGTTTTCCACAAGCAGTTTATAGGCAAGGTACCTTTCTCTGAAGTGAAGCAAGGGGACAGAACTGCAAGGCTGGGACAGATTAATGCTAAGAACGGTGATAAAGGAAATCCCCTAAAGCTCCCTCTGAGAGGGCTTTCTGTGTTGTTTTTCTGGACTGTAATTGTTTGTTATTGTCCCACAGTGCTTGGAACCAGGCAAATAAGAGATGGAGCTGAACACTTGAGCTTTGCTGTTATCACAGCCTGTTATGTCTTCAGATAAACACTGTAGACCTGAGCTTAAAACACATTTATTGGTTCTTCTTATGGTCTCTCCTGCTTCCCTAGGTATTTTGCCCCTTGTAATCTTCAGGTACAAAATGACAATTTCCTCTGCATCTCTACCTCGTTCAGTAAAGAGGGACAGGAGTAAAACACAGCTCTGCATTTAGTACCCCTCCAGTTCTGCCTACTGGGTTCTGGAACCAAAGCAGCATTCTTTCAAACACTACCTCTGTGAGCATAGAATCATTAGGATCACACAGATATCATCACTGGATTGTTCTAATTAATATTAATCTTGTCAAAAATAGAGGTTTTCCATCTCCTTCATGAGTGTAGGATCAGAGGACCACAGCATTGTTCTGGTTGGAAAAGACCTCTAAGATCCTTGAGTCCAACCGTGGATTTCCTTTCTCCACCTGAAATCTTTTTTTTCCTTTCATCAGCCACTGAATTAGTGCAATTAAAATCTTGCCAATTTCACACACAAAAGTGGAGATCTCTGCTAATTGTTTTCCACAGGGCTCCTCAAAGTGATTTATGGAACCTTCTGCAGAGAACTTACAGTGGGGAAAATAGCAGCTAGGAACAAAAAGTGAGAAATGAAAAAAGGTAACCCCCCCAAAAAAACCCCAACCAAACCAACCAACCAACCAAAAAACCCCACAAAAACAAACCCCACCACACCTCAGTGTTTATCACTTCACTCAGATTGAGTCTGCGGGAGACAAAATTCTCTTTTAATTGCAGCTCAGCAGCCATGTTCTTCACAACAGAACTGAATCAAGCTCTGAATGAAGCTATTATGACTTCAAATTCCTGTAGCCGGCCAACATTTGATTTTTTTCTCTTTTATTTCTCCAAGATGAGCTGAACAAACTTTCAGAAGGAGGCTCTCTGGATTAAACATTCAACTGCACGGCAGCTGAACCTGTGTGCAGCCCCTTTGCTCACTTCAACATTTCATTCAGCATCAGAAAGCCTCTTTCCTAACCTGCTTCACTCTGCCGCCTGAATTTCAGTTCATTGTGGTCCAGTGGGAGGTGTCTCTGCCCGTGGCAATGGGGTTAGAACTGGATGATCTTCAAGGTCCCTTCCAACCCAAACCATTGTGTGAATTCAGCTTGAATCCTGCTTCACTCCTCCCTAGCACTCACTCAGGTGCAAGAGAAAGGGACAGAATCTCTGTGCTAGGCAGGTTGTTGAGTTGGGGACACAAGAGCAGGACTTAGCTGCCTTTTTTTTTACTGCTAGGCTGGGGAACTGTTGAGTGGAGGACTGTTCATACAGATCTCTGCTCTGCTGAGGCTTCAAAAGGAGTGCTGTGTCCAGCTATGGGACCCCCAACACAAGGGAGACATGGACCTGATGGAGAGGGTCCAGAGGGGGCAACAAGGATGAACCTCTGCTATGGGGACAGACTGAAAGAGTTGGGGCTGTTCAGCCTGCAGAAGAGAAGGCTCCAAGTGGGGGACCTCAGAGCTGCATTGATATTGAAGGGGAACTGCAGGAAGGCTGGGAAGGGACTGTTCAGAAGGGCCTGTGGGGATAGGATGAGGGGCAATGGTTTGAAACTGGAGCAGGGCAGATTTAGGTTGGGCCTCAGGAGGAAGTGCTGCACAGTGAGGGTGGGGAGGCACTGGAACAGGCTCCCCAGGGCTGTGGTTGAGGCCCCATCTCTGGAGTCATTCAAGCTCAGCCTTGCTGTGTCCCTGTGCAGCCTGCTCTGGTTGGAGGTGTCTCTGCTGCCTGCAGGGGGTTGGCCAAGATGCCCTTTGTGGGTCCCTTCCACCCCAGTGCAGTCTGTGTCTTGTGTCAGCTCCATATTTATCCCCAAAGTGAGTGCTGGCATCCCAGGTGACTGTAGGCTGCTTATCCACAAGTGTCCATTTCAGGCTCAGGCTGTGAACCTTTGATGTGGCTGTTAACAGCTGGTGATGTGCAGGGCTTCAATCAAAGGCAGGCACAGTTGTGCTGCTGACTCAACCAACCTCTGAGACTATTCCAGCCCCTGGATCCTCACCAGCTCTGTGCAGTGACTGAGCTCTCTGCCAGAGAAGCCTCCATATGCTTTACGGACAGTAAAGTTCAGGGAGAAGATTATGGCAAGATTTATGCCCCCTGTTATTTCAGTTAATGAGGGGAATCTGTCTAGGGGGAACGTGTGCATGAGAGCCAGCTGCAGGAATTGCTGCAGGAGCAGGGTGGAGGCCTCCATCCTGGCTTTGTTACTAGAAATTTTCTTCTACTGCCTGCAGTGAAAAGCAAAGGGACCTGGGGCTGTGTGAAGAGAGACTGAGATAACTGGGGCTGCTGAGAGGGGATCTGATCTCTAAATATCTGAGGATGGGTGTCAGGATGAAGGTGCCAGGCTCTTCGTGGTGGTGCCCACTGATAGGACAAGAAACAGCAGGTACAAGCTGGAACCCAGGAGGTGTGAGGGTGCTGGAAGCCTGGAGCAGGCTGCCCAGAGAGATTGTGGAGTCTCCTTCTCTGGAGACTTTCCAAACCTACCTGGATGCATTCCTGTGTGACCTGCCCTGGGTGAGCCTGCTCTGGCAGAGGGGTTGGACTGGATGGTGTCTGGAGGTCCCTTCCAGCCCCTAACATTCTGTGATTCTTTGATTTCCTTTTTGTCCTCTTAATCGTATTTTTGACTGATAAATAGAGGATCGGGAGGTTATGAGGACATAAAGAATTCCATTTGCTTTAAGATTTTAGGGGTTAAAACCCTAAAGAACTCAGGTATTCACAGAACCACAGCGTGGCTCAGGCTGGAAGGCACCTCAGAGCTCATCCACTCCAATCTCCTTGCCATGGGCAGGGACACCTCTCAGCTAGACTCAGCTGCTCAAGGCCTCATCCAACCTGGCCTTGAACACCCCTATGAAAGATGCATCCACAGCCTCCTTGGGCAGCCTGTTCCAGAATCTCATCACCCTCCTACTGAAGAACTTCTTCCTCAGCTGCAGTCTATTCCAGGGGCAGTGTGCAAATCAGCTGCAAATGTCAATTTAGTGGGGAAGATCAGGTTCAGTCCTGCTCCAGGGTCACTGTGCCTTTATAATGACGACAAATTAATTGTGTCAGTGCAGCCCAGTGAACGTTCTGTGGACACACTGGGAGCTCACCAGGTGGAGGAGTTCTCAATCTGCTGGTTTAATATTTGTGTTATTGATTTGGGTATCAGTTCACATCCAACAGTGCAGCTGCTCTGGGACTCTCCACAGATGTTTGCCTGCTGTCATTCTGCCAGCCTGGAAGTGGTCCCTGGAAGTGGAATCCTGGGAAAGGAAACAAGCAAAAAAAAAAAACCAAAAAAAAAAACTTCTCTTCTTCCACTCATGGATAGGTGCAAAGGCAATCACTCAGATAGCCTCAGGTCTTGTCAAATGCAAAATAAAATTCAATAGCTTGGGAGGAAGGGGGAGAATTAATTCTTCATCGCTTGCTATATTGGAGCACAACACATGGTCTCTTATCTTGAGCTCACAAAGGTAGCAATGAAGTGTCACTGAGGAAGGAAATGTGTGTGACAATGCCAGAGCAACTTCATCTACTCCAAATTGCAACACTGTGACAGCAGCAGGGGTTGTGGTGCAGGCTTTGTGCTGCAAAGTCCCCCTGTGAAATTTAGTGCGGGAACCGTTGTGTTGGCAGAGGGGGTGCAGAGAAAGCCCCAGGCCAGGGCTGGGAGGCTCTGTCTTGGGCACTGTGTTGCTGTCTGTAGAAGCTGCACTGATGACCCCTTACACCAATGGTGAGGTTGAGCACCTGCCTGAGTAAGGCATTTGTTGTTCCTGAGTGCTGCTGACATATATTGATGAGATTCACAGCTTCACAGATGGCACTGGAATGGAAGGGACCCACAAAGGTCACCTTGGCCAACCCCCTGCAGGCTGCTGGGACACCTCCAACCAGAGCAGGCTGCACAGGGACACTGCAAGGCTGAGCTTGAATGTCTCCAGGGATGGGGCCTCAAACATATCCCTGGGCAGCCTGTTCCAGTGTCTCCTCACCCTCACTGTGCAGAACTTCCTCCTGATGTCCAATCTCAATCTGTCCTGCTCCAGTTTCAAACCATTGCCCCTCCTCCTATCCCCACAGGCCCTTCTGAACAGTCCCTCCCCAGCCTTGCTGTAGGTCCCCTTCAGATATCGAAATGCAGCTTTAAGGGCTCCCTAGAGCCTTCTCTTCTCCAGGCTGAACACCCCCAACTCTCTCAGCCTATCCCCATAGCAGAGGTTCTCCAGCCATCTCTCTGGTCCCCTCTGTACCCTGTCCATCAGGTCCATGTCTCTCTTGTGTTGGGGGTCCCACAGCTGGACACAGTGCTTCCAGTGAGACAAGCAGAGCAGAGGGGGAAAAGAGATGAACAGAAGATATTTGCTGTGATTCAGTGGGTAGAGAAAGAGGAGATGCAATCTTCCAGCTGTGGGCATCTCAGTGTCCAGGGTTGTTGCTGTTGTTGTTTCACCTCTCTTGGCAGGGTTTTCTTCACTTATTTTCAGGTTACCTGCTGAAAGAGAAAATGTTGTGCTGAGCAGTGAGTGGGGTGTTGTGGCTGCTCTCCTTGAGAAGTGTCCTGTAGGCACTCAAGAGCATCAGCTCTAGTGAAAATTTATTTTCTCATTGTTGGCTTTTCAGAAAGGATTTTTTTTTTTTTTTTTTGCACAGTGGAGAGAGCTTTTAGAGCTGCAAATAGGAAAAAAACCTGATTCCACTTAAACCAAAAATTGGACATCTGTCATATTAAAGATGGGGAGGTGACAGCTTGTTGACTGCCACAAAGCAGAACGTTTTGGGGTTTAAATTGTTCTGTCACAAATGAAGCACAGGACCAGAGAGAGAGCGAGGTGAAAATAAAACTAAATTGGGCAAACCCAAGGAGAATGAAGAGCAGGCTGGCAGCAGGCTGATTGCCCTAGGCAATGTGTAACTGATGAATGGTGACAGATGAAGTTTTCTTCCCATTCTGGATTGAATGTATGTGTTAAATAAATTAGCAACCTCATCAATATCCCCCAGACCTAATTGACTTTGTACAGCAGGAGCAGTCCTGATTCTTTCTCTTTCTAGCTCTGTTTGCACAGGGCTCTGACAGGGAGCCACTACTGACTTCCTCATCTCTGCTGGTGATGCCCTCGGTGATGCAGCCCAGCACCCTGTTGGCTTTCTCTGCCCCTGCAGCTCACTGCTCACTCAAGCTGGGCTTGTTGGCCACCAAGACCCCCAGGGCCCTCTGCACAAGGCTGCTTTGCAGCCAGCTGGATCCCAGCCTGAGCTGCACTCCTGGGTTCTGCATTCCCAGGTGGCAAGACCCTGCACCTGTCCTCATTGAACTCCACGAGGTCCTTGCTAGCTGACTCCTGCAGCCTGGGCAGGCCTTCCTGGAGGGTGGCTTCTCCCTGCTGGAATGTCAACCTGCCCACTCCTTTTGGTACCATCTGCAAACTTCGTTAGGGTGCTCCTGATCCCCAATCATTCAGGAAGATGCTAAACAGAGTTGGGCTCAGTATTGATCCCTTGTGGGAAATGCTTTCAACTGTGCTGCACAGCACAAGTAAAATTGCACAGCCCAGGTGTTGGCCATGAGCTCAAGGGAGGTGTCAGTGGCCACAGAGCAATGAAAGCATCTGGCTTAGGGTGGCTGGTGGCAGAGTTCAGTGCTCTGAACCCAGCCTGCACCAAAGCTGTTTGCCAGGCTGCCTGGTAAATGGTTTTCATTACTGATGAAACTCCTCAGCCGTCTTTTTAATGAGCTGCCTTAATGTGAACAGCCACATTTACAGAGGGAAGTTTAATTCAATTTGCTAAGGACTTGACATGAAGAACTCATTATTTGCTCAGAGAATTGCTTCTGTAGAAGAAAGTAACAAAATCCCATAATGATCTTGGGACAACAAACAGAGCTTTCTTCTCTTTTATTCTGCATTCCTTTACCATTCTGAATATAATTATAACACAAATGGCAAAAAATTAGAAGCATTTTCTGGTTTGGCTCTTTTATAGTGTTTTTGAGGTACTCTTTTGGTTTCATCACCCTGTAAGTGGTAAATATTGAAAATATTTCTCATGGATGCTTTAGTCATTAGCTCAAGAAGTTCAGCTTCAAGAAGCACGTGAAGGGGAGTAAGGTTGACATTCTCAGATTCATAGAATGGTTTGGGTTGGAAGGGAGCTTCTAGATCATCTAGTTCCATCCCCCTGTTGCAGGCCACCAGCACAGGTTGCTCAAGGCCTCATCCAACCTGGCCTTGAACACCTCCAGGGAGGGGGCAGCCACCACCTCCCTGGACTACCTGTTCTAGTGTCTCCCCACCTTCACTGTCAAGAGTTTCTTCCTCATCTCCAGTCTCAATCTGCCCTCCTCAAGCTTCAGTCCATTCCCTTTTGTCCTATCACTCCCAAATCTTGTAAAAAGTCCCTTCATGACCTTCTTGTAGCCCCTTGCAGGTGCTGGAAGGCTGCTCTAAGGTCTCCCTGAAGGCTTTTTTTCTCCAGGCTGAACAGCCCCAACTCTCCCAGCCTGTCCCCACAGGGGAGGTTCTTCAGCCCTCTGATCATCTCTGTGGTCTCCTGTGGACCCTTTCCAGCAGCTCCATGTCCTGTCTGTGCTGGGGACCCCAGAACTGAAGGCAGTGCTGCAGGTGGGGTCTCAGCAGAGCAGAGAAGAGTGGCAGAATCCCCTCCCTGTGCTGCTGCTCTCCCTGCTTTGGATGCAGCCCAGCACGTTTGGCCTCTTGGCTGCCAGCAACCATTGGCTCCTTTACAAAACTGTTCTTTTGATCTGTGCTGTGATTTTGGTTGCCCCCATGCACTCTGCAGTTGTTTCAGTATTAGACTATGTTGTTTGATGGGGTTTTTACTGGGAATATTAGCTATGGAAAGCTAAATCAATGCCATGTTAAGTAGCACTGAGCTTTCAGGACTGGATGATCTTTGAGGTCTCTTCCCACTAGATGTATTCTGTGATGGTATGATTCTGTGAGATGATGCTGGAAGAAGCCACAGGTTGGTTCAAGGATCCTTCCTTTCCTTATCTGACCTCTTTCAGTGATGCAAATACTCTGTAATAGATCCAGTGAGATGGTCTCATCCTCAGCAGCTGTGGCTTTACTGTTGCTGCTTTGCTGTAAAGTGGATGCAACATTTGAGGCAGCATCACAACCTGGAGTGGTTTGCCAGGGTTCCCCTGCAGGATTCCCCTCCCCACAGTTCATCACAGCAGCAGCACTGTGCACACTGTGGGTAGCAGTCTGCAGGCAGCACTGGTTCCTGCTGCTGCCTAAACTGGTTGCTGTCTTCTCTGACGCCCTGCAAGCCTTTCACAGCTCCACCAGACAACTCCAGCTTTGCATATCTCCTTCTGCTCCTGATATCATTGCTCTTCAGTGTCTCAGTCTTTTGGTTCACACCTGTCAAGATGATCTCCCGGGCCCTGGGGCTTTCAGCTTCTGTCTTTTCTTCTTGTAATCATCCAGCTGCATCCTGACTGTGTGTACTGCTCTGTTGGCTTTTCACATCTCCTGTCTTACTGATGTCTCACTCTGATGTCTTACTCCTCTCTCTCATCGCAATCCTGCTTTGTTGCTTCTTGCCACAGGTCTAAAAATCATCCCTTTGTGATGTTTCAGTGATTCCTGAAGTCTCTTCAGGCTGCCCCTTGACCTTGCAGCAGTTTCCAGGTAATTGGAATCACAGGGGTGCAAGCAGCCCTCTTGACTTTGTGAGTGAGCTTTGTAGAGTAGGGATTATTGGTCGAGCTCGGTGCTCCTCAGGGCCTTTCCTAACCTGAATGTTTCTGTGATTCTGTGACTTTAAAGAGGTTTTCTGGATTTTTAAAGACTGATCTCTCTGAGGCTCCCTGCAGGCTCAGAGTCTTTGTTTGCATGCAGCCAGGGACAGGGCCTGGGTGCTCCTGCTGTGTGTTCTAGAAAGCGCACAGGACTCTAACTCTGTGCTGCTGTTACTAAGAGGTCTGTACTGCATCGAGCCATCCAGCCAGGTGCCCACCAAGCCACTCTGCCAGTCTCATTCTTCAGAGAGAGAAAATACAGTGAGAGACCTGTGAGGGGAGATGAGGACAGGGAGATTCCAACTCACTGGGCACCATCAGAAGCTCCTGTGCAGCTGCACAGGCTTTATCCCACTCTTACCATGCTCTGACAGAGGTGCTGCCACTGATTCCAAATGCAAAGAAATTCTGCCCTGCAAAGAAAATCCCTTTTAAATTAAACATAGATGACTGTTGAAGCCCTGTATTTGGAATTATGCATCTTCACAGCCCATTATCATTTGCATATATTTAGAAGCTATTCATGAACTAATTAGTTGCATAACAGTGCTGAGGATTGCAGAGCATTTAACATGATCCACAGCTTGCCTTGGCTTGGGAGGAACCCTCAAAAGGAAACATTGACTTGGTATCAGATAGGTCCTTAGGAATGGGCGAGAAAGATTTGTTCCATCCAGCACAAATAGTTGCTTGGGAACCTTGCCCTTGTTTCTCTGATTTCTACAACACCTCTGCTGCCTGGAGCTGTGCGGGTAAAGCAGAGAAGCAGAAGACAAAAGTTTGTGATTCATCACAAAAGATTTGTTCCTACCAGTGTCTGTCATTCCTAGTCCAGGTGGAGAGCAGTGGCAGTTGGAGCTCCTCAGGGCTCTGGCCTGGCTCCAGTCTCTTTGACATCTTTATCAGCAACTTGGGCAGTGGCATTAAGTTTGCTTATGACATCAAAACCTGTGGTGTGCTGGGCTGCCCTGAGGGCAGGAATGCCACAAGGCCTTGTGCTCTAGCAGAGGGGCTGGACTGGATCATCCTTTGAGGTCCCTTTCAACCCCTAACGTTCTGTGATTTTTCATGGAGAGTGAAGAATGAGATAGAAAGGAGAGGTTCTTGTTGCTGGCTTCATTTTAAATGCCATCAGTCAGGGCCTTTTTACAAAGATAGGAGCGTTCTCAGTTTGTTGATTTACAACCTGTCTCTGCGAGTGCTTTGAGTCTTGCTTTGCTTTAAGTATGGGACTGATGGAATTTGTTTCTCTGGGTTTACTTAAGTAACTGAAAACACTGAATCCCAGAATGACTCAGGTGGGAAGGGACCTCAGAGCTCATCCACTCCAACCTCCCCACCATGCCCAGGGACACCTCTCAACTAGACTCAGCTGCTCAAGGACTCATCCAGCCTGGCCTTGAACACACCCAGGCAGAAGGCAGCCACAGCCTCCCTGAGGGTCTTTCAAATCAATTTTGTGCTCTAGAATATGAGTAATCAAAGCAGAAGTTTCATTGGATGTAGATCTCCATGTCCAACACCAAATTTCAGAAAGAGTTTTCATAGATTCATGGAATGGTTTAGGTTGGAAGGAAGCTTAAAGATCATCCAGCTCCAACACCCTGCCATGGGCAGGGACACCTCCCACCAGCCCAGGTTGCTCAAGGCCTCATCCAACCTGGCCTTGAACACTTCCAGGGAGGGGGCAGCCACCATCTCCCTGGGCAACCTGTTCCAGTGTCTCCCCACCCTCACTGTCAAGAATTTCTTCCTACAGTTCTGTTGCAGTTCACTGCTCCCCATTGCAGCAGTAATGCATATTAGAACTGAGAACAGGTGAGTGGTAAGAGGGGGAAGTGTGGAACAGTTCTAAGCAAAATAAAAGCACCTTCTATTTTTTTTCCCTCAAAAGTGAGTGAATCCTTCCCTTCTAGAAGTCTAAATACCTGTCATTTTCCTAACTTTTTGCCTTATTCATAGAATCATAGAATCAGTCAGGGTTGGAAGGGACCACAAGGATCATCCAGTTCCAATCCCCCTGCCATGGGCAGGGACACCTCACACTAGATCAGGCTGGCCAGAACCTCATCCAACTTGGCCTTAAACACCTCCAGGGATGGGGCCTCACCCACCTATTCCTGGTACTTATATTTGTGGCTGGGTCAGAATACAAGAGGAAAACAATAAAGTGGAAGCTGCTGTTCCTTGTTCTGTCAAACTAGCCAGAGCCACAGGCTGTAGAGGTAGCTGTGAGCAAATAACAGTGAGTAAAGCAACTACAGGAAAGCCAAATCCTACAGGAAGTCAAACAGGCTCCAACCTGTGGGGTTTGGCTGTTCACAGAGTTCATTGGGTTGGAAGGGACACTCAAAGGGCATCTTGGCCAACCCCCCTGCAGGCAGCTGGAACACCTCCAACCAGAGCAGGCTGCACAGGGACACAGCAAGGCTGAGCTTGAATGTCTCCAGGGATGGAGCCTCAACCACAGCCCTGGGCAGCCTGTTCCAGTGTCTCCCACCCTCACTGTGCCGAACTTCCTCCTGATATCCATCCTAAATCTGCCCTGCTCCAGTTTCAAACCATTGGGGTTTTACTTGGCATTTCAGTCACCTCAAAAGAAAATCTGTTCATTTGCACCACAGAGCTGTTCCTTCTTCTTCAAGGGAAAAAAGCTCCCGCAGTGAAGTAGTGATTTTCTTGCAAGGAAATCCAAATCATCTCATTAATGGCCACAGTTTGATCTGATCTTCAAGGCCAGGGACATGAAGGATGCTGTTTAGCAGCTCTCCATGTGTATAATGTAATTAGCTTTTGAAGTCCGACATGGCAAAAGCATAGATGGGAGTTATTAGAGTCATCAGCTCTACAAAGCAGAACATAATTAACCAGGTTTGGTTTGAACAACCACAGATGAGGAAATCAGAGCATTATGAAAGGTATCAGAGATGCTTGCTCACCTCAGGTGGGTGCTGTAGGTACTCAGAAAGAGCAGGCACTGTTTGGTCACCTTGACTGACACATCATCTCTGAGGGCCCTTCCAGCCCAAGCCAACCTAGGAGGCTGAGGAGGGACTGTTCAGAAGGGCCTGTGGGGATAGGACAAGGGGCAATGGTTTGAAACTGGAGCAGGGCAGATCAAGGCTGGACATCAGGAGGAAGTTCTGCACAGTGAGGGTGGTGAGACACTGCAACAGGCTGCCCAGGGAGGTGGTTGAGGCCCAATCCCGGGAGACATTCAAGCTCAGCCTTGCTGTGTCCCTGTGCAGCCTGCTCTGGTTGGAGGTGTCCCTGCTGCCTGCAGGGGGGTTGGACAAGATGCCCTTTGAGGGTCCCTTCCAACCCAGTGGCATCTGTGAATCTCTCAAGGTGTTAGCTCTGCATGGTGCCCCTTGTCTGTGCACTGACAAACTGAAAGGCAGGCAGTGCACTGTTCTCATTATTTCAGCTCATGAAACTGATAATTAGTCATTCCAAGAAATGGTAATTAACTGGGAACAGGCTAATGATGGAAGTGTGTGTTGAATGTTTGCAAGTGATTCCAGGGAATCTATTAGGCAATTAGAAAACAAAAAATATTCACATTTGTTGCCTCTGAAGCTATCAAAGGACTTGATTTGCATGAACGATTTCCAAGCTCTGTAGTTTCATTCATAATAAATTGCTGCTAATTAGGAGATCTTCCACCCAGTGGAGGTCCAGGAGAGAAGGGAAGGGCAGAGCATCGCTGCTTTAACTTTGTGCTGCTTCAGAAGCTGAGGGGTGGTGACTTTCATGGTGAGCTATTTACTAATAATAGGGGTGGCATCTTCTCCCAGCTGTCACACAGGTCTTTGTGACCTCCAGGCACAGTTGCTGCAGTGCCACAACAAATACAGATTTGAATGTCTTCCAGTTTAAAAAAAAAAAAAAAAAGATAAATTCTCTGTGGAAATGGCTCAGTCCTGATTCTTGTGGATGCATTGAAAAGAACCAATTTTAAAAACACCAAACACTTGTAGCTATGAAAAATAAACCAACAAAAATGACCATAAAGTAGTGAGATTTTGGGAAAAGGGTTTGAAACTAGAAGAGGTAGAAAGCAGAAGGGATAGAATTCAAAAGGGAAAACAGATTTTTGTTCTTTGGAGTAACATCAGTAAAGAGCAAAGCAGATGTAAAGCAGCTTATTGAACTTGAACTGAAAAATGTCCTTGGTGGCAATGCTTCTAGGAATATGACTCCAGGGAGCTTCTCCTCCCCCCCTGCTCTGCTCTTCCCTGCTCAGATCATACCTGCAATGCTGTGTCCAGTTTGGGGTTCACCAGTGCAGGAGAGACAGAGATCTCCTGGAGAGAGTCCAACAGAGAGCTGTGAGGATAATGAAGGGACTGGAACATCTCTGCTGTGAAGAAAGGCTGAGAGCCCTGGGGCTGTTTAGTCTGGAGAGGAGAAGGCTGAGAGGGGATCTGATCAATGTCTCTAAATATCTGAGGGGTGGGTGTCAGGATGAAGGTGCCAGGCTCTTTGTGGTGGTGCCCACTGATAGGACAAGGAGCAACAGATATGAGCTGGAATCCAGGATGTTCCACCTCACCATGAGGAGAAACTTCTTTGGTGTTGAGGGTACTGGAAGCCTGAAGCAGGCAGCCCAGAGAAGTTGTGGAGTCTCCTTCTCGGAGACTTTCCAACCCCACCTGGATGCATTCCTGAGTGACCTGCCCTGACCAGTGGCAGAGGGGTTGGACTGGATGATCTCTGGAGGTCTTTTCCAACCCCTACCATTCTGTAATGCTATGATTCCATGTTTATTACTGCTGCTTCTCCCCAGGTAACAACTTTTTCCCCACATCCATCACTTTTTCCCTCATCTCTTCATAGATTCACAGAATGGTTTGGGTTGGAAGGGACTCTGAAGATCATCTAGTCCCAGCCCCTCTGCCACTGGCAGGCATACCTTCCACTAGACCTGACTGCTCAAGGCCTGGTGTAACGATGAGAGACATACATGATTGGTGTGGAACATGCTGACCACAGGTCATCTGATAATGCTTGCAGACCCCTGAGAAGAAAAGACGATGTTCAGACATGGTTTGGATCGATTGATGCCACTGCTTCAGGACTCAGCAGCTGCTCTGGGCTGTAAATTCACATTCAGGTAAGTGAATCATTTCCTCCAGGTACTACTTGGACTAAACTACCAGAAAGTGAAGGTCATATGAAATGTAAACTGCAAAGAAAGGTCACTTCTGCATTTTGATAAGGCAGAAACAGCAGTGATGCTTTAGTGCATGGCTGTGGACTCTCCTGGACTGACCTGAGCTACACTAATGGCTCCGTGTTCCAGAGCAGTGGCTACAGAGCAGCCCTCAGCAGCTTTGTGACCAAACAGCTGTGGGTTTCTTAAACCTTGCTGTTAGGTTTGCTAAACACAGTTAGGTTTTTTTATGCTATCTCATTTTTGCCAAATTTCCTTGGTTGGCAGTCTGAAAGTGATTTTAATAAGGTATTTTGCTCCGGGCAGAACTCACAGTACTGTCATTTTGGGATTCACTTCATAGCCTTCCCTCTATTCTATGGACTCCTTCCCTGCCTGCCTGTCCTCCAACTTCAATTTTCCCATGATATGGAAAGTTCCTAACCATGAATCTCTACCAGGTTTGAAGATTTGCCATCACACCACTGTTTAAACTCTGAGTCCTTCAGGTTCCTTGGAATCTTTTAAGCTTTGTAAATGCCAGACTTGACTTTTGACTGAGTAATTACTGGCAGGCAGCTAAGCAGCAGGTAGAGGAACCAGAATTGGGTGAATTTCCACCCTTGTTGCTGGAGAGCAGAAAGGAAAAAGTAACAGAATCAGAGTTATAGAATGGTTTGGGTTGGAAGGAACCTCCAAAGGGCATCCAGTCCAACCCCCCTGTGCTTAGCAGGGACATCCTCCACTAGATCAGGCTGCTCAGAGCCTTGTCCAGCCTCACCTTGAATATCTCCAGGGATGGGGCCTCAACCACCTCCCTGGGCAACCTGTTGCAGTGTTCCAGCAGCCTCCTGTTGCAGAACTTGTTCCTCACACCCAGTCTCAATCTGCTCTGCTCTCATTTCAAACCATTGTCCCTGGTGGCCTTTGGGAACAGTCTCTTCCATGTGATTTCATTGCAACAGCTCTGAGTTAAATGCCAGAGCTTTTAAATTCAAGAAGCCTTTTCTCTCCATTAACCTAACAGTGATACTCTGGGATCAAAGCTGAATTTTGCTGTGGCTCATTTTTTCATTAGATGTTTTTCCTGAGTTTTTCTGCTGAGAGGCTTTTGAATTCCACAGAGATTTAACCATTCTGCTCATCCTCAGATCTCTTCCTGTCCTTTCCTTGAAACTAATTGGATTTCTCTTGTACTGTATCCCCTCCCAACATCCCCATTGCAAAGCTAACCTGAGCATTATGTGTACATCTGAGTGTCCTTTTCATAGAATCAGAGAGTGATAGAACTTTAGGGGTTGCCCTGGATAGAGTTGGGAGATAACTTGCAGGACATTTTTCTACTGGTTTGCTTGCTGACAACCTGATCTACTGGAGGATATTCCTGCTGACTGCAGAGGGGGGATTGGACTGGATGCCCTTTGGAGGTCCCTTCCAACCCAGACTATTCTATGATTCTGTGATCTTCTTTATGTCTGTGTGGCTCTTCTGGGTCCTGGCTGTGAAAGGCCTTGACGGAGCTGCTACCTTGTGATGAGGCAGGCATCCAGATCAGGCTTTGGTTTTCCCTCTCCTCTTAGTGCTGAGGATTTCAAGACAGTATTCAAAGGAACTTCCTGTGCATCTCCTCAGCCTCACATACAGAGCTGAGGGAGGGCAGACTGAAACTGGAGATTAGGAAGAAATTCTTGACAGTGAGGGTGGGGAGACACTGGAACAGGTTGCCCAGGGAGCTGGTGGATGCCCCCTCCATGGAGATGTTCAAGGCCAGGTTGGATGAGGCCTTGAGCAGCATGAGTTGGTGGGAGGTGTCCCTGCCCATGGGAGGAGGTTGGAACTGGATGAGCTTTAAGGTTTCTTCTAACCCAATCCATTCCAGGAACCTATGAATCACATCTCTTGAATGGCAAATTCAGCAATCTCTTTGCATCCAGTCCTTACTTTGATACTGAGGCAGATTTTTAATCACAGGCATCCTCCTTATTAATCAACTATTTGTTATTAATGGCAGTTGTCCTCCTTATTAATCAACTATTTGTTATTAATGACAGGTATCCTCCTTATTACTCAACTCTTTATTATTAATGGCACTTGTCCTCCTTATTAATCAACTATTTATTATTAATGGTAGGTATGCTCCTTATTAATCAACTGTTTATTTTTAATGGCAGTTATCCTCCTTATTAAACAACTCTTGGTTAAAAATCAGAGCCCTTGCATCACACTTTCTGTGCACCTTAATGACATTTGCATTTCAACATGGACCCTAGCAAATTGCTTTCTGCTTTTATTGGCTGCCTGTAAACAAATGGAAGCTGCTGATCAGTGAAGGGATCCCTTTATTTCCTGAACTTCTTGCCTTGTAATATTTCTTGGAAGTGGGTTTTGGTTTTTTTTATTTTTGCACTATAAAACCTCTCATCTGTCCCTGACACATAGTTTCTTCCCCCCCGATAAATGTCTCCTTAAAAAAAATATCTTCCTGTAAATTTTGTGCAGTGATTTCTAAAGTTCCTGTCCTTATTTTTCCAGGCCCTGCATTTTCTGAGCTGCTAATTGCAGGCTGAATCATAAGGGTTACGTTTCTCTCCTCTGCTGTAATTTGGTGAGTCACGAAGCTGCTGTAGCTCTACCCTTTGAAAGATCCTTCCCTGCTTCCCACTTGGTGTTCTTACCTAAAAATCAGATGGAAGAAGGAAGTCTCTGCTGCTACTTTTAACTCCCTGCTTATCTGTATGTGTTCAGAAGTGCTGGTTTTCCTAAGGATAGTTTTTCTTTTTTTGCTTCTGGCTTTTGCAGGTAGAATAAGGAACAATTAAAGGTAGAATAAGGAACGATTCCTTTGTGTCCTTAGATTACCAGAATTCTGCCATTATGTCTGTGTATCACAGAGTAAGAGAGTGGGTTGGGAATATTGTGGAATATTGTGTCCAGCTCTGGGCCCCTCAGTTCCAGAAGGACCTCAGGGAACTGCTTGAGAGAGTCCTGCACAGAGCCACAAAAATGATTAGTGGAGTGGAACATCTCCCTTATGAGGAGAGATTGAAGGAGCTGGGGCTCTTTAGCTTGGAGAGGAGGAGCCTGAGAGGTGACCTCATTCATGTTGATAAATATGTAAAGGGTGAGTGCCAAGAGGATGGAGCCAGGCTCTGCTCAGTGATGCCCAATGACAGCACAAGGGGCAATGGTGGAAGCTGAGGCACAGGAAGTTCCATGGAAATAGGAGGAAGATTTTTTTCACTGTGAGGTTGATGGAGCCCTGGAGCAGCCCAGGGGTGTTGTGGAGTCTCCCTCTCTGGAGATATTCAAAACCCAGCTGGATGTGTTCCTGTGTGACCTGCTCTCGGTGATCCTGCTCGGTCAGGGGGGTTGGACTGGATGATATCTGGAGGTCCCTTCCTGGCCCTAACAATCTGTGATTCTGTGGGTTAGGAAGAAACATTAAAGATCATCTTGTTCCAACCCTCCTGCCACCTGAAGGCACGTATTTCACTAGATTGGGTTGCTCAAAGCGCCATCCAACCTGGCCTTGAACACCTCCAGGGAGGGGGCATCCACAACCTCCCTGGGCAACCTATTGCAGTGCCTGCCCACCCTCACTGTCAAGAATTTCCTCCCAGTCTTCAGCCTAAGCCAGCTGTTTAACTTGCCGAACATTTTCTTCTATGAGAGATGTTTCTGTTCCTCTTGAGTAGCTTCGAGGCTTCCATTATGTGCAGCAAGCCTCTGTAATGTAGTGGAGTGAGCTGCTGAGGCTAAAGGTGGATTCTTCTCTCTTCCCAGCACATTCTGCTGGGCTTGACTGAGAGCTGGGGCACATAAACAACTCATTACAGGTTCACAAGGCTAGGAGAGCTGTCTCACCCTCTGTAATTGTGCATGTGAAAGCTCTTAGCCCAGGGCAAGCATGAAATGATCAGAGCCTTATGGAGAGGAAACTTGGCAAATGCTGAACCTGGGTGCACACTGCTGGGGGTAAAGGAGGCACTGGCTAACAGTTTCACAGGGACTGTGGTTGGGTCATTTGGATGTGTAAAAACAGTTGTCTGGGTTGGAGTTCCACTCTTGGATTCTCCTCCCAGAAGGACCAAAAGCAGAAAGTCTCTAAAAAAAGATTTTTTTTTTCCCACTGGATTTAAATTGCAGAAGTAAATGCAGTGTGAGGAATATTTGACAACTGCTCTTCTGAGGAGCAGCTCTGCTGTTGAAGCTCTGGTGCTGGAGTGGTCTGGCTGCATTAGCCTCCCTCCCAACAGTCATGGCAGGATGAGGGAGATGATTCTCCCCTCTGCTTGGCTCTTGTGAGAACTCCATCTGGAGTACTGCCTCCAGTTCTAGTGCCCCAGCATGAAGAAGGGCATGGAACTTTTAGGGTGAGTCCAGAGAAAGGTCATGAAAACGAACCAAAGGCTGGAGCAGCTCTGCTGTGAGGACAGGCTGAGGGAGCTGGGGATGTTCAGCCTGGAGAGGAGAAGACTCCAGGGGGACCTTAGAGCTGCCTTCCAGTACCTGAAGGAATCCTACAGGAAGGCTGCAGAGGGACTTTTCCTGAGGGTGTCTAGAGACAGGACAAAGGAGAATGGTTTGAAGCTGAGGCAGAGCAGGGTTAGACTGGAGCTGAGGAAGAAGTGCTTCAGTTTGAGGGTGGTGAGACTCTGAAACAGGATGCCCAGGGAGGCTGTGGATACCTCCTTCCTGGGGGTGTTGGATGAGGCCTTGAGCATCTGAGTCTAGTTGAGAGGTGGCCCTGGGTATGGTGGGGAGGTTGGAGCAGATGAGCTCTGAGGTCTTCCCATGTGAGCCATTCTAGGATTCTCCTGTTGATTAAATGTGATACATTCCCTGTACCACCACCATAGGTGCATCTCCAGCAATATTTTTAATTTCAATGTTTAGGCTGCCCAACAGCCTGCAGGTTATTGAGCATTTCTCATGAATGTGTTTCTGCTTACCACTATGTTTTTGTTTTTCTTTTCCAGTTACTGCTTCAGTTGTATAGTTTGGAATCTCCATTCTTGTCTGTAGCAGCAAAAGGTCATTCTTTGCTGTCCCTGCTTAGCAGCAGACTGAACATGCTGTTGGGAATCATGCAGTGCTTTTACCCCACCACACTTTGTCATCCTAACATTTGGGTTTTTTTCCATTCCCAGCTTGCAGTGTGTCTTGGATTCTCTCCTGTGGCAGCCTTCACTCTGTAGGCACAAATATTCATAACTGGAGGAAAAGAGCAGCCAGGTTCTGTTCTCTCCCATTCTCAGCTTCTACTTTTTCAGCAGCTTAGTATTTGTAGAAATGAGAGCAGAAAAGACTTGAGGCTGCAGGCTGCTGTGGGATGGCTGCTGCAGAGCTGTGCATGAGAAGTCAGCTGGCCCTCTGCTCAAAATCTTGGTATTACTCATTTCAGTTTGTCATAGAATCATAGAATGGTCTGTGTGGGAAGGGACCTCCAAAGGTCATCCAGTCCAACCCCCCTGCACTCAGCAGGGACATGCTCCACTAGATCACATTGCTCAGACCCTTGTCCAGCCTCACCTTGAATATCTCCAGGGATGGGACCTAAACCAACCCCCTGGGCAACCTGTTGTAGTGTTCCAGCAGCCTCCTGGTGCAGAACTTGTTCCTCACATCCAGTCTCAATCTGCTCTGCTCTCGCTTCAAACCATTGGCCCTGGTCCTATCACTGCAGGCCTTTGGGAACAGTCCAGCAGCTGAAGTGGGCTACAAGAAGGCTGCTCTTAGGTCTGCCTGAAGCCTTCTCTTCTCCAGGCTGAACACCCCAGCTCTCTCAGCCTGTCTGTGTAGGAGAGATGCTCCAGCCCCTGATCATCTTCATGGCCCTCCTCTGGACCCTCTCCATCAGGTCCATGTCTCTCTTGTGTTGGGGATCTCAGAGCTGGACACAGCATTGCAGTTGAAGTCTCAGCAGAGCAAAGGGGCAGGATGCCCTCTCTCCATCTCTGACCTTGCTGCTTTGGATGCAGCTACTTTGGATGCTGATCATCACCTCTGCATGCTTGGTTCAGCATTCCCTCTTCAGTGGGAAAAAGAGTAACCATAGTCTGAAAAGCGGAAGGCATCAGACCAAATACCTTTACTTGCCAGGAAATTCAATGCTTTATGGTGAGAATTTAGTTTCAGTAAATAATTGTATTTACATTTCTTTTGCTGTTTGTATTTCTTTCACCATGCGTTTATAGTGATCATTTCTATTGAGAGTATGAGTGCAGCCGTCTCCAACTAGCACAATTCCTGCTTCAGAAGATGGGATGTTTGCCTCCTGCATGTTAGGATGAGATGAAATGGGCTCAGGTTGCACCAGGAGAGGTTTCAACAGAAAAATCTTCTTCACTGAGGGAGTGGTGAGGGGTTGGAACAGGCTGCCCAGAGAGGTGGTGGAGTCATCATAGAATCATAGAAAGGTTTGTGTTGAAAGGGACCTCCAAAGGTCATCCAGTCCAACCCCATCTGCAGTCAGCAGGGACATCCTCTACTAGATCAGGTTGCTCAGAGCCCTCTCCAGCCTCACCTTGAATATCTCACTTCTATATGAGGGTGGTGAGACACTGGAACAGGTTGCCCAGGGAGGTGGTGGAAGCCTCATCCCTGGAGGTTTTTAAGGCCAGGCTGGATGTGGCTGTGAGCAACCTGATCTAGTGTGAGGTGTTCCTGCCCATGACAGGTGTGTTGGTACTGTATGATCTTTGAGGTCCCTTCCAACCCTCACAGTTCTGTGATTCTGTGATCTCCAGGGATGGACCCCAACCACCTTCTGCAGGTGTTCAAGGAGCTGCAGCTGTGGTGCTTCAGGATAGACTTTAGTGGCCATGGTAGTTGGGTTAGGGTTGGACTCCGTGATCTTAAAGGTCTTTTCCTGCTTTAATGATTCTATGGCTCTAGGTGTTAGCTTCTTTCTGCTCACTAGCCATGTATGTAAACCATGATGGTACAAATTAATTGATTTGCTAAGCCAATTAAGTAACTGATTTTGCCTTTTGTGTCATAGAATGGCTCAGGTTGGAAGGGACCTCAGAGCTCATCTGCTCTGACCTCCCCACCATGCCCAGGGACACCTCTCAACTAGGCTCAGCTGCTGAAAGCCTTTTCCATCCTGGCCTTGAACACCCCCAGGGACGAGGCATCCACAGCCTCCATCAAGTCTGCTAACCTTTTACAAATGCGTGCTGAGAGGATCTGGGCAGATGCCATTTTCCTCCTTCACACTGAGTACCTGATAATAAGCCCAAGCTTTTTAGAGCTAGGAATCAGATTTGCTGCCATTAGTTGAATTATCTCCAATTCCCTGGAATTCTGCAGTACCATTCAACTGCCTTTAAAATGCAGGGTGGAATGCAAGGAAATTAAAGAGCAAGTGAGATGTGTAATTAAGACCCCATTAGGAGTGCAGAATTAAAATGCTAATGTCCAAGGCTGAAAATTAGTTTTTTAAGCTTTTCCTTTTTAATCTGTAGCTTTTAATTTAGCCTCAAAAATTGTTTTGTTCTGATTTTTATTTATTTATTTGGTGGTGGTTGTTTGGCTTGGTTTGTTTTTCTTGTGGTTCTTGTAATTTTCTTTCTAACTGAATTATCCTTTCCCCAACCTGTCCTAATTGAAGAGAATTCTCCATTTTTCTGTTCTGAAAGCTCCATGTTGCTGTGATTTCCTTTGCAGTGAGGTAACCCTGGCAGGGTGCATTTCTCTAAAGGTTTTTAAAAAAATATTATTATTACTATTATTTTTATTACATTTTATTGTGCTGTTTTTAGGTCCCTAGAATTGACATGCAGAACATCCTGAAGGAACTCTATGGGCTTGTGAGGGTACTATGGATGGTATTAATATTTACACAGGTGCAACTGGGTGCTCACTGCCTTAGCACACAGGATTAGAGGCTGTCAGATCTGTCCATGGGACTGGGAAGTTCTCACATTTGTGCTGCTCCTCAGCTTTTCACATTGAGATCATTGCAGTCCACAAACTACTCCTAAGTCAGGTGTTCTCTGCAGGATCCTGCATCCAAATGTCTTGTAAACAACGATGCATTGTAGTTGCATTGTAGCCTTATCCAGCAGGGCCTACACTTTCTTCTAAGATGCTTTTAAAGCAGGCAGAGCAGAGCCAGGCAGACTGCACAAGGGGTCAGAGGTTCAGCAGCTGGTAAACAGTGAGCACCAAAATGCTTCAGCTGTCTTTGGAATAGAGGCAAAAAAAAGCAAAGCTAAGTGCAGACCAGGAAAGAAGAGGCTTACCTGTGCTCTGGTTAAGAGAGAAGTGGAGATGGCTAAAAAGCTTCGACCTGGGTATTGCAGAAGAAGAGCAGGTCCAGAGGAAGGCATGAAGATGATCAGAGGGGCTGGAGAACCTCTGCTTTGGGGACAGGCTGAGAGACCTGGGGCTGTTCAGCCTGGAGAGAAGAAGGCTTCAGGGAGAACAAGAAGCAGCCTTCTAGTATCTGAAGGGGCTACAAGAAAGCTGGGGAGGGACTTCTGACAAGGTGGTGTAGTGATAGGATGAGAGGGAATGGATTAAAGCTTGAGGAGGGCAGATTGAGACAGGAGATTAGGAAGAAATTCTTGACAGTGAAGGTGGGGAGACACTGGAACAGGTTGCCCAGGGAGGTGGTGGCTGCCCTCTCCCTGGAGGTGTTCAAGGCCAGGCTGGATGAGGCCTTGAGCAACCTGGGCTGGTGGGAGGTGTCCCTGCCCATAGGATGGGGTTGGAACTGGATGATCTTTAGGATCCCTCCCAACCCATTCTCTGAACCCATGAATCTTGTCTCATTTTGGAAAACTGTTGGCAGTGGTGTGAAAGATGGAACAGCTCAGGGGAACAGAGTGAAAAACAGTTGTGATGAAGATAACCCTGAAAACACTGTTCAGGAGATTTAATTTGAGAGGTTACCCTTCCTGTGTTGAGGGTTCCAGAGCTCTAATGAGGCCCAAGAGGTCAGAGAACCAGAGGTCATTTCCCCAAGCCACTCAAAGCAGAGGTTTCCTCAGCAAAGCTCTGTTGGATAGGAAAAGGCTAACAGGGAGATCATCATCCCCTGAAGAAATTATAGTAATAGGAGAAGGAGGAAGATTCATCATGAGTTATGATGGCTGTTAACCCAAATTCTCTCTTCTGGATGCATGCAAAATAGACATTTCCGTGTTCTCAATGGACTTTTGAAGTTCTCACTAAAAATTAATGCTGTAATAAAGCCATAACTCTGAGCTACAAAATGATGGAGTGCTTCCTGTTCATCCTGAAAGCATTTAGAGATGGACTCAGGGATTCCATGTATTGTCTCTGCCACACATCCTTGGAGAGTTCAGGAGCTCTTGCATATGTAAGACTTGCTCTGGTGGGACCTCACCTGGAGTACTACATCCAGGTCTGAAGCCCTCAACACAGGAAGGACATGGACCTGATGGAGAAGGTCCAGAGGAGGCCACAAAGATGATCAGGAAGCAGCTCTGCTGTGAGGACAGGCTGAGGGAGCTGGGGGTGTTCAGCCTGGAGAAGACCTTAGAGCTGCTTTCCAGTACCTGAAGGGATCCTCCAAGAAGGCTGCAGAGGGACTTTTCCTGAGGGTGTCTAGAGACAGGACAAGGGGGAATGGTCTGAAGCTGAGGCAGATCAGGGTTACACTGTAGCTGAGGAAGAAGTTCTTCAGTAGGAGGGTGGTGAGACTCTGGAACAGGCTGCCCAGGGAGGCTGTGAATGCCTCCTTCCTGGGGGTATTGAAGACCAGGCTGGATGAGCAGCTGAGTCTAGTTGAGAGGTGTCCCTGGGCATGGTGGGGAGGTTGAAGCAGATGAGCTCTGAGGTCCCTTCCACCCTGAGCCATTCTAGGATTCCATGAGTATGTTTTTAAGAACAAAACCTATCCAGCCATGAGTGCTCATCAGCCTCTTCTGCACACACTGCCAGAGGTGTCTTCCATTCTAGGAATCCATTCTGTGATCACTGGGATGAAGTCTAAAGTCTTAGCTGAGCTGTGCAGTATCATTTATATGTAAGGAGGCATAAAGCTGTATCCTTTATGATGCAATTCCTGTCCTTGTTATATTAAATAGAGCCATGTGAAAATGGTTGATACTTCTAAAGAATCTATCTGCTTATTTTTTTATTATGGCATTCCATTCTGAGGATGGAAAAGCTGATTGAGAGTAGCTGAGATGTCAGCTTGAGCAGGTATCTTACTTCATGGCCACAGTAACAGCAGCAGAGTTCTTCCTCACCACAACCTCCACTTTTATTTGCTTTGCTTATTCCTTTGGGTGGAGTGGCAACCCTAGGTGAGAGTATTGGGATGGTGTGGCAAGGGTTCAAATTTTTAGTAGTGGGGAGACTGCAGAGGTGGCTTCTGTGAGAAGATGACAGAAGCTTCCTCCCGTGCCCAACAAAGCCAATGCCGGGCAGCTCCAAGACAGACCTGCCACTGATCAAGGCCAGGCCCATCAGACTCAGGTCTGCTTTGGCTCTGTTGGTAACTGGTGAGGGATCTCCCTGTCCTTATCCTGACCCAGGAGGCTTTGTCATATTTCCCCCGCCCTGTCCAGTCAAGGAGGAGTGATAGAGCAGCTTGGTGGGAACCTGATGTCCAGCCAAGATCAACCCAATCCAAGGAGAATGCCCCTTTTCCCCATTTATCTGGATAATGCAGCATCCAGATGGTGATATACATCCTTGTGAGACACAGAAGCCTCTGGCTGTGTGCTTGCTGTTCCTCTGTGAAGCCATCGAGCTCTTGGCACAGCGTTTCCTCTCTGAACTTGACATTTTCTTGTCCTCCAGAGAAATGCTGTTGGGCTGACCTGGTTCAGCCACTGTACCCAACTGCTGGCTCTGTGCATCGCACACAGAGTTCTTTACATCATTATTTGGTGAACTGTTAATTCCCTTTGCTCTGCTGGGTCTGCTGCAGGATCCTTGCATTGATTTACAACCCACCCCCTCCAGTTTGTCAGGCCATGTTATCTCCCTGGTGAGGCTCTTGGCAGTGTGGCATTGATTATCTGACACTTGGGTGTTTCAAATTTTCTCAAAAGTAAGTTTGAATTCCCTGGAAGCTTTTCTCAAAGCAAGTTGAATGCAGCTTCACTCCAGCCCCTCACAGATCCACTGAAAAGGAATTTCTTCCACAATAGCAAAGAACATGAGACCAAACCAGAAATGTGACAAAACACCTTCACTGTTGTGTCAAAAGTGACAGCCCACAGAGAAAGCTGTAGCTGGATATAAAGGTGGCAAGAGCTATAGATAAAGGTTGGACAAGATGACCCTTGAGGGTCTCTTCCAACCCAATGGAATCTGTGACACAGTGGCCACAACTGAGAACTTTGTCTTAATTTTTCATGTAAACTTACTGCAGGATGGAGTCAGGCTCTTCTCAGTGACACCCAGCGATAGGAGAAGGGGCAATGGTTGTAAACTCAATCCCAGGAAATTCCATCTCAGCATGAGAAAAAAAGGTGCTGGAGCCCTGGGACAGGCTTCCCAGAGAGGTTGTAGAGTTTCCTTCTCTGGAGACTTTTCAAGTCCCCCTGGATGTGCTCCTGTGTGACCTGCCCTGGGTGATCCTGCTCTGGCAGTGGTGTTGGACTGGATGATGTCTGGAGTTTACTTCCAACCCCTCCCATTCTCTGATTCTGTTTCTCTCTCTCCCTGTGCTCTTATTTTTATCATGTCAATACAATCTTGTTTGAAATTAATTTAATCATAGCAAAAAAAAAAAAAAGGCAGCTAAATGGAATTGTATTACAATATTAAATAATTAGAGAAAGAGGATTAGGCATCTCATTAGAGGTACCCAGTGTTATTCCTGCTGCTGTATTTGAAGAGCAGGATCATATTTCTTTTAAAAGCCACCTAATGTATTGCTGTGCTCTTACGGGTGGGGAGGTTGCAGTAGATGATCTCTAAGGTCCCTTCCAACTTGAGCCATTCTCTGGTTCTGTGAAGTGCAAGCAGTTTGACTGAGTCCTTATGACAGCTCTTGCTGAGCATGTTCAGTCAACAATTTTATTTCCCCTGCCAGTGTGTTTCACTTCTGCAATTCAAAGAAAGCCTTCTGAGTCTTGGCAGCAGCATTAGAGAACTGGAGCCAGTGGAAAATGGAGCTGAAGTTTCAGAGTGCACCTCAGAGCAGAAGTGCAGTCATGGGTGGGAAATGCACTGCTGCAGTTTTGTGGGTGCTCCTCGTTCTGCAGGCTGTGACCTGTGTGTTCTCTGCATCCCCAGGGAGTGTTAAGACAGATAAAAAATGGTCACAGAATCATAGAGTCACAGAGTCACAAAACCTTAGGGGTTGGAAGGGACCTCCAGAGATCATCCAGTCCAATCCCCCTGCCAGAGCAGGCTCACCCAGGGCAGGTCACACAGGAACACATCCAGGTGGGTTCTGAAAGTCTCCAGAGAAGGAGACTCCACAAGCTCTCTGGGCAGCCTGCTCCAGGCCTCCAGCACCCTCACAACAAAGAAGTTTCTCCTCATGGTGAGGTGGCACCTCCTGTGTTCTAGCTTGTACCTGTTGTTCCTTGTCCTATCAGTGGGCACCGCCATAAAGAGCCTGGCACATTCATCCTGATGCCCACCCCTCAGATATTTGGAGACATTGATCAGATCTCCTCTCCAGACTAAACAGCCCCAAGGGGCTCAGTCTTTGTTCACAGCAGAGATGTTCTGGTTCCCTTCATCATCCTCACAGCTCTCTGTTGGACTCTCTCCAGCTCTGTCTCTCTTGCACTGGGGAGCCCCAAACTGGACACAGCATTCCAGGTGTGGTCTGAGCAGAGCAGAGGGGCAGGAGAGCCTCCCTACAGCTGCTGGCCACACTTTTATTGATGAACCCCATGAGAGAGAAAGGAAGTAATAACAAAAAGAAGTAATAGAAGAAGGGAGGAACAGGTAGTTGTGAGCACAGAGTTTTGGGAGGATTCCAGAGGTGAGCTGTGACAGGAAAGTTCAATCAGGAGAATCAAACCCAGGGCACACATCCAAGCTGTGCAAATCAAGGTATTTTAAAATATGAGAAACACTTTTAAGTCTGATAGAGTTCCACAGCCTGCTTCTGCTGACTCCAGTGCATAGTGACCATGAGGATTTTCTGAAGCTTAGAAGCTGCCAGCTAGGATTTTGAGGATTCTTTGTTTACCTAGAGACAGATCAATTATCACACAAGACATCATCCGTTGGAGAGATACTACTTTGAAACCTTTTTTTTTTCCCTTTCTGTTCTGAATGGGGCTGGTGTGAAGATCTTTGCCTTGATAAAGAGCAGCAGGGAGGGCTGGTGAAAGGGCATTCTTGACCAGCAGCAGCAGTGAGGTTGGCAGGGTCTGATGGAATGCTGCTTGCCAATGGACTCATTCTGCAGAGGCAGCAAAGAGCACAGAGTGCTTCTTGTTCCTGGGAGCTCACCAGATTTAAAGCCAGAAAGGCTTACTCAGTTTAAAGAGCACTGCAGTGGGTTAATTAAAAATAGATATGCAACATCCAGCCAACTCCTTCCACCTCATGCCCTCCTAAATTTAAAATACTGGGGAAAGAATCCATCTCTTTCTATAAACAGATTGGTGAAATGCCTTTGTGCTGCTGCTGGAAGCTGCCTGATAGAAGTAAGGAGTTGAGAAAAAAAGGATGTGGGAACGATGAGGAGTTTTGGCAATCATTTCAGTGGTGATCTCTGCCTGAAGTTCTGTTTGCAGTTAGGATCCCTTCCTTGAGGCTGTGGGGTTGGAAGAGTATGAAGAGCAAAGGGAGACTTCAGGTGCCTCCACTTTGGGTAGCTTGAATCTTGGTTTTCTGAAGTAGGAAGAAAAGGACATTTCAGAAAGCTGTGACTATGTTACCTCCCAGAGACAACAACCCAAGAAGGAATGGCCATTTCCATCCAGTGGAGAAGGTCCCTGCTCACTGCAGGGGAGCTGGGCTAGATGACCTTTGGAGGTCACCTAAGCCTTGCTGAGTTTCAAGAAGTCTGATAGCCTCCAAATCTGCCCTTTGCAATCTCTGTTCAGACTCACTGGTTCCTGAGCTTGCAGAGCTACAGACAAGGCTGGCTGAGACTCCTACATGAGAGTGACGTTTGGCCCAACGTGTTCAAACCTTTTTAAGGAAGAATCAAAAGTTTCCAGGGAGGCCTTAGAGCAGCCTTCCAGTACAAGAAGGATGCTACAGGAGAGCTGGGGAGGGACTTTTGACAAGGGCTTGGAGTGACAGGAGGAGAAGGAGTGGATTGAAGCTTGACGAGGGCAGATTGAGACTGGAGAGGAGAAAAATTCTTGACAGTGAGGGTGGCGGTGAGACACTGGAACAGGTTGCCCAGGGAGGTTGTGGATGCCTCCTTCATGGGGATGTTCAAGGCCAGGTTGGATGAGGCTGTGAGCATCCTGGACTGGTGGGAGGTGTCCCTGACCATGGCAGGGAAGTTGTAACTGGATGGTCTTCAAGGTCCCTTCCAACCTAAACTATTCTATGAATCTATGAATTATAAAATCACAGAATCCTAGAATGGTTTGGGTTGGAATGGACCTCTAAAGGGCACCCAGTCCAATTCCCCTGCAGTGAGCAGGGACATCCTCGACTAGATCTGGATGCCCAGAGCCTAGTGGAGCCTGACCTTGAATGCAGGACTCAACATCAGGTTGTCTTCCTCTTAGTTACAAAAAAAATTCTGACAAGAAGTTCTGAGAAAACACCACACTCTCAGGTGCTTAAGAACCAATGTCACTGACATTGCCTGGGTAAAGGACTGCTAAGACACAATATTACAAACGAGATGTGTGTTACTTAGACAACACATACAGAAAAGAGAAAAGAAGAGAATAGGAGCTTGAGGTAGAAAGAGCTTCTCTGTACCCTAAAAACAGGTGGTGCTGTTGGCTGGCAGGGGTATTTGGTAGCCTGGAAGCCCTACCATAACTTTTCCCTGGAATTCTTCTCAGCTTCCAAGGATGAGAGCTGTTTCCCTTATCTGTTTTGCAGGCTGTTTCTCTGCAAGACGAGCATAACGAATCAGAGAATCAGAGAATGGCTTAGGTTGGGAGGGACTTCAACCAGCAGAGTAGGTAGATTTCAAATGCTTTTAAAATTTGCTTTACAGTGCAAAAAAAAAACAACCAAAAACCAAAAGAGCACTTTCCCCTCCCACTAATTTTTCACTAAATTATGTTATTTAAGATTTAGCTAAAGCTGTAGTCAGAGTAAAAAGCAATGGTCAGATGTGAGCTGGGTATTTCCTGGGGTGGATTAGAAGGGCTGTGGTGAGTAGGTCGAGAGGGGGTCTCCTGTCCCTCTGCTCTGCCCTGCTGAGGCCACATCTGGAATATTGTGTCCAGTTCTGGGCCCCTTGGTTCAAGAAGGACATCAGGGAACTGCTTGAGAAAGTCCAGAACAGAAGAACAAAGCTGTTGCAGGCAGTGGAACATCTCCCTCTGAGGACAGGTTGAGGGAGCTTGGGACTCTGGAGCTTTGTGTCGGTGTGAGCTGAAATTCCCCCCCCCACCAACAATAACCAGGCTAGCTCAGTCTGGAAGCAAATGAAAAGCTGTATTTACAAGCAGAGTCTAAAATCTACAATGAAATGCAATGAATATGTACAAATATACAAAATTCACAACATTCACAAATATATACAATCAACAGAAAAAGCACAATCGATCTCCCTTTGCTTCCCCCCAAGGGGACCCTCCAAAAGGGGCCTCTCTCTCTCCCAGGAGCTTCCCCCCCAGACCCCCCTGGACAGAGAAGCAGAGTTAGTTAAGCAGAAAGTTGTTAACTTAGCTGCCAAGGTCAGTGTGTTATCTTCAGCCAGAAGAGAAGAAGAAACAGCAGCCAGACAGCCCAGCAACTGCCCCCACTGCCGAACGCAGAATGTGCCGAATGCCTACTTTGTTTTGGGTAATAGTTCTTAAACATTTCTATCTATCCAATGGAAGTGTTTAGAACAATCGTTATTTTGCTTTCTCACACCCAATAGTGACTTATTTACATTCTTTCACTTTCTCTGTTCTGAACTTTGCAAGGAAAAATTAAAAAGACAGTTTCAAACCATCACAAGCTTGGAGCAGAGAAGTCTGAGGGGTGCCCTCATTCCTGTAGATAAAGATGTGCAGGGATGGAGCCAGGCTCTGCTCAGGGATGGACAAGGACAGGACAAGGGGCACTGGGGGCAAGCTGGAGCAGAGGAGGTGCCATGAAAATATGAGGTGAAACTTTTTTGTTGTGAGGGTGCTGGAGGCCTTGGAGCAGGCTGCCCAGGGAGGTTGTGGAGTCTCCTTCTCTGGAGACTTTCCACACCCTGGTTGTGTTCCTGTATGACTTGCCCTGGGTGAGCCTGCTCTGGCAGAGGGATTGGACTGGATGATCTCTGGAGGTCCCTTCCAACCCCTAACATTCTGTGATTCTGTGATCTCAGCTGTCACTGACCAGTTCTGTACCACTTTTTGCCTAAATAAGCAGCATTCTTACAAAAAAAAAAAAAAAAAAGTATATCTGTGACACCAGACCTGTGCTTTTCATGCAGTTTGTGGCAGTCTCTGGGGCGTGTGCTCCACCAGAGAGAGGGATGAGCTGCATAGTGCTCTGCCTGTGTGCGCTGCACTCAGTTGGCTGCTCGAAAGGCAGGAGCTGGCTGGCTGATTCTCTGCTACCATATTAATATTGTTTTCCTTAGAGTGAAATCAAGCAGCCAGTTCTAGAGAGACTCTTCTCACAGCAGGCAATGCCAATAAAAGAAGCCCTGAGAAGTGGCAGGATTGCCAGGTGTGCCAGGTCAGCCCCATCACCAGCGGAGGGTTGATGCTCTGAAGAGCTTTTGTCGCACTCTCCTTTACCTGACCTCTGATGTCAGAGGAGGTGACTGGTGGCTCCCCCTCACTAATTGTCTCTGACACCTGTCTGGTACTGGCAAATTTACTCCAAAGGATGTGCCTGCTGTGTTTTAGACTGGCCTTTACTCACGGGAGGGGAATAAGTGCTGTGGGTTTTGAATTGGGACTCTTTAATGAGTGCATTGTGAGCTGCTCTGCTTTCTAATTCTATTTCACACTGGAGTCCTTTCTTCATACCAATAAGATGTCCACTGAAAGTACCACAGGAAGTCATAAGTTCTCCATACTGCTCTTCATAGAATCCTGGAATGGCTCAGGCTAGAAGGGACCTCAGAGATATCTCCTCAAACGCTCCCTGTCATGGGCAGGGTCTCCTCTCAACTAGACTCTGCTGCTGGAGGCCTCAGCTGGCTGCTCAAGGCCGCATGCTCTTGCAGCTGGTGTTTTTCCCTTTCTCAAGAGCAATGAAAGAGATGTGTTGTTCAGAAAGTAGTGGAATTTTGGAGTATCCTAAAGCCTTTAAAAATAAATATTTCCTTCCTACAAAAATAGTTGCATTTGGAATCATAGACTCATAGAATGGTTTGGGTTGGAAGGGACCTCCAAAGGGCATCCAGTCCAACCCCCCTGCACTCAGCAGGGACATCCTCCACTAGCAGATCAGGTTGCTCACAGCCTTGTCCAGCCTCACCTTGAATACCGCTGGAGATGGAACCTCAACCACCTCCCTGGGCAACCTGTTGCAGTGTTGCAGCAGCCTCCTGGTGCAGAACTTGTTCCTCACATCCAATCTAAATCTGCTTTTCTCTTGTTTCAAACCATTGTCCCTTGTCCTGTCCCTGCAGCCCTTTGGAAACAGTTCCTCTGCAGCCTTCTTGCAGCCCTCTTCAGCTACTGGAAGGCTGCTGTTAGGTATTCCGGGAGCCTTCTCTTCTCCAGGCTGAGCACAGAATCACAGAATCAACCAGGCTGGAAAAAGACCTTTCAGATCACCAAGTCCAACCTATCACCCAACACTATCGAATTGACTAAACCATGGCACTAAGTTCCTTATCCAGTCTTATTTTAAACACTTCCAGGGACAGTGACTCCACCACCTCCCTGGGCAGCACATTCCAATGGCAAATCACTCTTTCTGGGAAGAATTTCTTCCTAGCATTCAGCCTAAACCTCCCTTGCTGCAGCTTGAGACTGTGTCCTCTCATTCTGTCACTGGTTGCCTGGGAGAAGAGACCAGCTCCCAGCTGGCTACAACTTCCTTTCAGGTAGTTGTAGAGAGCAATAAGGTCTCTCCTGAGCCTCCTCTTCTCCAGGCTAAACAGCTCCAGCTCCCTCAGCCTCTCCTCATAGCCGAAGTGTTCCAAACCCCTGATGATTTTCATGGCTCTCCCCTGGACCTGCTCTATCAGATCCATGTCATTGCTGTGTTGAGGCTTCCAGAGCTGGACACAGTACTCCAGGTGAGGTCTGAGCAAAGTGGCAGAATCACCTCTACTGAAATAAAATCTGATCTAGTGGAAAGTGTTCCTGCCCATGGCAGGGGGGTTGGAACTAGATGATCCTTGAGGTCCCCTCCAACCCTGACAATTCTGTGATTGTGAAAATCTGGCACCCTATGAAATAAAAATATTTCTCCAATATCTTTAATAGAAAGAAGAATTTTTTACTCATCCTTCTTTCAGCTGCTACTTTTCTGATGAATTGCATCACATTGGGTAAGTCACCTACAGAGAGACCCAAGGCAAAGGATTTGTATACATGCTTCTATTTTTGTCTTCCTGGTGACTTAGTCCCCTTCAGCTCCAGCTCAGGGTGAATAAACATGTGATTTTTGTGGTGAATCCACGGAGTTTAGTTAAAAGCATCTCTGTGTCTGTGCCCTGTGGTAGAAGCTCTTAATAAGCCTTAATTAATCAGTAATCATGTGCATGCATCTTCACTCCTTGCCTGCTAGGACTAAATAGAGCTGTTTCTTAACTCCCTTTCTGCTAGTGAAAGGCTGTGAAGTGGTGAGTGGGTTCTTCATTCTGCATGATAAGAACCCTTGAATTCTTTGGTTAGTGTCTTCTCCTTTTATCAATGAGCACTCCTATGAATTTCAATTAGGTGTTTCCGTTGAGGCACTGGTGAGACAAAAAAAACCCTCAAAAGGTGAAGTGTTTCAGTAATAGTGGGAATCAATTGAAGATGTTGCAATGCAGTTTGATTTTGAAATGGTTCTTTTATTTCTTTCTCCTTTTTGGCAAACCTTTCAGCTCTCAGCTGGTGTCCAGGGACTTAGAAAGTGAGGAGGCTTTAATAGCAGCAATTCGTATTGGATTAGAGGTCTCATATCTCTCTCTGATGCTTTCCATACAGTTTCAATGTCATGTAGAATGGTTTGGGTTGGAAGGGACCTGGAAGATCCTCTACTTCCAAACCCCCGTGCCATGGGCAGAGACACCTCCCATTAGCCCAGGCTGCTCAAAGCCTCATCCAACCTGGCCTTGAACACCTCCAGGGAGGGGAGAGACTGGTACTATAGTAAGTCTCAACAGTGTTTTCATCTGGACTATTCCTCTCTTCATCAAGCTATAAGAAAGCTGTAGAAATCCAGGTTGGTTCCCATCACTGCATTTTTGTCAAAGTAAAATGCCTTGAAAGCCCAGGAGTGGAAAAATTCATGTCTGTGTGTGTCTTGGTGCTGTTTGGACCGTGGCAATGCTTTCCTTCCTTACCTGCTTTGAGTTACCTTTGCAAGAGAGCAGAGAGATCAGGAATCTGAACTCCCACTGATTTACCCCGGAATTTTGTTTTCCAGGATAAGGTATAAAGGTCCTGCACTAGGGTCACAACAACCCCCAGCAACCCTACAGGCTTGGGGCAGAGTGGCTGGAAAGCAGCCTGGTGGAAAAGGATCTGGGAGTGCTGGTGGATGGACAGATGAACATGAGCCAGCAGTGTGCACAGCTGGCCAAGAAGGCCACCAGCATCCTGGCCTGGATCACACCCAGTGTGTCCAGCAGGAGCAGGGCAGTGATGGTGCCCCTGTACCCAGCCCTGGTGAGGCCACAGCTTGAGAACTGGGGTCAGTTCTGGGTGCCACAGGATAGGGAAGACATTGAGGGGCTGGAGGGTGTCCAGAGAAGAGCAGTGAGGCTGGAGAGGGGTTTGGAGGGCATCGTATGAGGAGCAGCTGAGGGAGCTGTTTAATCTGGAGAAAAGGAGGCTGAGGGGAGATCTCACTGCTCTACAGCTCCCTGAAAGGAGGTTGGAGTGAGGCTGGGGTTGGTCTCTTTTCCCAATATAGAGATATGATAAAAGGAAATGGACTGAAAATTGTTTTAGGTTGGACATTAGGAAAAATTTCTTTGCTGCAAGAGTGGTGAGGGGTTGGAACAGGGCTGCCCAGGGAGGTGATGTGGTCTCCATCCCTGGAGGTGTTCATGAAGCTGTAGCTGTGGTGCTTCAGGATAGAGCTTAGTGGCCATGGTAGCTGGGTTAGGGTTGGACTCAATGATCTTAAAGGTCTTTTTCAACCTTAATGATTCTATAAATTATTTCTTCAGGAAACGAATGAATTCTTCTGGAATGAATGAATTTGGATACAGTGACAGCATAAGTAATTAGAAACTTCCAAGCTGCCCTTAATGTGATGAAACAAATCCTGATTTTATACTGAGAGCAAAGATGGTCTGAAGAAACCTTCTCTTTTTGAGGTTTGAGGGAGGATGCTGCTTGTCTTCAGGCCACAAAGCAAATGTGCTCAGCATTGGGCTTTGTGGATTATCCGGCAGCTGAAGTTATTGATACGAAACCATGCAAACAGGAGAAAGCTTTTTGTTCCTTAAAGGGAACAGAAAACTATTGAATAAACAGCAAAGTGATTCCTCAGCTGAATTCAAAATATTGAGTTTATATATAAAAAAAAATTATCACATGAAAAAAAATTAAATCTTTAATGCTGCTGAAAAGATTTTGTACAGAAGCATTCTGCATTGTACTGACTCATCAATAGAAATGCTCTCTTTGTTTTCAGCAGATGGGGGATGTTGTGGATAATAATAATTTTTTGGGAAAAAAAATTTTAATGCTCCTCTTGCAGCGTGACAGCAGAAAAGAAAGGAATAAATTTGAATAAGCCTGCGGTTCAGGAGGGAATTGTGCTGCACAGAGGGGCAAGAGAAAAGAAACAAAAAGCAAAAAGAGGAAGTTTTTTCCTTTTCAGTAGTCAGTCTGTGTAGAGAGGGGTGCTGATTTGTACCAGAAGGTTTTGTTCTCGTCATGTGTTTTGTGCTAACAGCTTGGATAAATCTCTCTGGGAATTTAAACAGCCACAATAGAGATTGAGGAGCCACCTTAGCTTCACATGTGGCAGAATGTCTTTGGAGGCATTAAACTTCAGCTGGATGACTGCTAGGCCTGCTTGGGAACTTCTCTGATGGTCTCCCTTTTACCTGAGGGCAGTCCAGGCATCACACCCAGTCTGAGTTGGAAGAGACCTTAAAGACCATCTAGTTCCAACCCCTTGTGAAGAGTGGACATGAGCAGGAGCTTCAGTCCATGGGATAATTCCACCTGGTGGGGAGCTCAAGAAGTCTGCTGTCCAACCTCTCACAACAGAGCCAGCACTAGATCAGAGCTGGTGGCCTGGGGCTTTGTTCAGTCAGATCTTGCAGATCCCCATGGGTGGAGGCAGTACAGGCTCTCTGGGCAGCCTGTCCTGCTCAGACAATCAGCTGAAAATCCTCATTTTTAACTGAAGTGGTTGCTCTTTCACTTAGTGGTGGGGATCCATCTGAAAAGCTACTTTAATAGTAATTGGATTAAGCATCATTATAGGAAATGGATATGTCTCTGATTGAAATTTGTTGTTCAAGTCATGGGTTTGCAATGCAGAAGAAAGCAATTTATGATAGGAATATACAGAGGATTCAGCTCCTGCATGCACAGGGAGCAGAGGAGTCTGCAGCCAGAGCTGTGGCCTCCTAACAGCTACTGAAGAGGGAATTCCTGCCTCCACACAAACGATCTCTTTTTCATTGTAAAAGCCATGCTGCCAGGCCAGCAGCTCTCCTTGAGAGTATGAAGGCCACCTAAACCATCACTCTGTCGGTTCAGACCAGGTAGAGTCACAGCTGTTTTGAGACAATAGAGCAGGTGGGGGTTTGCAGCCCTGCCCTGCCCTGCCCTGTGCACTGTTTTGATACAATGGAGTCTTTGGACTCTCAGGGATGAGCACAAAAATGCAGCTTTAAATGCTTTAAACTGCTGATGTTGAGTGTCCCTGCCAATGCTGTATGTCTTTGAAAGTTTTAGAGTCTTTATTTCTGAGGACTTCCTGATTCCCTTCCTCTTTCCCAGCTTCCAGATTTATTCTGACTGCATTTTTAAAGGGTACTCAAACCTCTCCTGTTATTGTGTGGGCTCAGATTTTTATGCCCCATGAAATCCTTGGCTGTGTTGTTTTGGCTGCTATGTGTCTGGTTTATTTGTTGAATGTCTCTGAATATGCTCCTCTTTGTTTATAGCTTACTTCTGCCTCATCACAGTTGGCTGCTGGTACCCAACTGGGAGGGGTGGCTGACACCCTGCCAGGCTGTGCTGCCATCCAACCAGATGTGGGCAGGCTGCAGAGATGAGGAGCCTCATGAAGTTCAAAAAGGACAACTGCAGACTCCTGCTTCTGAGGAGGAACAGCACCAGGCACCAGCACAGCCTAAGTGTTGACCTGCTGGAAAGCAGCTCCACGGAGGAAGACTTTGGAGTCCCAGCATCTTTTTCCAACCAATACTCTATATCAGGTAGTAGTTTCCTCCTTCTTGCTGGGAGTGGGACACCAAGCCACTGCTTGCATGTCATCCAAAAGCCCAGCAGCACTGCCAGATACAGGAGAGAGAAGCCTCACTGCCTGTCAGTATGAAATGAGCATCTGGAAACATTACCTTGGGTTAATAGAATCATAGAATTGTTAGGGTTGGAAGGGACCTCAAGGATCATCCAGTTCCAACCCCCCTGCCGTGGGCAGGGACACCTCACACTAGATCAGGTTGCTCACAGCCACATCCAGCCTGGCCTTGAAAACCTCCAGGGATGAAGCTTCCACCACTTCCCTGGGCAACCTGTTCCAGTGTCTTATCACCCTCATGGTGAAGAATTTCTTCCTAACATCCAATCTGAATCTACCCATTTCTACTTTTGCTCCATTCCCCCTAGTCCTATCACTACCTGACACCCTAAAAAGTCCCTCCCAAGCTTTCTTCTAGCCCCCTTCAGATACTGGAAGGCCACAATAAGGTCTCCTTGGAGCCTTCTCTTCTCCAGACCGAACAACCCCAATAATAACCAACACGGAGTCTCTGCACCCTTATCAGGCTGATTCCTGGATCAAACCATCCCACAGAAACAAGAGTGCTTGCTTCACAACCAAGGGAATGCTGTGCTTGCCTACATTGCCTCTTTGTAGCCTTAAAAGCTTGTCAGAAGCCCCCCTAATTTTGCTCACCTCAAGAAAATGAAGTCTCCCCATCAGTGAGCCCAACACACATCATCAGTCAAATGCTCTACAAAACATTGGAATGATCACAGTTTAAGAAGTGGAAATAATCAAAGCTTTCATTATTGTTGGCTGTAAGCAAAAACATTGTTCAAGCACAGTTTGTTAGCCAAACAAAAAGAAAAAAAAAAAAGCTGCTAAGAGAATTGGTGCCTTAGGATGTATCAGAGCTACCTCCAGCTGGGAAGTAAGAGAGTTAATTTAATCCAGCACTGAAGCTGAGCTCTCTGCTGGCTTGGAATACAAGCAGATAAACCTTCTGTCTGATGAGAGCATGGGTTGCATCTACAGGGACTGCCATCTAGGTTTGTCTTCCTAAAACACACAATCTAGATAACATCATTCCTGAGGTTCAGGGTCCATCCTTCTTACATCTTTTCTCAGATCTCTCATGATTCCTAAACTCTCTATCAGGAAGATTAGGGGAAGGAAGATTCCCCCCTGCTAGTTTCTAAATTCCTCCAAGCAAATGCCACAAGTGGTGGATTAGTTCTCTGCTAGCACAACACAGAGTTTAGTTTAGCCACACACTTTTTCAGCTACTGTTCTTTGCTTCAGGCTGAAGTGCCTCTGCTCTTCCTGCCCACTGCAGCCTTTGAAAAGGCTCTGGCAGGGGGGTTCCTGCTCTGGCAGGGGGGTTGGACTGGATGATCTTTCAAGGTCCCTTCCAGCCCTTAACATTCTGTGCTACTGTGAAAACCTGTCTGCTTGCTCATGGAGTCCTAGATCCTAGAATCCTAGCCCAGAGAAGCTGGGCACAAGCTACGACCCAGGAGGTGCCACCTCACCATGAGGAGAAACTTCTTTGGTGTGAGGCTGCTGGAGCCCTGGAGCAGGTGCCCAGAGAGGTTGTGGAGTCTCCTTCTGTGGAGAGCTTCCAGCCCCACCTGAATGCATTCCTGTGTGACCTGCTTGGGTGACCCTGCTCTGGCAGAGGTGTTGGACTGGATGGTCTCTGGAGGTCCCTTCCAACTCCTACCATTCTGTGATTCTTCTTCTGAACTGCACAACACAACAAGCATTCTTTTTTTTTTTTTTTTTTTTTTCCCATGGCTCTAAACCAGAACTTCAAAAGAGTCTGATCTTACCCTTCAACCAGAAAGAAAAGGAGAGATCTAAGAACTCAGGCAGTCACCTTCAGGTACATTGCCTATGCATCTGATGTAATAACACACTCCATGCCTAAGTGCTCATATCTCCAAAGACATGGCTCTGAAAATCTAAGTTCTTAACACTTCTGTAGTGCTGCAGTAAAAATCAGTAGACTGTAACCACGAAAGTGAGAGAAAAATTCAGTGCTCTGGAAAATACAGTTGGTACTAACTGGTTAATAAATAATTCCACTCTTTTATCAGCCTGCAAGAACACTTGGAGCAAGAGAACACCTCTGCTGTGAGGACAGGCTGAGGGAGCTGGGGGTGTTCAGCCTGGAGAAGAGAAGACTCCAGGGAGACCTTAGAGATGCCTTCTAGTACCTGAAGGGGTTCTCCAGGAAGGCTGCAGAGGGACTTTTCCTGAGGGTGTCTAGAGACAGGACAAGGGGGAATGGTTTGAAGCTGGGGCAGAGCAGGGTTAGACTGGAGCTGAGGAAGAAGTTCTTCAGTTTGAGGGTGGTGAGACTCTGGAACAGGCTGCCCAGGGAGGCTGTGGATGCCTCCTTCCTGAGGGCGTTCAAGGCCAGGCTGGATGAGTCTTGAGCACCTGAGTCTAGTTGAGAGGTGTCCCTGGGCATGGTGGAGAGATTGGAGTATATGAGCTCTGAGGTCCCTTCCCACTCGAGTCATTCTGTGTCTCTATGACATGGCATTCATACAAAATCTTCCAACAGTAAGAGAAAATGTTGTGGTCTGTTGGAGCAAAGACATTTTGACAGAATTCAGAATACAAACCCAAACTAATTCCAGAAAACAAAGCCAAATCCATAAAGAGAAACTTTGCCTTTGCTATAGTGGAATATGTACAACTGCAGGACTTGTCTGATTATTGTTGCTTGTTATAATGGAAAAGTCTCAACTGAAAAAAACTGATGGCTTTAGAGACTGCCTACTTGTGGCTGTTTTCTGAAGAGGAAAAGTCATTCTGATGTTTTTAATAAGTTACCCTTTTTTCTTTCTTCCTATCCAGGACAGTGTCTACATACATCACTTTCAAACAGCTATTGGGATGTACTGGATAGAGTCCAACGCAGAGCTAAGAGGATGATGAAGGTATTTGCTTTTTTTACAGTCTAAATGCTTCTGTGATTTGTGCATTCACCATACGGCAAATAGATATCAAATGCATTGCTGTCTCATAGAACCATAGAGTAGTAGGGGTTGGAAGGGACCTCCAGGGATCATCCAGTCCAACCCCTCTGCCAGAGCAGGCTCACCTAGGGCAGGTCACATGGGAAAGCATCCAGGGGGGTTTGGAAAGTCTCCAGAGAAGGAGACTTCACAAGCTCTCTGGGCAGCCTGATCCAGGCCTCCAGCACCCTCACACCAAAGAAGTTTCTCCTCATGTTGAGGTTGAACTTCCTGTGCTCCAGCTTGTACCTGTTGGTCCTTGTCCTATCAGTGGGCACCACCACAAAGAGCCTGGCACCTTCATCCTGACACCCACCCCTCAGATAGTTAGAGACATTGATCAGGTCCTCTCCCAGTCTTCTCCAGAATGAACAGCCCCAGGGCTCTCAGTCCTGGAGGTGGAGTGCAGGAGGCTGTGAGGACCATCCTCCAAAAAGAGTGGGGATGAACATGTTGAGAAAAGGAGAGCTGGGAGAACATGAAGCCATGTGAACACATGACTGGAAGGATTTGCATGCAGGCATTGGCATACAAATATATGTGAGCTGACAATGAGCCTGTGACATCAGTGCTGAAACTTCCTTTGATTGGTATGACCAACACTGAATCCATCACCCATGAGAGCAGCTGTTGGATTTTGTACCTTTAACAGGCATAGAGAGAACTGCATGTGCCTTAAAAAATGCAGCTCTGCTTGTAGGCTCTTCTCTGTTTTCTATCTATGCCCAGAATAAGGGACAGACACTTTTCTACACAGCCCTGAAAGGAAGTCCTGCTGGTGATTCCTCACTTGAACAACTGTGATGAATGCTCCCTACTTCACATCAGATCAGGAAATCACTTGCCTTTAAGCCATCAAATCTAAGGGTATTAATTATGTATCACATCTCATGAACCTTCTAAATTTGGATAGCCTTGCAGGGACTGGTGTGATTTATTAATACACTGATAAATAATTAGCTGAGGAATGGATCATGTATATTTCATCTGTAGCCTGAAACTTCAACCTCTGCCACTTGGAAACATGAAAAATCTAAGGGTCTGTCCATCACTGCACCAGTTATTGGAGACTCTCATTTTTACCGTTTTGTATAGCTAAAAATGAGCCATGAAACACTGGTGGACCCGAACCTTATCTTAAATTTGCTTCACAGCTTGCATTGGGTTAGAAGGCAGCCCCAAAGGTCATCTTGTCCAACCCCCTTGCAGGCAGCAGGGACATTTCCAACCAGAGCAGGCTGCACAGGGACACAGCAAGGCTGAGCTTGAATGTCTGCAGGGACAGGACTGGGCAGCCTGTTCCAGTGTCTTCCCACCCTCACTGTGCAGAACTTCCTCTTGATGTCCAGCCTAAATCTGTCCTGCTCCAGTTTCAAACCATTGCCCCTTGTCCTATCCCCACAGGACCTTCTGAACAGTCCCTCCCCAGCCTTCCTACAGATCTCCTTCAGATATGGAAGTGCAGCTCTAAGGTCTCCCTAGAGCCTTCTCTTCTCCAGGCTGAACAGCCTCTCTTCATAGCAGAGGTTCTCCTGATCTCTGATCATCTTTGTGACCATCTTCTTGACCCTCTCCATCAGGTCCATATCCCTCTTGTCAGTAATGTTATATGTGAAGGGTGGTTCTGAATCTATGCAATTAAAGGCTGTTAATGTCTGGAAAGCTCTAATAAGCACCTGGTTATTCTTCTTGGCAACTAATGCCCTTGAAGTGATGCCTCAGCTGCTGAAACTGCTCTTGTGGGAGTAAAAGAAGTAGTTTGCATCACTCTGGCCTAAAGCCTCGTGACTATTTTTACTGAAGCAGCCATTAAAAGGGTTGCAACTCAACCTCATTATCAAATAGATTGTTTTGAGCAAAGATTATGGGGGACAGAAACTGGGGACAGGATTGCCAAAGTAATTTCTGTAGTGTAGAAGGAATCCTGGAACAGAAAGAACTTTACCAGTCTGCAGGTTGCTTACTAGAGGCAGCAGGGTCTGCAAAAGTTTATGTGTAGCAATACTGAATAAGGGATGAATCTTTGAAATTCCTCTGGAGGAAGAATATGAACTTCTAACAGGAGGAGAAGGAAGTAGTAGGAGAAGCCAGGGAGTTTCAGCTGGATAATTATCTAAGGGCTCACTTGCTGTCTGCCTGGTTGTAAAACCACAAGGGTTAAGAGAAGGCAGAACAGAGATTATCTGTTCAGCCTTTCAGTTATATTGCACAGGGAAAAGAGAGAGAGAGCAAAATTTGACTCCAAAGTCAGCTTGGCAGAAGGGACTATAAACACAGCATCCATATTTCATCAGGCAAGAAGAGATAGTGCCTGCTGGCCTCTATTCTCCTTGCTTGCTGCCTTACTGGGCTGACATGTCATTACAATCCTAATTGATGGCTCAGGGCCTCTCTCCTTTCGCTGTACCATGAAGGGAAAGTGAAGGAAAAGTTCTGTGCTAGCCTCACTGGTGTGGTTTTCCTTTTCAGGAAATTCCTTTTTAAGCTATAGGAAGAACCACCATGACCTGCTTTACCTTTTGAAAGGCATAAGGCTTTGCTAAGTTGGTATCTTGGTTAAACATGGGACCTGAGTCTTAACTAGGAGATGACTTTCTGGGAAACGTTTAATCTTTATTTTGACTTTTAGCTATGATATCCTGGGCTGCATCAACACAAGTGTGAGCAGCAGGACATGGGAAGGGATTCTGCCCCTCTGTTTCTCTCTGGTCAGACCCCACCTGTAGCACTGCCTCCAGTTCTGGAGTCTCCAGCATGGGAGGAAACTGCTGGAGAGGGTCCAGAGGAGGCCACCAAGATGATCAGAGAGCTGGAGAACCTCCCCTATGGGAACAGGCTGGGAGAGCTGAGGCTGTTCAGCCTGGAGAGGAGACCTTTGAGCAGCCTTCCAGTACCTGAAGGGGGCTACAGGTGAGCTGGGGAAGGGCTTTTGACAAGGGCTTGGAGAGATGGGTTGAGAGGGAATGTATTGAAGCTTGAGGAGGGCAGACTACTGTTGGGTGTTATTTACCGTAAGGATTTCATCATGTTTTGGTTGCTAACAATCTTACAAAGAGAGCAGAATCAGGAGTGAATCCCTATAAGATGCACACCTGCTCCCTGAGGAGCCTTCACTCCACAGTTAATTATAGTTTGAGACTTGTTGCTTGCTCAGGGCTCACTCTGTGTAATGTGCACCATGGGGATTTTCTGCTCTTTTAGCTTCTCAGTAATGTGTTGTGCAGCACCAAATCAAGCACCTTACTGAAGTTTAACTGCATGACACCACCACATTTCTCATCTCATCAGCTATTACCAAGTTAACCCAGACAGCTTTCCATTTTTAATAGTTTATGTACTCGTTTTGCTAAGCTTGGAAATGGAAAGAAGCTGCCTGAGACACAGGCAATCTTAATGTGCTCCTGCTGAAATAAGAGATGACTTAAACCAGCAGACATAACCACCCTGGGCTGCAGAAAAGCACCCAGAAGATGAGAGAGGGGATTCTGCACCTCTGCTCTGCTCTGCTGAGAGCTCACCTGCAGTGCTGTGTCCAGCTGTGGGACCCCCACACAAGAGAGACATGGACCTGGTGGAGAGGGTCCAGAGGAGGCCACAAAGATAATGAGAGGGCTGGAGCACCTCTCCTACAAAGATAGGCTGAAAGAATTGGGGCAGTTCAGCCTGGAGAAGAGAAGGCGTCAGGGAGACCTTAGAGCTGCATTTTGATATCTGAAGGGGATCTACAGACAGGCTGGGGAGGGACTGTTCAGAAGGGCCTGTGGGAGCACTAGTTTGGAACTGGAGCAGGACAGATTTAGGTTGGACATCAGGAGGAAGTTTTGCACACTGGAACAGGCTGCCCAGGGCTGTGGTTGAGGCTCCATCCCTGAAGACATTGAAGATCAGCCTTGCTGTGTCCCTGTGCAGCCTGCTCTGGTTGGAGGTGTCCCTGCTGCCTGCAGGGGGGTTGGCCAAGATGCCCTTTGTGGGTCCCTTCCAACCCAATGCAATCTGTGAACCTCTGAGTGAGGGAAGTTCTGAGCAGGGGGGCTCAGACCATTTACCTTCAGAAAGGCTCGACAGAGCCTTGCCTCTGCTGTCAATGAAACAGGAGTAGTCCCAGGTTCATTCCAGCAGAGCTCTCCAGAAAGTGAGGTTAGCTGTGCACTGGGCCCAACACTTACACAATTTCTCATTTTAATTAGCTGCATTGAAAACAGACCAGCTGAACTTTAATTAACACTAGTCCCCCATCAAATGCTAATAGGGCTTATCAGGAATAAGCAGCAATCAGCAATAAATGAGATGGTTGCTTTAGCTGCACTTTTTGAGGGGCACAATAGATGCCATAAAATCTAAATGCAGGACTCTGCAATTAAACAAATTCTGCTGTTCTGCTTTTAAATTGCTTGTTACAACCTTCTGCATATTGTGTTGTGCAGACTCTGAAGAGCAGACTGAGAAACTGGAACTGTGAAACAGCATCTCCTGTTATAGATGCATAGAATAGTTTGGGTTGGACATCAGGAGGAAGTTCTGCACAATGAGGGTGCTGAGACATGGGATCAGGCTGTCCAGGGGTGTGGTTGAAGCTCCATCCCTGGAGACGTTCAAGACCAGATTCGATGTGTCCCTGTGCAGCCTGCTCTAGTTGAAGGTGTCCCTGCTGACTGCAGGGGAGTTGGCCAAGACGACCTTTTGAGGGTCCTTCCCAACCCCATGCCATCTGTGAGTTTCATTCTTCCTCAAGAAGAGTATAGTGAAGGGATAAAAAAGGTTTATCACTATTCTGAGGTATGGACTGGCAGGAGTTTGACCATGGTCTTGGTTCTGGTGGTGGGGTCTTGGTGCCTGTTTGGATAATTTTGCCATGTTTCCTTACCACAGTTTACTTCCTCCTTGTTAGTTCCCAGCTACAGCTTGCACAGCAGTCCAGATAGCTGTTGGTGGATGCAGAGTGAGAAACCTGAGCTTGTCAGACCCTTCAGAATACATAAGAACCACAGAGATCACACTAAGCCAGGAGGGGCTACGGTTCCTCGACCACCATGCTGGTGTTAAAGGCTGGTCAGCTCTGGCCAAGGCAGACCCTCAGAAGTGCTGAGATCTTCCACTTCCAGATCAGTACAAAGCTTGGGGCCTTTTTTCAGTAATGACCAAATGACATTAGTGAGGCTGCAGCTGTGAATGTGCTCCTGTCCAGCAATATGCAGTGGAAAATAACCTCTTTGTGTGCTGCCTGGGGACACCTCAGGAGAGGTACATGAAAATGGATATTGTTTGAAGAAAAAATAGTTTTCTTTCCCTCTGTATTCTATGAAATTAAATTAATTTAGCAACCCTATTGCACGTAACAGACAGTTCAAGACTTCATTACCTCAAATGTCAGGAAAAGTCAGGAATTCTCTCAAGCCCAAAAGATAAAGAGCTGAAACTGGTGACATTATGAAAACCTCCCCTGTGAAAATGAAACAACTGAAGGATCTAGCCTTGCATTCTCCTTAGACCAGTTGGCATCATCAAGATGAGGACAGGACAAGATTAGAAGGCAAGTTATTTTCTGTATATTAATGCTGATCCCAGAAGTGGTTTTCACCTCACCAAGCCATATAAACAACAGATGGTTTGTGCTTCCCCTTCAAGAAAGAGCCAGGCAGTATATTTTTTGATGGGTTAAAAATTTCAGAGCTGTAGAGGTCACCATAAATGCAAATTGCTGACACTGAATATTGCTTTGATTGTTAACATTCTCGGAGAGTGACCTTTAGAAACAGTTCTCTGTTGACGTGAAGCTTGTGCCATGGAAATATACATTAAAGGATAAACCAAAATTTTTATACTTTCAATAACCTGGGGAAAAAAATATTTCAGAGTTATATTCCCTCCTGTTCCTGCTGCTCTTTACAGAGATAAGCATTTATAGTCCCTGTGTTTTTCATAGGCTGGCCACTGGGAGAAAATATCCTTTAGCTGTCGCTTTGAGATTGTCCTGGTTTGCTGCAACAGCATCACACAAACGATTTTCTGTTTGGGAAAGCTGAATTTTTTACAAGACTGCAGCACTCAATGCAGTGAGAACAAAGCTGATAAGAGGCTTTATTTTCATTCATGGCCAGATTCATAGAATGATTTACATTGGAAGGGACCTTGAAGATCATCCAGTTCCAACCCTCCTGCCATGGGCAGGGACACCTCCCACCAGCCCAGGTTGCTCAAGGCCTCATCCAACCTGGCCTTGAACACGTCTAGGGAGGAGGCATCCACGACCTCCCTGGGAACCTGTTCCAGTGTCTCCCCACCCTCACTGTCAAGAATTTCTTTCTAATCTCCAGTCTAAATCTGCCCTCCTCAGCTTTCTTGTACTCCCATGGATCTTTGATGAAGAGCTGATTTAGAGTCCTTACCATGGCTACCAAACCATGTCCCCAGGTGCCATGGCCACACATTTCTTGAACACCTCCAGGGATGGAGACTTCACCACCTCCCTGTTCCAATCCCTGACCACTCCTGCAGCAAAGAAAATTTTCCTAGTCTCCAGCCTCACCCTTTTCTCACACAATCTCAGTTTTTTTGCTCTCCTTCTATCACCTGATACTGAGGAGAAGAGCCCAACCCCCACCTCACTGCAATCTCCTTTCAGGGAGTTGTAGAGAGCAATGAGATCTCCCCTCAGCCTCCTCTTCTCCAGAGTTCTTTCTTCTATTTGGTTTTTAAAAAATAACACAGATACTTCAACAATGACACCTGAGGAGGACTGTGGATGAGTAAATATTATGAATAAACTCTATTGGGTTAAAATGTAGATCAAGTGCCACATTTTAATCTCGTGGCTTTTGTACTTACTCAACCCCTTTCTCATGGTTTTTTTTTTTTTTTCTTTTTTTTTTTGTCTGGTGTCTGCATAAACTCAAAATGCAATCAATGTGCAATTGCATTACTTTTGATTTTCTCTAGGTTGGTACATTTAGGAGAATTTGTTTCCATGAGAACAGATTGCTGAGGAAATCATTCAGCTTGCATCTTCCTGGACTGATCAATGAACCCCAGGTTGTGTTTCAGATAATACATCCTGCACCGGGTGGCTTTAGGGATTATAGGAAACCAGGCAATTTAAGGATACAGCAAAAAGACCTTTGTTTTCTTTCATCATTGCTGTTTTATCACAGAATCACAGAGCATATCTGCTCAGCTGAGACCTTCCAGATCATCCAGTCCAACCTTTGACCCAGCATTGAAGGATCACCATGTCCCTCAGCACCAGGTCCACAGGCTGCTTGAACAGCCCCAGGGATTATGACTCCAGCCCTGGGCAGACCATTCCGGTGAAGAAATATTTCCTGAGATCCAGCCTGAACTTCCCCTGGTGTAGCTTGGAACCATTTCCTCTGGTCCTGTCACTTGTCATCAAGGAGAAGAGGCTGGGCCCCTCTTCTCCTTAACCAACATCCTGACAAGAAGTCACAGGACAGGACAGACTTGGTAGATTAATTTTTGAGGAATGCCAGTATCCTCTTTTGGTCTGTATAAACTAAGTGTACATTACACTATTTCAAAGTAGAGACATGATGCTTAATGTAGGTTCCTAGATTCATAGAAAGAGTTGGGTTGGAAGTGACCTCAAAGGTCATCCAGTTCCAGTTCCCTGCCACAGCCCAGGTTGCTCAAGGCCTCATCCATCCTGGCCTTGACCACCTCCAGGGAGGGGGCATCTATGGCCTCCCTGGGCAACCTGTTCCAGTGTCTCACTACCCTTGCTGTAAAGATTTTTTTCCATATAATGATTCAAAATTGTGGATAGACAACCAGTTCCAGAAGAAACTGCTGGCATGCTAGACATGGGAAAAACTGAATTGCCAGTGCTTTTGAGTTAATATTTTTTTCCTGTTGCACTTGACTTTCTGCTGCTCATGGACATGTGATATTTTGCCTTGAAGATCAGCAGGAAAATGATTTCTGCTAAAGGAGACTATCTGAAGGTGACCTACAGAAAGGCTGGGGAGGGACTGTTCAGGAGGACCTGTGGGGACAGGATGAGGGGCAATGGTTTGAAACTGGAGCAGGGCAGATTTAGGTTGGACATCAGAAGGGAGTTCTGCATTGTGAGGGTAGTGAAACACTGGAACAGGCTGCCCAGGGCTGTGGTTGAGGCCCCATCCCTGTAGACATTCAAGCTCAGCCTTGCTGTGTCCCTGTGCAGCCTGCTCTGGTTGGAGGTGTCCCTGCTGCCTGCAGGGGGTCTGGACAAGGTGACCTTTGAGAGTCCCTTCCAACCCAGTGGCATCTGTGAATATAATTTCAGGCATTGTAATGACAACAATTTAAAGATCAGTAAAAACTCCTACCATAGCAACATAGCACTGGAAAGTAATTATTCATTAAAATGTATATTAATCATCATTAATTATGAGTACAATGTTGATTACCTGAAGCCTGCATAGCTGTTGATCATACACTCCAGTTTCCATCTAATTTTAATGGCTCTCATCATGTTCTTATCTTTGGAAGTAATTGATTGTGATAATTACTAAAATCATCACAAATCCCAGTAAATATGGAGCTAATCGAGAGCAAATGCACCACAAGTGCCTCCACAATGCAGAATCCTTCCTCCTTGCACAGCCCTTTTCCTGCTTTTAGAATGGTTTGCTTCATTTAATCAGAATTCCACTACCAGCTGCTTGATGTCTTAGAAGACATTCCTATGAGGGGACAGCAAATACATGTTGCTGGACTGGATTTGGTTTATAGATCCCTTCTCTAAGGGAAAGAAGGAAGGGTTCATGGTGAATCCAACCTACCTTCTGCAATATGTAGACATCTGTAGTACCCATCAGCCTCTGACATCTGAGGAGACAATGGATTATTTATCTTGATACCTCCTAAAACATGCATTATAGTAGCCAAGATAGAATGGGTCTTTCTCCTATAGCTTGACATTTTTGAATGTGGTGAATTAAATTGTCTGACCGACAGCCCACTGAGTTCAGTAGATCATGGAATCAGAGAATGGTTTGGGTTGGTATGGACCTTAATGATCATCTAATTACAAACCTTTGCAGAGACACAGCCTACTAGACCAGGCTGCTCAAGGCCCCATCTGAACTAGCTTTGAACACTTCCACAGTTGGAGACTCCACAGCTTCTCTGTTCAACCTGCTCCAGTGCCTCACCACCCTCATGGGAAAGAATTTGTTCTGAATGTTCTAATCAAAATTATCTTCCTCCAGTCAGAAGGACTGGTTCAGCCTCTGCCATCCCCCAGCAGTGTCTGGGATCCTTTCACAGGGGATGACATTAATTCTGTGATTCACTTCCTTTTGTAAAAATGGATTGGCAATAGCTGCCTAAGCCTCTTTAAAGCTAAAGCATGAAATTTTCAGCATTAACAAAGGCAACTGGCTTAGTGTTCATACTCATAAAGTGTTCCCTAAGAACCATTTGAAATCACTAAGCAAAAATCCTGGCTGGTTTAGACTGGGTAGGTGATACCTGCTTTACTTTACACAAAATCCTTTAACTCTAGGAATTTTCTCTTTCAAGGACCCTCTATCTTATTTAATTTATGGAATATATATATATATATATATATATACACACACATATATACATATGCATATACACATACATAAATTAAAATGTTTATTTTATTCTGGGTATTTCTAAAAATAAATAGAAATAGATAAACTTCTTGCATTGGCTTGTAGTGAATCATTGAGGACAAGAACTTTAAGCAAAATAGTTTCTGATTGCAGTCAGGCATAAAATTTGAGACCCTGGTGGGCAAATCATAGACTCCTTGAATGGCTCAGGTTGGAAGGGACCTCAGAGGTCATCTACTCCAACCTCCCTAACATGGGCAGGGACACCTCTCAACTAGACTCAGCTGCTCGAGACCTCAACTTGTCTGCTCAAGTTGTCTGCTCAGTTCCTCAGATGGCTGCTCAAGGCCTCAACTTTTATACATTTGAAAAACAAGCGGAGTGGCTGCAGTTTAATCACTTCTTAAAACACTTTAAAATAGTAAAGAACAAGATTTTTATTTTCAAAGGCAAAAAAGCTGAGCAACAAATCAATCAGAATTCGTTCTGAGAGTTCAGAGAAGACGGGGGTGTATTTTCAAAGCAGAAACTGGCAGTAGAGAAACAAATCCTATTATTGTTTAATAGGATTTGGGGGCAGAATTGCCATAAACTGAACGCTGAACACTTACTCCACAGTTGTTTCAGTTACAGCTGAGAGAAAAAGAAAAGTTGGCAAAACAATTCTATTTTTCAGTGAAGGAAGCAGATGCCCCAGAAGAGAGCCAGTCAGCTCCATCTCTCTTCTTGTGAAAGCCACTCAGGCATTCCTGCCTTAGCACACTTCCTCTGAAGCCAAAAGAGTGAGTTAGAGGGAGTTATTTTTAGCCTGACCAAGGGCTTCATTTTTATTTGGGGGAAGAAGATGGGAAGGGGAAGAGCAATAATGGTTTTTGGAGAGGAACAACTAAAAATCTGTACTTTGTAATTTTTTCCAAATATGATGCATAGATTCATGGCATTGCTCAGGTTGTAAGGGACTTTGAAGATAATCTAGTTCCAAGCCCACTGCCATGGGCAAGGACACCTCCCACCAGCCCAGGTTGCTCAAGGTCTCATCCATCCTGGCCTTGAACACATCCAGGGAGGAGGCATCCACAACCTCCCTGGGCAACCTGTTCCAGTGTTTCCTCATTCTCACTGTCAAGAATTTCTTCCTCTTCTCCAGTCTCAATCTGCTCTCCTCAAGTTTCAATCCATTCCTTCTTGTCCGGTCATTAGAAGCCCTTGTAGAAAGTCCGTCCCTACATTTTTGTGACACAGTGGCCTGTGACCTCCAGAGGAACAACCTCAAAACTATGTCCTCCTATCCTGTTTCCTTCAGGTACTGGAAGGCTGCTCTAAGGTCTCCATGAAGCCTTCTCTTCTGCAGGCTGAACTGCCCCAACTCCCTCAGCCTGTCCCCACAGTTCTCCAGCCTCTGATCACCTTCATGGCCTCCTCTGGACCCTCTCCAGCAGCTCCAGGTGCTTGTGCTGGGGGCCCCAGAACTGGTGGCAGTGCTGCAGGTGAGGTCTCAGCAGAGCAGAGGGGCAGAATCCCCTCCGTGTGCTGCTCCTCTCCCTGCTTTGGATGCAGCCCAGCACACAGCTGCCTGCTGGGCTGCCAGTGACCATTGCTGGCTGCTGGGGAGTTTGTCACCAGCTGACACCCCCAAGGCCTTCTCCTCCCAGCTGCTCTTCAGTCACTCCTGGCCCAGCTTTGCAGAAGACACCGTGCAGCCGAGTTGAATTGAGAGGTGTCGCCGCCCTTGGTGGGGCGGTTGGAGTAGATGGGCTCTGAGGTTCCTTCCAACTTGAGCCATTCTAGGATTCTGTGACACTGTGGCCTTTTAACCTCCAGAGGAACAACCTCAAAGCTACATCCTTCTATCCTCTTTCCTGTCTTGCATCCTTGGCTCCTATAAACACATATCCATGGCAGAAAGAGAATAAAACAATGTACAGGGCATGCAGCTAAATGAAGAAGTAAATTAATAGATAGATTAATTAAATAAGGCTTTTTAATTAGATTGCTTTAGTCCTATAAACTTCTCATTAGGAGGCTTTTGTTGCTGTTACAAGGATGCATCTCCAGCACTGGAGAAGTGCAGTGCTTCTTAAATATCTGCATAATTCTGAGACAGGCAGGCTACAGCCAATTGCCTCTCGATTTATAATCAGCATGAAACAAAAATCTTTAGCCCACTCTCTGCACACTGGAAAGCAGCTTTTATGTCTTGCCAGTTTTATTTGAGCTCAGCTTTTCTGTGCACACGTTTGGAATGGTTTGATGACAAAATAGTTGCTGGCAGTGGTGGATGTGTTTAAGTATTACTCTTCATAATTGAAAGTGGAAAACTAAAACAAATGCTTCGAAGCTGCAGTCTGTTCCCTCATGTGTCTCTGCTTGCTTTGCAGAGGGCCATAGGTTTTTCACTATTACTTTACCTGCTATGTGTACTTTTGAATTCTTTCTATATATTAGAATTTTGTTTATTTTTAATTAGGATTTAAAGAAACCTTTTATGACAGAAGTGGAAATAGACTTTTACTCTTTCTGGCAAAAGGTACTGTGTGGTCTGCCCTAGGTGGTTCTGCTCTGACACAGGGGGTGGACTGGGTGATCTCTGGAGGTCCCTTCCAACCCCTACCACTCTGTGATTCTGTGAAAAGGCTGAGTTCTGTAAAATTTCAACCTTGCATTTGTTCATCTGTTATTTTTTCCCTTGGCCTGAGAATGAGCTCAGCTCCCAAATTAATCATCAAAAGCAGAGAGATTTTCTGGTTTGGTCCTGTCTTGGTTTAGATTTGGTTTTGATCATCTTTCTTTGAATGGAAAGCAAGCAAGCTATTGAAGTAAGTTTTAGTGAAGTGTTTTGGCAGGGTGAGGCCTGATTGTAACACCAATTTACAGGGTGATCAGCAGCTGTATGCTAATGACTCAGGAAGCCCTTAATTTCCTGAAAACACTAATTCTCAGTTCAGATTGTGGGCTGTCTTTGTTTCATCCCTGCTAAGGAAGTTTTCTGTTCACATCTGATAGGACAGAAAAGGTTTTCCAGAAAATTCACTAAACATGTCACAGACTCACAGCTTGCACTGGGTTGGAAGAGAGCCTCCAAGGGCATCTTTGCCAAGCCCTCTGCAGGCAGCAGGGACACCTCCAACCAGAGCAGGCTGCACAGGGACACAGCAAGGCTGAGCTTGAATGGCTGCAGGATGGGGCCTCAACCACATCCCTGGGATCACCTATGATCCTGTTGAACACTCCAAACCTCTTTAGCTTGGAGCAGAGGAGCCTGGAGGGTGCCCTCATTCTTATTGATAAAGATGTGTAGGAACAGAGCCAAGGACAGGACAAGGGGCCATGACTGCATGCTGGAGCAGAGGAGGTGCCACAGGAACAGAAGGGAAAACTCACTGTGAAGGTGCTGCAGGCCTGGAGCAGGCTGCCCAGAGAGGTTGTGGAGTCTCCTTCTCTGGAGACTTTCCAACCCCACCTGGATGTGTTCCTGTGTGGCCTGCCCTGGGTGAGCCTGCTCTGGCAGGAGGTTGGACTGCATGATCTCTGGAGGTCCCTTCCAACCCCTGCCATTCTATGATATATGGCTGCTGGATGGTACTGGTGGCAGTAGTAGCATCCCTGAACATGGGAGTGTGTGGTGGGTTGAAACATCGGTGCTAGCATCAGTGAAGGTGGACATGACTTTTCTGTCTTCAGCAAAGCCCAGCAGGTCTTTTTTCCCTGCTGCCTGTTTGCCCATGCCTCTGCAAACGCAAGGGATTTGTGCTGCCTTTTGTAATGCTGATCAGTCAAACTAAGGCTTCTGAACGACTGCCATTGCAGCTGGGTATTATGTCTTGGAGCTCTCTACAGAGCTCATTTTGGACCAGTTTACAATTTTTAATAATGACAGTTAGTAATGACAGTTAATAATTACTGTTAATAATTACAGTTAATAATTATAATCTTAGATTTAGTCTCATAGAAGCAGAAGCTGGGAAGAGCTGGCAAGGCCCAGCTCTAGTAAGCCTTACATATTGCTGAGTATGAGCACTAAGGAGCATTATGACCTGCAACACATGAGACAATCTTAGCTGGCACCATGTTGCAGGTTGCTAATTGTCACAATACAGAAGATAATACATCCATCAGGCTCTGTTTGTGGGAGCTAATGAAATCAGCAACAAGGTATAAGGCCTGCAAACCAAGATCTTCATTTGATGCTTTTTGTAGTTGGTTCTCTTAGAGTCACTGCCTTAAAGCAAAGATAATTGCTTGCAGACGCTAAATGCCAATAAAACAGAAGTGATATTGGTTCCTAAGGCATGCATAGGTAGCTAAAAAACCCCACTGGTCTCCCAGCTGTACTTGAGTTGAGTTGGCCAGGGAGATCCAGAATGTAAAGTACCATTTTAGTAGCAGAAAATGTGAAGTAGGTGACAATGTTGACTCCAGGTTTTGTTGAGACTTTTTCTAAGTGAATCAGAAGTTGTTGTTCATCTGATAGCAAATGAAGCTGGGGCATGACACACCTGATTGAGATCTTCAGAAGCAGAGAGATTGCTTCTGTTCATTGCTTGTCACAGTGAAAGGAAATACACCTGAAAGCAGCCTAATGACATTTGATAGAAGCTCCAGCAGCTCCATATCTCTTTTGTCCTGGTGGTCCCAGAGCTGGTCACAGCACTGCAGGTGAAGTCTCAGCAGAGCAGAGTGAGGGGGCAGAATCCCCTCTCTCAACCTGCTGGCCACTCTGCTTTTGAGTTGGGAAAGTCTTAGGCAGCCAAGCATCAGGGTAAGTGTTTAGTGCTCAGAGGAGCCCCAAGATGTAGTCCAGGACCAAGCACAGAGCAGAAAGATAGCTGGTTATCTGATAGTCTTCCATAGGAGCTGATGTGGCTTAAGTTCCTTGGTAGATATGAGGTCACTGACCATGATTATTGCAGTTTTGCAAGAAATTAATGATAGCAACTCCCTGAAGGGAGATTGGAGAGAGGAGGGGGCAGGCTTTTCTCCCTGGTGGCTAGAGACAGGGACAGAGGAAATGGTTCCAAGTTGCACCAGGGGGGTTCAGGCTGGATGCTAGGAAATATTTCTGCACTGGAAGGGTTCTAAAACATTGGAATGGTCTGTCCAGAGCAGTGCTGGAGTCACCATCCCTGGGGCTTTTCAAGCAGCTGTGGACCTGGTTCTTAGGGACATGGCTTAGTGGTGACCTTGCAGTGCTGGGTTGAAGGTTGGACTGGATCAGCTGGAAGGTCTCTTCCAACCAAAGAATTCTGTGATTCTGTGACACTGAACGAATGTCAGACTTCACTGTTTGCCTTGTAAAATGGTCTCAAATACATTTAAGAAATACACAATGCTCCAGTCCAAAGGGATAGAACCAGCTAAAAGGGAGCTTGTCTGCACATTGAACAGCTCCTCTCCCGCTGATTCAGTACAGAAAATGGAATCTTTTAATGATTTATTTGCTGTGATTAACTTTTGCACTGATGTTCAGCATCACTGATTGCAGCCATCGCATCTGGTTCCCTCAGCTCTTATATGCTAGGAAATGTTTCAATAGGCAGCAATCAATCCTCTCTGCTGTCAAATTGGAGGGTAAATTACCCTGCTTTACTGTATCAACCACAATCCCAAGGAGGAACATGTCCCAAACCAACAGCCTGACCCTCCCACTTATCTAACACAAAGAGGAATGATCCATCAAGATTTATTCCCCTCCACCCCAGCCCCAGAATTTATTCTGCTCACATCCAGCTCAGTTCCCAGACACTTGTTTATTACCTAAATCAGACTTTTGTTGGTAACTCTCAGTCACATTTTACAGCTTCCCCCTAATTCCTATTTAATTTATTTAAGATTAGGAGGGCTCTGGCCAGTGCTGATGGGCTGCAGTTTGGTTCTAAGTAACTGAATTCAGCTGTGCTGCACAGCAGCAGCTGGAGCCCCTCATACAATCATTGCAGACTCTGAATTTCAGTTGCTTTGGCCATGTAAACTTTGCTTTCTAAATCACAGCTTCACAGATTGCACTGGGTTGGAAGGGCCCCTCAAAGGGCATCTTGGCCAACCAGACCAGGCTGCACAGGGCCATAGCAAGTCTGAGCTTGAATGTCTACAGGGATGGGACCTCACCACATCCCTGGGCAACCTGTTCCAGTATCTCACCATTCTCGTTGTGCAGAACCTCCTCCTGAGGTCCAACCTGTTCTATGGATAGAAACAGATCTAAACTGCTGCAGCTTTTGCCATGTGGATGTTTCTTATCAATTTCAGTTCCCAGCAATTCACAGATTCATAGATTCACAGCATGGTTTGGGTTGGAAAGGACCTTGAAGATCATCTAGTTCCAACTCCCTGTCATGGGCATGGACACCTTCCACTGCCTCTGAAAGGGGACTGGAGTGAGGCTGCTGTTCGTCTCTTCTCCCAATTAACCAGCAACAGACAGGATGAGAGGAAATGGCCTGAAGTTGTGCCAGGAGAGGGTTAGGGTGGACATTAGGAAGAATTTCTTTTCTGCAGGAGTGGTGAGGGGTTGGAACAGGCTGCCCAGAGAGGTGGCAGAATCACCATCCCTGGAGGTGTTCAAGGAGCTATCACTGTGGTGCTTCAGGATAGAGCTTAGTGGCCATGGGTAGCTGGGTTAGGGTTGGACTCAGTGATCTTAAAGGTCTTTTCCAACCTTTATGATTCTCTGAGTTTGTGGTGGTAGCTGGACTTTTCTAGAGGGTCAAGGGTGTGAACATAAACCAGTCATAACCACTTGGTCTGATCACTAGGAATGATGCCTGGAGAAGGCACACTTAGGGCTGCATGCACAATCTTATTTCCTCCTCACAAAATGGTTTCATTCTAAAACAGGTGCATGTGAACCCCTGTGAATATCTCCTGGGAAGACAAAATCAAGGGATGCAGATGTGGCAGCTGAGCAGCAGTCTTTCCTTGCCTGGTGCCATGGAATGATGAGTAAAAAGCAGAGTGAGGAATCTGAAAAGTAAGTAAACATCTGGAAATCCATAAATCAGGAAATCCTTCCAGCCACAGAGCTGGAAAATGCAGAGTTTGTGATGGCATTTAGGGTGAAATAGGCATTGCTGAGACTGAGGTATTGGAAGTGCCCCCAGAAGCAATATTTGATAAGCAGGAATCACTGATGCTGATAAAATGTGAACTGTGCCATTGTCAAGAGGTGAAAAGGTGATACTGGGCTTTCACCTTCAGCCCTCAGAGTGGTGTTTGGGAGACTTATGGATCTCATCCCTTTGTTGCTCCATCCATTTGGAAATCTCCTGAAGTAACTCTCAAGTACAAATCCTGTCTGCTCTTGTCATACATCTCTGTGTTCCATGTTTCCTCCTTGGCTGTTGTTAACTCCTGGTCACATCTTGTATGAGTTGTCAGTTCAGGTGGTGCTTTCCAATGGATTTTCCTCCTCCTTTTCTCACTGTATCCATCAGGTTAGAGGTTTATTTCTTCTTGGCAGCAGAGCTGGTGAATGTAGAACGTACTGATCAGTGGGTCCAGTCTCTGTCAGTGCAGCCCTAGAAGAGCTTTTTCTATAGGAGTATTTCTGGGGTTGTTTTTGTTCGAGTCAGTTTTTCTTTTCCTCATCATTGATTACTTTAATCAATGATGACTTTGTTGTCAATAGCAGTAAAACACTGAGTAGCATCAGATACATCTACACAACACTACTTAGCCACATAATTAAGGCATCTCTAAACCCACATCATTCTTCCCCTTGAAGTTTTAGAGGGACCTGCACTTAAGGAATCACGAGAGTAAATACTATTTCCTTCCAAATTTCCCCGAAAAAGTGTATTTAAAGCTTTCCAAATACTTCTTTTGGCACACAGTTTGCAGTCATGTAGGAGAAGGCTCTGGGGATACCTAACAGCAGCCTTCCAGTACCTGAAGGGGGCTGCAAAAAGGCTGCAGAGGGACTGTTCCCAAACGCCTGCAGAGGGACAATGGTTTCAAACAAGAAAAAAGCAGATTGGGATTGGATGTGAGGAACAAGTTCTGCACCAGGAGGCTGTAGGAACACTGCAACAGATTGCCCAGGGTGGGAGTTGAGGCTCCATCCCTGGAGATATTCAAGGTGAGACTGGACAGGACTGTGAGCAACCAGTGGAGGATGTCCCTGCTGATTGCAGGGGGGTTGGATTGGATGCCCTTTGGAGGTCCCTTCCAACCCAGACCATTCTGTGATTCATCTTACAGTTTAAATTAGTAAAATAGGATGAAGCAAACAGCCACAAACATTTTCCTTTGCTGCATTCAGACCATTCCTGGACACAAGGCAGGATTATTTATTTTTTTACAGAATGAGGCCAAAGTTTAAGCAAAACTTCTCCCAGCAGCCACAAGCAGTGTAGTGCAGGAGGATATGGAGACCTTGCTGTGTGGACCTGTTTGCTCTATTTGTTCTGTGCATAAGCAGCTTCTAACCCTCTAACTCCAAAGTTTGTTTTTTTAACACCTATTCTGTAATTTATGAACAGAGAGTGTCTGAAGGGTGACTTTTTACATCCTGGGCAGAGAAACTTTACCAAGAGATCTGTCTCATTGCAGTCATTTAACCAGGAGTAAATAAATGTTAATTGAAATGACTATTCCATTAGAGTTCTCATGCCAACAGGAGGGCAATTGTTAGATATTTGAAAGGAGGATTATTAAAAAGTTAGTCTGATTATGAATGCATCTGCTGCTTGCCTGCTTCTCTGCTACCCCATCACTGAAAATGTTCAGGTTCAGGTTGGACAGGGCTTTGAGCAATATGACCTAGTGAAGGATTTCCCTGCCTATGGCAGATCACAATCAGCTGAACATGAGCCAGCAGTTCAGCAGTGTGCACAGCTGGCCAAGAAGGCCACCAGCATCCTGGCCTGGATCACACCCAGTGTGTTCAGCAGGAGCAGGGCAGTGATGGTGCCCCTGTACCCAGCCCTGGTGAGGCCACAGCTTGAGAACTGGGGTCAGTTCAGGGTGCCACAGGATAGGAAAAACATTGAGGTGTCCAGAGAAGAGCAATGAGACTGGTGAGGGGTTTGGAGGGCATCATATGAGGAGCAGCTGAGGGACCTGGGGTTGTTTAGTCTGGAGAAGAACATTCAATGCATCAAAATTCATGTCTATCATAGACTCATAGAATGGTTTGGGTTGGAAAGGAACCTTGAAGATCATCCAGTTCCAACCCTCTGCCATGGGCAGGGACACCTCCCACCAGCCCAGGTTGCTCAAGGCCTCATCCAGCCTGGCCTTGGAGACCTCCAGGTGAGGGACATCCACAGCCTCCCCAGAAGACACTGTTCCAGTGTCTCCCCACCCTCACTGCTGAGAATTTCTTCCTCATCTGCAGTCTCAATCTGCCCTCCTCAAGCTTCAGGATCATTAGGTGTGATTTCAGGATCAGTAGGTATGTCTTTGGTGGATCTTCTCAAATATGAGGACTACCTTTAACCAGATGTTTCCATGTAGGAAGCTCAAACACCAGAAGCCAAGCAAACCTCTCCCTCATGTTCTTTCTCATTCTTCTCCACCCTTGTTTTTCCCATGATGCCTACACAAGGCTGCCTACTGCTAACCACTTGGCAGGCAGCAGCTCACACCTTCTGTGTGGAACAGATTTCTGTGCTGTTGCTGTTCCTTCTTTCCTCCTTCCTGACCTTCCCCATCTGCATGTTTTGCCTGTCGGCTTTGTTGCTAGCACAGACCCTGGTCCTTTGAAGGCCTGAGCACATGGCTAAATTCAGAGTGTTGTAGATACCTTTTTGTAGGCTCTAGCTGCTGAGAACTCTGTTTAAAAATAATCTTCACTGCTGCCATCACTGCTGCTTCCTCATGAAGGAGCCTTCTGATCTTAGGAGCAAGATTACTGTAATTTGAAAGGCATTTAATGAAAAGAAGATTAAAAACCCCAAAGTCTCATAATCCAAGGGTTGGAGCATCTCTGCTGTGAGGACAGGCTGAGAGAGCTGGGGTGTTCAGCCTGGAGAGGAGATGATTCTAGGGGGACCTTAGAGCTGCCTTCCAGTACCTGAAGGAATCCTGCAAGAAGGCTGCAGAGGGACTTTTCCTGAGGGTATCTGGAGACAGGACAAGGGGCAATGGTTTGAAGCTGAGGCAGAGCAGGGTTAGACTGGAGCTGAGGAAGAAGTTCTTCAGTTTGAGGGTGGTGAGACTGTGGAACAGGCTGTCCAGGGAGGCTGTGGATGCCTCCTCCCTGGGGGTGTTGAAGGCCAGGCTGGATGAGACTTGAGCATCTGAGTCTAGTTGAGAGGTGTCCCTGGGCATGGTGGGGAGGTTGGAGCAGATGAGCTTTGAGGTCCCTTCCCACCTGAGCCATTCTGGGATTCTACAAAAGAAATCCACACCTGGCTGCTTGTCCCTTTGCGTTCCAGGGCTGCTAATTTTACCCTGCCATTTACCTTGGGCATGTAGAAGCCCCTGGTCATTAACTTCCTAGGTCAAGCCTCATGTGAGGTAGAAGTTTAATAGGCCCACAAATTGTTTTCTATAAACAATATTCATTAACTCTACTGCCTCTGGAACATTTTCAATTCTCATCTTCAGTGTTGCTCAGAGAGAGAAGGAGAATTCTACATTTTAATTCTGCTGCTGAATATTCACCCCCTTCTGACAGTTCCTTGCTGAATCCATCCAACACTGTAGCCTTTTGTATTAGGAAGTCTACGAGATTTTTTCTGAGGCATGAAACAAAACTACTGTACAAAAGAAAGAGAGAGCCACAGCTGCTGCAGGCAGCTAGAGTTCTAGTGGCAGCCTGGGCTGCATCCAAGGCAGTGTGGCCAGAGATGGAGGGGAACCTGCCCTCTGCTCTGGGGAGACCTCACCTGCAGTGCTGTGTCCAGCTCTGGGACCCGCAGCACAAGAGAGACATGGACCTGATGGAGAGGGTCCAGAGGAGGCCACAGAGATGATCAAAGGGTTGGAGAACCTCTCCTACAATGAGACACTCAGAGAGTTGAGGCTGCAGAAGACAAGGCTCCAAAGAGACCTTAGAGCTGCATTTCAATATCTGAAGGGGACCTAAGGGCAGGCTGGGTAGGGACTGTTCAGAAGGGCCTGAGGGGATAGGAGGAGGGGCAATGGTTTGAAACTGGAGCAGGGGAGATATTGAGTTTGGACCTCAGGGGGAAGTTCTGCACAGTGAGGGTGGTGAGACACTGGAACAGGCTGCCCAGGGCTGTGGTTGAGGCCCCACCCCTGGAGACATTCAAGCTCAGCCTTGCTGTGTCCCTGTGCAGCCTGCTCGGGTTGGAGGTGTCCCAGCTGCCTGCAGGGGGGTTGGCCAAGGTCACCTTTGAGAGCTCCTTCCAACTCAATGCAGTCTGTGAGGCTGTGAATCTGTAAATGGGGTCTATAAGGAAGAACTGTACACTGCTGACAAGTGCTCAGCTTTCTGTCTGTGGCTCCTGTGGTGGATGTTCTGGTGGCTATCACAAACAGCAGGAACAGCACTCTGTGCCTTGATGTTCTGGGGCGCAGGCACTGGGGAGTGCTGAGGGTCAGTTCCCACCTACAAAGTAAACCTAAACAACTCCAGGGAGCCTGTGACAGGGCAAGGGAATTTGATCCTTCTGATTTACCCTGGGTATCCTGAAAATAGACCTGGCTCAATGTTCTTTTAGAAGGCGACGAGCTGTGGAGATCAGTGGAAATGGAAAGCAGCATGGGGCAGGCTTGCATTAAATAGCTTTATAGGAGACAGCCTGATATGAAATGGCTTTATAGAACAACACACTGCATGCCCCTAAAACCAGCTGCTGCCACTCTTGATGCTTCAGAGTGCTGGCTGCCAGGCTGAGATTTCCTTTTACGGGATGGACAGAGTGGAGGTGTACCACATATTGTACAGCTGGAGGATGCGTGTCTTGAAGTAGAATTAATGATTCTCAGAGAATGCTGCAACCCAAAAATGCATTGGTGTGAGGGTGCTGGTGGGCTGGGGCAGGCTGCCCAGAGAGCTTGTGGAGTCTCCTTCTCTGGAGACTTTCCAGACCCACCTGGATGTGTTCTTGTGTGACCTGCCCTAGATGACTCTGTTCTGGCAGCAGGGTTGGACTGAATGATCTCTGGAGGTCCCTTCCAACCCCTAACATTCTGTGATTCTATGATTCAGCTTTTCAAGTGGCCTTTGTCTGCTGGACTCACTTTCAAGCCTCCTTTCATTTCAATGTAATTTGGTTGCTGGGCTTTAGAGGCTGTCTCTGTCTGCCCATGTGTCAGCAGCAGCAAATGAAGCACTTAAACATCTGACTACAAATATTTCCCCCTGCAGTTCACTGCAGGCACTAGGATCGAATTTTCTTTTTTTAGGAAGGGTCTCATTCCAGAGGCCTGACTGAGATCCAGTTAAAAGTTTTCCTCTTAAGTGTTGGCTTTTAAAGACAGCAGCAGGCAAGGGCATCACAATCAGCAGAGGAAAAAAAGATAAAAAACGGGGCATGGAGACTGGAAAAGCAAATTGGATTTATTTTGTCTGTTAAATGTGGAATTGTGAGCAACGTTATCTGATTGGTGGGGGACGTCCCTGCTGACTGCAGGGGGGTTGCATTAGATGAGCTTTGGAGGTTCCTTCCAACCCAAACCATTGTAGGATTCTATGATTTTATGTATTTTTAACAGTAATTTGCCAGAACATTGTTGGAGTAAAACATTTTTCACTGGCCCAGTACTCTGGTAAATCAGGGTACAGGGCTCAACTCCAGATTTCAGTCTTCTCACTCAGAGGAGCTTCATGACTTTTCTGATGGTGTGGTTCCAGAGCCTGGGCAAAGTAATGAGGAATTTAGTGGCTTCAGACCTCCCTTGTCCTTCACTTTCAGCTGTGTGTCCTTACAAGATGCTCTTCACAGAGGCAGTGCAGTGTCTTGACTCTTTGCACTGATGTCGTTTCCCTGCTGATCCATGCAGCAGGCTGGCAGGCAGGCAGGTGCCTGTGGCTTCTCTGTGGTGCTGTGAGGAACAGCTTGGGTGGGTCTTGGTCTGTGTGAGGGAAGATTTTCAATACTCCTTTCTCTTGGAAGCACAGCTTGTGGAAGAATGTGTTTGGCACAGCAGAGCTGATGAAGCTTTTGCTTTCCCTGCAGGGAAGAAAGGCTTTCTGAAGATCTTGCACAGTGTTCAAGCAGGATGTGCTGGCCCAGACTTCACAAAATGGCCTCTCTGAGGTGTTTCACCCACAATGGGACTTACTAATTTAGCAAGCCTAAGAAAACAGGAAGAATGAGGTGGAGATAGCACAGAGCAGAGATTATGACTTGCATATCATTACTGGCTCCTCTGAGAAGTCAGTCTGGCCTCACTTCACTGTGAGCAGTTTATCCCATTTGCTACACCTAGCACTGCCCTAGCATTTATTCTTTGGGAAAAAAACAACTTCAAACTGTTTAGAGTTTCAAATAAACCCCCCTCATGTCTGTATATATATAAAAAGAAGCTTTCATACATGCAGACACAAGCACATACATGTATATCTGAATGGGTATCTGTGTGAAAATACACTGTAAAGGAGGGGTCATTTTACACAGATTTAATACAGGCATGTAAAAGAGCATAGAAAGAGTGTTCAGAAAGAGAGCCCTCAGTGCAGGAAGGACATGGACCTGATGGAGCAGGTCCAGAGGAAGGCCATGAAAATGATCAGGGGCTGGAGTACCTCTGCTATGAAGATAGGCTGAGAGAGCTGGGGATGTTCAGCCTGGAGAAGGCTCCAGGCAGACCTTAGAGCTGCCTTCCAGTACCTGAAGGGGGCTACAAGAAGGCTGCAGAGGGACTGTTCCCAAAGGCTTGCAGGGACAGGATGAAGGACAATGGTTGGAAATGAGAGCAGAGCAGATTGAAATTGGATGTGAGGAACAAGTTCTGCACCAGGAGGCTGCTGGAACACTGCAACAGGTTGCCCAGGGAGGGACTTGAGGCCCCATCCCTGGAGATATTCAAGGTGAGACTGGACAGGGCTGTGAGCAACCAGTGGAGGATGTCCCTGCTGATTGCAGGGGGGTTGGATTGGATGCCCTTTGGAGGTCCATTCCAACCCAGACCAATCTCTGATTCTGTGATTTGTATTTATGTGTAGATCTATTTATACATGAGGCAGTCAATGGTTCTTTCTCAGCCTGGCAGCCAGTCATGAGTGGGGTCCCCCAGGGACCAACACTGGGCCAAACACTGTTTAATATCTTCCCTAGTGATATGGGTGTTGGGATCAGGAGCACCCTGAAGAAGTTTGCAGATGGTACCAAAAGGAGTGGGCAGGTTGACATTCCAGCAGGGAGAAGCCACCCTCCAGGAAGGCCTGCCCAGGCTGCAGGAGTCAGCTAGCAAGGACCTTGTGGAGTTCAATGAGGACAGGCGCAGGGTCTTGCCACCTGGGAATGCAGAACCCAGGAGTGCAGCTCAGGCTGGGATCCAGCTGGCTGCAAAGCAGCCTTGTGCAGAGGGCCCTGGGGGTCTTGGTGGCCAACAAGCCCAGCTTGAGTGAGCAGTGAGCTGCAGGGGCAGAGAAAGCCAACAGGGTGGCTACCAGGAGGATAGTGACTCCCTTTTTATGAGGAGTCCCATGGAAAAGACAAGGGGTAGTGGGGACAAGTTACTGCTGGGGAGATTCCCACTGGAATCCAGAAGAAAACGTTTCCCCCTGAGCACAGTCAGACATTGGAATCATCTCCCAAGGGAAGTGGTGGATTCCTCTACACCGGGCAGGTTGAAGACTCAGCTGGACAGGGTACAGAGCCAATTCATTCCAACTGCACCATAATCTAGAAAGGTTGTCCCAGATGACCCTTGTGGTCCCTTCCAGGCTGGCATTCCATGGCTCTCTGGATGATTTCTATGATCATCATTATTCCAGCCATGCAGTTTGTCAGAAGCCTTGCAGGGGTTTCACACTGCTTTCATCTCATTACCTGGTGAGCCACTGCTTTTGATGTTGGCATACTGAGTGGTTTTCGTTGTGGTGTTTGGATTTCCAGGTGTTTGTATGTGAAGGGGAGTTTAGAGACAATGATACTGTTCCTTAAGTCTTTATTCATCAAACAGATTTTTGCCAGCAGAGGGAAAATCTTTGCTGATCTTACAGTGAGCAAGACCAGGGTTAACTCTTGTTAAGCCATGAACTCATTTGAATTTGTAATGTGTTAGTCAGAGACACTTTAGAAGAGCAATGATCTTTTCCTGCCTGCTGTACAGGAACTCTAATGAAGCTAAATTGCAGAGGGAAACATCTTGGGCTGCAGGAAATCAGCAATGATGTTGGGGTTTGCATAACCAAAGCAACCAAAGCATCAGGACCCCCTGGAGAGGTGCAGCGTGCTAAAGGCACTGCAGTGATGGATGGCAGATGATTGCCCGTGGGAGAAAGCAGAGGATGAAAGATGTCTGCAGCACAAAGTTGCACCAGATGGCACAGAAGAGGATGTGTCTTGCCCTGTTGCTTCCTCCTCTCACTTCCATTTCAATGTAGTGTGAGAAACCTAAGTAGCAGTGTCAGGAAATGGCCTCTGTAGGTGTAGGATCTGGCTGTCTTTGGGAGAGGAGATGCGTCCAGTTCTGGAGCCCCTGTTACAAGAGGGATATGGACATGCTGGAATGTGTCCAGAGAAGGGCCACCAGGATGATCAGAGGGCTGGAGCACCTCTCCTATGAGGACAGACTGAGAGAGTTGGGGCTGTTCAGTCTGGAGAAGAGAAGGCTCTGAGGTCCCTTCCAACCCTGACTGATTCTATGATGGCTCTGTGAAGATTTGATTTTGTTGCTTTAGAACTACTCTGCTCTGGGGAGACCTCAGCTGCAGCACTGCATCCAGTTCTTGTGCCCATAGCACAAGAAGGACATGGAACTGATGGAGAGGGTCCAGAGGAGGCCACCAAGATGATCAGAGGGCTGGAGAACCTCCCCTATGGGGACAGGCTGGGAGAGTTGGGGCTGTTCAACCTGGAGAAGAGAAGGCTCCAGGAGACCTTAGAGCAGCCTTCCAGTACCTGAAGGGGCTGCTGGAGAGCTGGGGAGAGACTTTTTACAAAGGTTTGTAGTGATATGATGAGAGGGAGTGGACTGAATCTTGAGGAGGGCAGATTGAGACTGGAGATCAGAATGGCATCTGGAGATGAGGAAGAAATTCTTTTCAGTTAGGGTGGGTAGACACTGGAACAGGCTGCTCAGGAAGGTTGTGGATGTCCACTCCCTGGAGGTGTTCCAGGCCAGGCTGGATGAGGCCTGGAGCCACCTGGGCTGGCAGGAGGTGTCCCTGACCACAGAAGAGGATTGGAACTGGGTGATCTTCAAGGTCTTTTCCAACCCAACCCATTCTATGAATCCATGAATTCTCCCTTATCAAAGTTATTGCTACTTGCAGAAATCACAACCCATCTCCATGAATCTCTACAAAAGATTACAACTTTCAAAACTCTGATTGATACTGTTTCTCTGTTGGAACAGAGGAATGGTGTTAAAATCTGTGGCATTCCCTGGACTGCAGGTTTGAAAACCTCTTGTGTGCATGTGAAGGTCTCCAGCGGCACCCCAAAATGGTATCTGAATTTTAAGCACCTTTGAACCCCACAGAACTGGCAGCCACTATCCACAAACAGAGCTCTCCTTCCAAAGGCAGATCCAACAAGGGGAACTGCAGCTCAGCTGTTTAGGCAGCACAGCAGTGGGCAAATGTTGGTGTGAAATATACTCAAAGTCATCTCAATTAACGGCAATTAAACTGTGCTGGCTTTTAAAAGAGGATGCCAGGAGTGAGAGTAAGATGCACAGCATCTCTACAGGTGATAAATGCAGATCTGGTCTGCTGCTCACCTGGGTGTTTCAGATGGCTTCTAGGCAATAATGGCATCAATGCAACCAGGGAAATGAGCAGGAGAGCAGTTAGGGAGGGAGGGAGGGAAGAAAGGAGTAACTTGTTCAGCCTGACAGAAACAGAATGAGCCCAAACTTTTCTCAGCATCTATTTTCCTGATAGCCTGGGAGGAGGAGAGGAGAAACAGTTGTCAGGCAGGATGAAGATATCACATCAAGGAACAGCACCACTTCCTAACTGCTGCTGCTCTTAATTTATGGCAGAAAGTGGATTCATCAGCAGAGCTCCAGCCAGCTGAATGGACTAACCTGAACAGCTTGGCAGAGGCCTGGCAACTCCAGAGTGCTTTCAGCAGAATGGTTGGACTCAACCTGCACAGTCAGCCAGGCAAAGAATTCATAGAATCATAGAATGGATTGGGTTGGAAGGGACCCCCAAAGACTTACACTGGAGACAGTGATTCTGGTGAGACACTGGAACAGGTTGCCCAGGGAGGTTGTAGATGCTACCTCCCTGGAGGTGTTGAAGGCCATGTTGGATGAGGCCTTGAGCCACCTAGTCTATTTGAGAGAGGGGTTGGAACTAGATGATCTTCAAGGTCCCTTCCAACCCAACCCATTCTATGAGTCTATGAATGATAATTCCCTCCCGATGCCATTCTCTGGAGCTGTCCATGAGCAGAGCACAACGTGCTATCAGACAAGTGTGTCACAGTTCCTACGGGCTCTCTTCCTTGCTCACTCATCTGGTTAAACTCTCTCTCAGCTTCAAACCATTCCCCCTTGTCCTGTCTCCAGACACCCTCAGGAAAAGTCCCTCTGCAGCCTTCCTGGAGGATCCCTTCAGGTACTGGAAGACAGCTCTAAGGCCCCTTTGGAATCTTCTCCTCTCCAGGCTGAACACCCCCAGCTCCCTCAGCCTGTCCCCACAGCAGAGCTGTTCCAGCCCTTGGATCATTTTTGTGGCCTCCTCTAAACTCTCTCCAGCAGCTCTGTGTCCTTCTGCTGTGGACACCAGAACTGGAGGCAAGACAGGATTGGAGGTGGGGTCTCAACAGGGGAAAGTCAAGGGGTATAATCCTCTCTCTTACCCTGCTGGCCACATTTTATTAATGCCTTTAGCAAGCAACACATCAAAGAGAAGTTTAGTCATCAGCAAAGTTTGTGGACTGGTAAATAAGAACTTCCATGCCACAGGGGAGAGAGAAAGACATTAATATGCTGTTCCAGAAACATTGGTGCTGGTGCTCACATCCTTGCTTTTCTAGTTTGTCTCTGCTTAACCTTTGCTCTCCCCAGAGGGCAAACACTTGTCACTGACAGATTCTTCATCGTGTGTCAAATGACACTAATCAAGTAATTTATTAGCAGAAGTTTTCAGCTCTTCCTCAGCACAACAGCTATTAATTATCAAGGCATAGGTATTAATAGCAGTTGAAATGTAGAAGGACAGAGGAGGAGGAACAATTTGGTCAGATGAGTAAACAGTGTACATAAGCCCAGGTGCCCTGATTGCTTAGGAAGCTATCATTCAGCTCTTTACACAACTGCTTTCTCTGCAGTTAGTATGCAGTTAATATGGGTTCAGCAGGAGCAAAGGTAGGATTCTGCACCTGGGCTGGAATAATCCTCCTACAGGCTGAGGGGTGAGAGATAGAAAGCAGCCCTCTGGAAAAGGGCTTGAGGGTGCTGATGGACAGGAAGCTGGACATAAGCAAACAGTGTGAGCTTGTAGCCCAGAGGCCAGTGGCAGCCTGGGCTGCACAAAAGAAGCATAGCTAGAGATGGAAAGAGGGAATGCTGCCTCTCTACTCTGGTGAGGCCTCATCTGGAGTACTGCATCCGGGTCTGGAGCCCTCAACACAGCAAGGACATGGACCTGATAGAGTGGGTCCAGAGAAGGGCTATGAAAATGATCAGGGGGTTGGAGTACCTCTGTTATGAGGACAGGCTAAGGGAGCTGGGGGTGTTCAGCCTGGAGAAGAGGAAGCTCTGGGGAGACCTAAGAGCAGCCTTCCAGTACCTGAAGGGTACAGGAAGGCTGCAGAGGGACTGTTCCCAAAGGCTTGAAGGGACAGGCCCAGGGAAAATGGTTGGAAATGAGAGCAGAGCAGACTGAGATTGGATGTGAGGAACAGGTTCTGCACCAGGAGGCTGCTGGAACACTGCAACAGGTTGCCCAGGGAGGTGGTTGAGGTCCCATCCCTGGAGATAATCAAGATGAGGCTGGACAAGGCTGTGAGCAGCCTGATCTAGTGGAGGATATCCCTGCTGATTGCAGGGGGGTTGGACTGGATGCCCTTTGGAGGTCCCTTCCAACCCAGAGCATTCTGTGATTCTGTTTGATGGTTTAAGGCTGAATAGGTCAGACAATGCAGTTTAACTCTTCCAAATCACAGCATCAGCTCTGTTCTGTGCATTCAAAGGAGATGCTTTTGTGGTAAGACACAACGTGCAAGCCAAGCTGAAATGTTTCCTCTCCAAATCACTGATGTCTCTGTTAACTAGGGTTTTGATTGGTGGAATATTTCAGTGTATTAATCTTGGATGATGCTCCAAGATTAAGGTGACCCAGCTATCGTAGACAGCATATCAATGCAGGAAAACAAAAGAGTGCCCAAGGGTTTGGGCTTGAATTTTTTCACAACGGACAGACGCAGATCCATAGATTCATAAATTCCTAGATTCATAGATTCAAAAATTCATAGATTCATGCATTCACAGATTCATAGGTTAGACTCATAGGTTTATAGATTCATAGATGTATATATTCATATATTTACAGATTCATAGATTCACAGATAAACAGATTCATAGATTCAAAAATTCACAGATTCATAGAATCAAAAATTCATTGTTTCACAGATTCACAGATTCATGGAATGGTTTGGATTGGAAGGGACCTTAGAAATCATTTAGTCCCAACCCCTTACCATGGGCAGGGACACCTCCTACCAGCCCAGGTTGCTCAAGGCCTCATCCAACTTGTCCTTGAACACCTCCAGGGAAGAGGCATCCACAGCCTCCCTGGGCAACCTGTTCCAGTGATAATAAAGACAGAGAAAAGTGAATGACAGAGTGGTGGATGTGACAGGTTGTCACTGCTGTATGTTTGCAGCTTTATTGTTGTTCCTTAGGCAGGCTTCACAAAATGAGAGTTTTGAAGGCAAATGTGATGGTCCTGACATTGCAAATGCTGAGTGTCAGTGTCAGGGACAGAAGACTCACCGAACCCAAACACACACAAAGCAAAGGGTCACGAGAGCTGGCAGCAGGCAGAAGTGAAATTGCTGTTTCTCATTGCCTGTAAGAAAAGTCTAAAAGAGAAGTGGAAGTGAAGACAAGTTGTAAAAGTTTGATATTCCAGTAAAAGGGAAAAGTGATGAAAGATGTGAATCATCTGCTCAAAGAGACAAATGAGGGATCTGATCTGGCAGGCAACATTCTGAATGGTTAGCAGCAGAACAACTCCAGGCTTGCCCATTAAACAGAAGATAAAAGGAGAGCTGAGAGAGAATTTACTTTTATGGATGGGAAGGAACAGCTTTTGCTGAATGATTCTGAACACACAATATCCTTCAGTGCTGCTGAGCTGCATGTCTCTTCCTACTGCTGTCTGAGGTGATTTTACTCATAGCTACACTGGAGAAGTGAGAGTTGTCATAAATCATTGCAAAGCATCCTCTGACCTCTCTAACAAAGAAAACAGAACTAAAGAAAACATTCCCCTGGTTTCAGGCTTACAGAACCTGAACGCTTGTTGCTTTATTAACCGAGGGTCATTTTGCAAAAGAAGTTTCCACTTTTTTTAGCCCTGCTAAAGGGCTGGAGAACTTCAGCTACAAAGACAGGCTGAAAGAACTGGGGCTGTTCAGCCTAGAGAGGAGAAGACTCCAGGGAGACCTCAGAGCTGCATTTCAATATCTGAAGGGGAACTACAGGAAGGCTGGGAAGGGGCTATTCAGAATGGCCTGTGGGGATAGGACAAGGGGCAATGGTTTGAAACTGGAGCAGGGCAGATTTAGTTTGGACCTCCGGAGGAAGTTCTGCACAGTGAGGGTGGTGAGACACTGGAACAGGTTGCCCAAGGGTGTGTTTGAGGCCTCATCCCTGCAGACATTCAAGCTCAGCCTTGCTGTGACCCTGTGCAGCCTGCTCTGGATGGAGGTGTCCCTGCTGACTGCAGGGGGATTGGCAATGATGCCTTTTGAGTGTCCCTTCCAACCCAATGCCATCAGTGGAGCTGTGAGTATTCACCATTGGGAATGCTCTTGCACGACTTCCTCTATGTTCCAAAGTGCAAAGGAGCTCTCCAGTCCTACCATGTGCATGGCACTTCATGTGTTGTAGCCTTTTGTATGCCTTAGACAGAAGAGTGTCTTGTAAATAAATCAATAAATAAAAGACAACACTTTGCAGTCTCAGAGAAACTAGGGAGGAAAATTACCTGAGAGTCTGCGGCTTGATGGAGCCGGAAACAGTGTGACTGGTAAGGCTGGAGCAGTAAACAAAGAGGGTTGTGCACCATGTGAGAAAGGAATTTGACAGAGATGTGATGGGCAGAGACATGCAGTGCAAGGAGAAATAGCAAAATGATTGCTGAGGTTGACAAGGAAAAAATCCAGCAATCTTGAAGCTATAAGCCTGCATATTTTTTATGCTGGATTCTAGTTCAGAGATACAAACCAGAGAGAGTCAGGATGTGCATCTAGGAAGAAGATCAGAGATGCTAAAGATTACATTTTCCTTCATTTAGACCTCATTGTTCCAGACAAGTGAATTCTTGACATGCTTGGTGGAGCAAAACAGCTTGCAAGCCAAACACCCACTGAGATCTGCAGGCATCAGGATGGAAAGATCCATTCTGCACACACTCAGTGAAACCTGCCTGCACCACAGAGAACAGAGGAGCTTCAATAATAGATTGGGTGGGGAGAAGGAGTGACTGAGACAGGCAGCTCTGTCTCCAATGGAAAGAGATTTGCTTTGCAGATGCACTTCGAGACCAAGGGTATTGGCCAGAAAGGATACAGAAGACATTTAGAAAATGGTAAAGAGGAGCTACACTTGAAATTTAGTTCCAAAGTCAGAGAAATCTGGACAGAGAATTTTCCCCCCCCATCTTTACCTTTTCCAGTCATCCCCTGTTGCCAGCTGGTGAAACATCAAGCAGTAAACAATATCATTTCATACTACCCTAGCATGAGGTGGTGGTCATTTGCACCATCTGGCACAGAAATGTTCTTGGGCAGAGAAAGCACAGTGTGCTGAGAAGCAGAGAAACAATTCCTGTGGTAGAAAGGAAGGGAATCGAAGATGCTACTGCAGACACAACAGAAGGAGGAAACAGGAATCAAACAGAATACTGCTGCTGAGTCCTGAAAGAGCTTCCCCTGCAGGCCTGTTCCTGCCATGCATATGGAGTAAAAAAGATGGAATCTAGGCTAAGGCTACAACAGCCTGGTGTGTTGTTAAGGGTGAAAGGCACAAGATATTAGGAAGAAATTCTTGCCAGTGTGGGTGGGGAGACACTGGAACAGGTTGCCCAGGGAGGTTGTGGATGTCCCCTCCCTGGAGGGTTCAAGGCCAGCTGGATGAGGCCTGAAGTGACCTGGGCTGGCAGGAGGTGTCCCTGCCCATGGAAGGGGGGTTGGAACTGGATGATCTTTAAGGTCCCTTCCAACCTGAACCAATCTATAAATCCATGAATTGTCCCTTATCAGAGTCATTGTTACTTGTAGAAGTCACAACCTGTCTCCAGGAATCTCTACAAAAGATCACAACTTTCAAAACTCTGAGCCTGGTGATGCTGTTTCTCTCTTGGAACCTCTGGTGTTAAAATCTGTGGCATTCCTTGGACTGAAGGTTTGAAAACCAATTGTGTGCATGTGAAGATCTCCAGCAGCACCCCAAGATGGTGTCTGAATTTTAAACACATATAAACCCCATAGTTAAGGATAGTTATGGATAGTTATGGATAGTTATGGATATAGCCTTCCTCACCAGCAGTACTGATATCTCATTTCAGTGCAATAATCTTCTTATCTCTGAAGCTTTTTGACTGCAATAATTGTCCTTAGACCTTTCTGTCTGCAGTTGCAAATCTGCAGCCAAGCAGTGTTCACTAAAATCATCATCAGGGCATCCTCCCCCAAAGCCTCTGCTGTAGTTTAAGAGGCAGGATCAAAGGCAGCTTCCTGGGATATCACCACATATTAAGCATTTATGTCCCTGGCTGTTCCAACTGGTGCTCAATGCCATAGTAGATGTTTCTGGAGACTTTTTCTCCTGCTGTTTTGGCCTCTTCTAATTAAGCATCTTTGGTTATTAGATTTGAGAGATTATCTGTGGTATTAGGCCTCTGCTTGCAAGGATTTGCAAATAAAGAGGCTAAGGGAGGTGTTTAGAATCGTAGAATGGTTTGGGTGGGAAGGGACCTCCAAAGAGCATCCAGTCCAACCCCCCGGCACTCAGCATGGACATCCTCCACTAGATCAGGTTGCTCACAGCGATGTCCAGCTTCACCTTGAATATCTCCAGGGATGGGGCCCCAAGCACCTCCCTGGGAAACCTGTGGTGGTGTTGCAGCACCCTCATGGTGCAGAAATTTTTGGTCTTTTTTAGGTGGTATCTTTGATCTTGTAGTCCAGGTGTGTAAAGATTTCTTACCTCAATCCCACAAACACCTCTGCTGTACCCAAACAGTTCCCAAAATGCCTCAAGCCCTCTCTTGTTAGGCAACTTGAAAGCAGCTGAAAGCGTGGCACCAGACTTTGCCTGTAAGAGGTTAGACTTCTTGCAACAGGAGGAAACTCCAAAGGAATAAACATCAGTGAATGTCACCAGATGTCACTGTCTCAGGGCAATTCAGTCTGAGGAGGCTGCTGATTTGCCAGTGTAATTAGGTAGCAGCTCCTGCAGCAGAAAGATGGGTAGCCTTAAGGAGCTAGGGATCAAATTTCTCTGCCTGCCTTATGGTTAGGAATCCCCTCAGGAGCAAAAAGAATTCAGTGGTGCAAGCAGGCTGTGGATTGGCAGCCTCTGCCTGGTTAATAACACTTGGTGAAGGAAGCTTGAACTTGGAGAAGCCTTGATGATCCCTCTAAGGATTCTGTCAATAAGGTAGCTGGGAGGAAAGCATGGCTTACACCATCAGTGCTGGTGGAGACAGTGCCTGTTATTAACTTGCAGCTAAGAAAATGTTCTATCAGCTCCTAATCTCTTTGTTATATGCAAGCAGGTGCGTGCTGTTTGTGTGAAAACCTCCTTGTATGTATTAACTCCATCACCCTTCAGCTGATGTTGGTGTGTCCTAGAAAGGATAACCAGGCTGGAGAGCTGGGTGGGGAGAAATTGAGTGAAATCCAACAAGGGCCAGAGTAGAGTTTGGCATCTGGGAAAGAACAACCCCACGGACCAGGATAGGTTGGGGATGATCTGTTGGAGAGCAGCACAGAGGATAGGAACCTGGGGGTCCTGGTGAATGGAGGAATGACCTTGAGCCAACAATTTTCCCTGGTGTCCAAGAACGCCAAGGGCATCCTGGGGTGGATTAGAAGATCTGTGCTGAGCAGGTTGGGAGAGGTTTTCCTCCCCCTCTACTCTGCCCTGCTGAGGCCAAATCTGGAATATTGTGTCCAGCTCTGGGCCTCTCAATTCAAGAAGGACCTCAGGGAACTGCTTGAAAGAGTCCAGCACAGAACCACAAAGCTGCTGCAGGTAGTGGAACATCTCCTGGTGAGGACAGGCTGAGGGAGCTGAGGCTTGGAGCTTGGAGCAGAGGAACCTGAGGGCTGCCCTCATTCCTGTTGATAAAGATGTGAAAGGATGGAGCCAGGCTCCACTCAGGGATGTCCAAGGACAGGACAAGGGGCAGTGGGGGCAAGCTGGAGCAGAGGAGGTGCCACAGGAACAGAAGGGAAAACTTTTGTCACTGTGAAGGTGCTGGAGGCCTGGAGCAGGCTGCCCAGAGAGATTGTGGAGTCTCCTTCTCTGGAGCCTTTCCAGACACATCTGGATGTGTTCCTGTGTGACCTACCCTGGGTGACCCTGCTCTGGCAGGGGAGTTGGACTGGCTCATGTCCAAGACTCTCAGGTCCCTTTCCCCAGAGCTGCTCTCCAACAGCTCAGCTCCCAACCTACACTGTCCCATGGGTTTGTTCTTTCCCAGATGCAAATAAGAAATCTCCTTCCTGATGTTCAAAAAATAATAATTATTTCAAGGTCTGGCTACTGTTGTCCATAGTGGACTCAGGAAAGCCAAAGTCATTGTTTTTTTCTGGAGAAGGAATGTGTAGGTTCCAGAGTTGTGGTGTAGATCACACTGCACAGCTAACAATGTTCCTCAGAGCTGAATATTGATTCCTTTTGGTGGAAAATGGGAAGTTCATCTTTGCTTCATCAGCCCAGGTATCTGAGATGGATTGGCATGAGTCAAACCATGGCCAGAGCGTGGATGGCTCCTTCAGGCCATGACAGTTGGCCATGCAGGGCCACAGGCCAAGTGGCGATGGATGCGTGCTGGCTGCCTTCTCTCCTTTGCTCTTTGCCAGAGCTGGTGTTGTCCTGGACAGCTGTCTTGGCTTGGCTTCCTTCACACACAGACTGACTGCAGCCTCCCACTAAAGCTGAGGAAGGAAAGAGGGACAAGCAACAGGGGAATAGTCATAGAACCATAGAAAGATTTGGGTGGGAAGGGACCTCCAAAGGGCATCCAGTCCAACCTCCCTGCAATCAGCAGGGACATCCTCCACTAGATCAGGTTGCTCACAGCCTTGTCCAGCCTCATCTTGAATATCTCCATGGATGGAGCCTCAACCACCTCCCTGGGCAACCTGTTGTAGTGTTCCAGCAGCCTCCTGGTGCAGAACTGGTTCCTCACATCCAATCTCAATCTGCTCTGCTGTCATTCCAAACCATTGCCCCTCATCCTGTCCCTTTGGGCCTTTGGGAACAGTCCCTCTGCAGCCTTCTTGTAGACCCCTTCAGTCACAGGAAGGCTGCTGTTAAGTTTGCCTGGAGCCTTCTCCAGGCTGAACAGCCCCAGCTCCCTCAGCTTGTCCTCATAACAGGGGTTCTTCAACCCCCTGATCATTTTTGTGAACTCCTCTGGACCCTCTCCATCAGATCCAGGTCCTGGCTGTGTTGAGGGCTCCAGACCTGGACACAGCACTGCAGGTGAGGTGTCCCCAGAGCAGAGGGGCAGGATCCCCTCTCTCCATCTCTGGCCACTCTGCTTTGGATGCAGCCCAGGCTGCCATCGGCCTTCTGAGCTGCCAGGTCACAGTATTGGCAGTGCCTTGTGTGATTCAATTAACTTTTGCTCTTCAGGAGATGATTTTCTCTACCTGCATGCCAAAAAGGGTGGAGCTATTGATTTTGTTTATTCTTTCAGTACCTTGCCTCATGGACAGGGAAAAGTGCTGACAGCTCCAGAAGCAAATCATCAGCTCGCAGACCCCTTGGGTTTCACAGAGAGCTGTTTGGGTTGTTCCTATCATGGAATATTTATAGTTCTGTCAATAAATTAATGACAAATAGGTATCAAAAGCCCTACAGGATATGTTTCTATTAGCTATTAGAATATTTTACTACTTTTTACCTTTTCACTGCACTGCTCTTATTTGTTATCATATTTTAGTCAAATTGCTCTGATTATATCCAAAGTTTTCAAAAGAACAATGTGAAAGACAAACCAAAAAGGTCAAAAGAGTCCTCTAGGATGCCACAAAGATGATCAGAGGGTTGGAGCAGCTCTCTTACAAAGTACAGGATGAGAGAATTTGGGCTATTTAGTCTGGAGAAGAGGAGGCTTCAGGGAGACCTTATTGCTGCATTTCAGTATCTGAAGGGGAAGGCTAGGGAGGGACTGTTCAGAAGGGCCTGTGGTGATAGCAGGAGGGGTAATGGTTTGAAACTGGAGCAGGGCAGATTTAGGTTGGACATCAGGAGGAAGTTCTGCACAGTGAGGGTGGTGAGACACTGGAACAGGCTGCCCAAGGCTGTGTTTGAGGTCCCATCCCTGCAGACATTCAAGATAGGCTCCCTCACCCTATCCTCACAGCAGAGGTACTCCAGCCCTTGGACCATCTTTGTGGCCTTCTCTGGACTCACTCCACCAGCTCTGCTGGGGACACCAGAACTGGAGGTGGAGTCTCTTCCTTACTGACTAGATAAGGAAACACTACTGTCAAAGAGCATTGATAGTGAGAGGTGGCTGTTCCCCTCTGGCTCCAAATGAGGCAGAGAAAGAGGCTGTGATCATGGCTGCAGGATATTTGGGAAGCTTAAACTGTCTCCAAAATGCCCTCAATTAAAGTGCATTCTGCTTGGCTGCTCTGTAGCAGGCCTCCTCTGCTGATTGATTTCCTTGCAGGTTAATGGAAAGCTTCAAGTAACTGAAGAGTCTGTGGAGCTGCCTGGATTAATACCTGATCAATGCTCCCCCCTGGCAGTTAGTTAACTCATAGATGACTGTCCAAAGGGTCCACTCTCCTTGCAGTACTTCACACTGAATCTGCTTCAAGGTAGAGAGAGAGAGCTGGAAGGGAAAGGAAAACATATCAGGGAATTGTGACCCTCAGATCCAGAGAATCCCAGAATAGCTCAGGTTGGAAGGGACCTCAGAGCTCATCTACTCCAACCTCCCTGCTGTGAGCAGGGACACCTCTCAACCAGACTTGACCTTATCCAACCTGGCACACGGTCTGGCTCCATCCTCATGACCTCCACCCTTTAGATGTTTATAAGCATTGAGAAGATCCCATCTCAATCTTCTCTTCTCTACACTAAACAGCCTCAAGTCCTATCCTTCTCACAGAGACATTCCAGTCCCTTAATCAGCTTTGTAGCCCTCCACTGGACTCATTACAGTATTTCCCTGCATCTCTTGAACTGGGGAGCCCAAAACTGGACACAGTACTACAGAAGTGGCCTCATGGTGGACTTGTCCACCAGGACTCCTAGGTCATTCTATAATCTTGAATTGAATGGAAAGAGGGCATCCAGGTTAGTGCTCCAAAGGGAAGAAAGGATCATTAGCTTTCCATGATAAATAGCTTAGAGGTCTTGCTGGGTCTCAACTTCAACTCCTAAGCTGGAGGGAGAGTTAATAATTCAGATTTAACTCCACACAGAGAGGTGCTCCATACTGGGTGTGTGTGTTGAATTATCCTTCTGAAGGCCCTGGTCAAGGAACCATTTTAAGGTTTGTGTTCCAGTTCAAGATGTGGCAAACAAAGTTCTGGCAGAGCAGAAGGAGCCTGTAGGCCTCCACGTCTTTTACTGCATATTGTCTCCACTCTACTGGAGTCTTTCAGAGGCAAACAATTAAGTGTAATAATTAACATCACACCTTCTGGTAATGACTTTTATGTCTTAATTAACAGTAAGGTTATGGTGGATTGGTTTTTTAATTTTAAAGAGATTAAGCTCCTTGCCCTTAGTTAATTACTTTGGATTCTGCAAATGGTTGACAACCTCCTTCCCATCCACATCTTTTCTCCAAAAAGAAACATGGGGTTTGTATCCTTAGAAGGTCTGAACTGATCTGAGGAGTCCTGTTAAGCAGTCCTGAAGATACACCACAGGAGCAGCATATAACTCAAGCCTCAGGTGGCTGGGCACATTCACAGCGTCACAGATTGCACTGAGTTGGAAGGGACCCCCAAAGGGCATCTTGTCCAACCCCCCTGCAGGCAGCAGGGACACCTCCAACCAGAGCAGGCTGCACAGGGACACAGCAAGGCTGAGCTTGAATGTCTGCAGGGATTGGGCCTCAAACACATTCCTGGGCAGCCTGTTCCAGTGTCTCACCACCCTCACTGTGCAGAACTTCCTCCTCATGTTCAACCTAAATCTGCCCTGCTCCAGTTTCAAACCACTGCCCCTTGTCCTATCCCCACAGGCCCTTTTGAACAGTCCCTCCCCAGCCTTGCTGTAGTTCCCCTTCAGATATTGGAATGCAGCTCTAAGGTTTCCCTGGAGCCTTCTCTTCTCCAGGCTGAACAGCCCCAATTCTCTCAGCCTGTCCCCACAGCATCCAGATCATCTTGGTGACCTCCTCTGGACCCACTACATCAGGTCCATGTCCTCCTTGTGTTGGGGCCCCCAGAGATGAACAGCACTGCAGATGAGGTCTCCCCAGAGCAGAGGGGCAGGATCCCCTCTTTCCATCTCTGGCCAAGCTGCTTTGGATGCAGCCCAGGCTGCCATTTGGCCTTCTGGGCTGCCAGTGCCCATTGCTGGCTCCAGCTTCTCACCCACCAGCACCCTTCTATGGCCCTTCTCTGCAGAGTTGCTCTCAGTGGACATTTTAAATGTCCAGTCCTAATTCTTGATTTTTGTAGTTTAGATATCAATAGTGGCAACTGCTCTGCAAATACAATTCTGGCAGTGAAGATTCAGCTCAGTTTTTTTCCCTTCCTCACACCACTTTGTCATAGTGTGGAAATGTTTACAAGGGCTTGCAGTAATAGGATGAGAGGGAATGGATTGAAAATGGAGGAGAGCAGATTGAGACTGGAGATGAGGAAAAAATTCTTTCCAGTGAGGGTGGGGAGACACTGGAACAGGTTGCCCAGGGAGGCTGTGGATGCTTCCTCCCTGGAGGTGTTCAGAGCCAGGCTGGACCTTCAACAGCTGAGTCTAGTTGGGAGGTGTCCCTGACCATGACAGGAAGTTGGAGTTAATGAGCTCTTAAGGTCCCTTCCAACCTGAGCCATTCTAGGATCCTCCTATCAGCCATGTATCTACCTAAAGGTCCTTCCAGTGCACTCTTTAATATTCTCTCCTGCATCATTCCTAACCTCTGCTTCCAGAACCATCCCATTTTGTGGCAGCAGTGTAGTCACACCTCATCATCTTGCACACAACCATGGAAACAGCTAATTTTTCCTCAAACATGCACAGTGCAATTCAGGCAAAGGGCTTCAAAGTGCTGAAAGAGACAAAAGCAACTAAGGGAAACAGAATAAAATACAGAAAAATATGCAAGTGCTCAGACCGCAGTTTGCAGGATAAGCTCTGATGTAGGCTCCGATGACAGAAGCCAGAAGTTGTGCAATAGCACAGTGAGTGTTGGATTGAGTTTTGTAAGCCATACTGAAATCTTAGCTTAATAAAGGCAACCTGACACTTGAAATAACCCAGCCCATGCTTATCCTTTAGCTCCCATTTGCATTTACAGAGCATCCCCCACTTCCCCGCCTCAACGGGGTGATTTTTCACTTGCTGTCATTGCTCCCTGCTGTGTCTGAGTTTATTCAGCCCATAAATTCCATTTACAAATAAAATATTGATGGCTAAGGAAGGCTCAGGAAAAAAAAAAACAAACAAACAAACAACAAAACACCCAAGAATTGTGTGGCTTGAATTTTGAAAAATCATGAACTGCTGCTGCTGTTGTTAAAGTAAAATCTGCATCTGGATCTGAGGAACAAGTTCTTCAGTAGGAGGGTGGTGGGACTCTGGAACAGGCTGGCATCCATGACCTCCCTAGACAACATGTTCCATGGTCTCAGCAACCCACTGTCAGGAATTCCTTCCTAATCTCCAGTCTCAATCTCCTCTCCTCAAGTTTCAATCCATTCCCTGTTGTCCTGTCACTCCCAGCCCCTGCCAAAAGTCCCTCCCCAGCTCTTCTTCAGCCCCTTCAGATACTGGAAGGCTGCTCTAAGGTCTCCCTGGAGCTTTCTCCTCTCCAGGCTCAACAGCTCCAACTGCCTCAGCCTGTCCCCACAGGGGAGGTTCTTTGGCCCTCTGATCATCTCTGTGGGCTCCTCTGGACCCTCTCCAGCAGCCCCAGGTCCTTCCTGTGCTGGGGGCCCCAGAACTGGAGGCAGTGCTGCAGGTGGGATGTCAGCAGAGCAGAGGGGCAGAATCCCCTCCCTGTGCTGCTGCTCTCCCTGCTTTGGATGCAGCCCAGCACACAGCTGCCTGCTGGGCTGCCAGCGACCATTGCTGGCTGCTGGGGAGTTTGTCAGCAACTGACACCCCCAAGGCCTTCCGCTTCTGGATGCTCTCAAGCCACTCCTGGCCCAGCCATATTTGTGCCTCTTTTTTTTTCATCATTGAGAAAGTTTTGTGGCAAGGAGTTCCACAAGTCCTCCAAGCATGGTGCATGGCCATGCTTGCTTTAGTTTCTTTGATACTCTCTTGCTTATGGAATAGAAAAAGCAATTAAAAATGTTTCCTTTCTCCTCCTCTGCACCCAGTTATAGTTTTATTATCTGGGGAAAAAAGACAGCCAGAGCATGAAATTAAACAAGACATTAAACCCTGAACCCTTCCAACTTCAGTAAGGCTTTCAGGTAGTTGCAATTTACATCAGATTTAGCTAATTTTATTTGGACTCACACAATTTCTCTTCAGTCTCATCTAATAGAACCATTTGATAGAATCTAGCTGAATTCTCATGCCAAAGTAATGAAAGACAGACATGATTTGATCAGTGATAGAGAGAGTGGGACTGAGTGCACCAGCAGCAGGTTTGCAGATGACACCAAGCTGAGTGATGCAGTTGATGAACTAGAGGGATGGGATGGCATCCAGAAGGACCTGGACAAGCTGGAGAGGTGGGCCCAGGTGAACCTCATGAAGTTCAGAAAGAACAAGTGTAGGGTTCTGCACCTGGGTTGGAACAATCCTCACTACCAATCCAGGCTAGGGAATGAGGTGATAGAAAACAACCCTGTGGAAAAGGAGTTCTGGTGGCTGGGAAGCTGGACAAGAGCCAGCATTGCAAGCTGAAGCTGCGTTCATCTCTGGAGTCTTCACTGTGTGGAGAGAGTCCACAAGAGGGCCACAGAAATGATCAGAGGGCTGCAACACCTTGCCTAGGAGGAAGAACTGAGAAAGTTGGGTTTGATCAGCCTGGAGAAGAGGAGGCTCTGGGGAGACCTCTCTGCAGCCAGTCAATACTTAAAGAGGACTTACAAGAAAGAGAAGGACAAACCTTTTAGCAGAGCCTATAGCAATAGGATGATGGTACTGGTTTTAAACTAAATAGAGAGTAGATTCAGACCAGGTAGAAGGCTTTTTTTTTCCAGTGAGGATGGTGAAACACTGGAAGACATTGCCCTGAGAGGTGGTAGATGCCATGTCCTTGGAAACATTGAAGGTCAGGCTGGACTTTGCTCTGGGCAACTTGATCTAGTTGTAGATGTCCCTGCTCACTGCAGGGCAGTTGGCCTAGATGACCTTTCAAGGTCCCTTCCAATACAAACTGCTGGACACAATTTGCTCACACAGTACTCAGCTAGCTAAGGTACAGTTACTATCTGTGCTGCATTTAGTGTGCTGCGTTTAGCATTCTGCAGCTGCTTCAGTGCAAAATGCCAGGGACTGCACTTGGGGCACAACAACCCCAAGCAACATTCCAGGCCTGGGGCAGTGTGGCTGGAAAGCTGTCTGGCAGAACGGGACCTGGGGGCTCTAATGGACAAGCAGCTGAACATGAGCAAGCAGTGTGCCCAGGTGACCAAGAAAGCCAATGGCAGCCTGGCTTGGATCAGAAATGCTGTGTCCAGGAGGAGCAGGGAGGTGATTGTCCCCTTGCACTCGGCTCTGGTGAGGTCACAACTCCAGTATTGTGTCCAGTTTTGGGCACCTCAACACAGGAGAGATGTGGAGGTGCTGGAGCCAGTGCAGAGGAGGGCAAGGAAGCTGGGGAAGGGCCTGAGAATAAATCTTATGAGGAGTGACTGAAGGAACTGGGGATGGTGAGTTTGAAACAGAGGAGAAACAGAGGAGGCTGAGGGGAGACCGCATTGCTGTCTACAACCACGTGAAACGAGGCGGTGGAGAGGTTGGTGCTGGTCTCTTCTCCCAGGTAATTAGTGATAGAACAAGAGGGAATGGCCTCAAGCTGCCACTGGGTAGGTTTACACTGGACAGTAGGAAACATTTTTTCAGGGAAAGAGTGGTCAGGCACTGGAATGTGCTGTGGTTGAGTCACCAACCCTGGATGTGTTTAAAGGTTGTTTGGATGTAGTGCTTGAGGATATGGTTTAGGGGTGAACCTTGTGGAGTAGGGTTATTGGTTGGACTTGGTGATCTTGAGGGTCTTTTCCAACCTGAATGTTTCTGTGATTCTGTGAAAACCATGACAGATATGATGCATCTGGGCTGCAGCAGCTGCTAATGAGCGATGATACTGCACAGGGCAAGCAATTGCATTTCTTGGCCTGTCAGGCTGATTTTGATGAGAGAAATGCAGCCGAAATGTTCAATTAAACAGTTCTTTCAGAAAATTGGACTGGATACCCTATTCTCTCCAGTGTGCAGCTGGACCTGCATAATTTCCTGCCAGGCCTGCCAACTCCTGATGATTTTTTTTTTTTGTCTTGCTTGCTTGCAGTATTTTTCTTTTGCAGGCTTTTTTAGCAGACTGAATTAAAGTGTCATTGCCATTGATGCTGAGTGAATGACAGAGCCACACCACAAGGATCTCAGCAGAAGGGAGGGAGACTACACAGTAGAAGGTAAGGAGGTGTAAGGAGGCTGCACTAGCAGCTATTGTAGGGACCTATATATTTTCAGGCAAATTAGTCTTGACTCTACATTGTGTTCCTGTCTTTCAGTTTTGTGAAAGCAGGGGATGAAATGCCTTGTTGTATTTAGGACAGGGCAATGATGACATAAAAATCTCCACTTCTCTCATCAAATCTTCCCTATACAACCAGATTGCAACTCCTCTAAAGTGAGAAGCACTTTGCCAGGATCTGAGACATGACTGACCCCAGAAGCTCACACTCCTAGTCCAGACAGCATCTGCTGGCAGGTACATTAAGCAGTGCTTTCACAGAATCATAGAATGAGAGGGGTTGGAAGGAACCTCTAGAGATCATCCACTCCAAGCCCCTGCCAACTTTTTCCTTAGCTAGAGAAAGCTTCCCTGTAACAACCAGTTAAAAGGCATTGTGGTTTCTAAGTATCTTGTATTTATCTAGTTTCCTGAAACACAGCTACACTGCATGACCAGGTTACACAGACTGGAAAAGTTAAATTTCAGTATGCAAATCATCTTCATCAAAATGTGCTTTTGGGCAATCTACCATGAACTAGTTCCACACCCCCATCACTGGCAGGGACACCTCTCACCAGCCCAGGTTGCTCAAGGCCTCATCCATCCTGGCCTTGAACACCTCCAGGGAGGAGGCATCTGCAGCTTCCCTGGGCAACCTGTTCCAGTGTCTCCCCATCCTCACTATCAAGAATTTCTTCCTTATCTTCAGTCTAAATCTGTCCTCTTCCAGCTCAAAGCCATTGTCCCTCCTCCTGTCATTCTCAACCCTTGTCAAAAGTCCCTCCCCAGCTCTCCTGCAGGTACTAGAAGACTGCTCTAAGGTCTCCCTGGAGCCTTCTCTTCTCCAGGCAGCCCCAACTCTCTCAGTCTGTCAAAATACAAACAGCTTCCACGCATGGCATTTTGAGCAAAAGTCACCTACCAGCTAGCACAGATCCTCCTTTCTGAGTTGATTTCTTTTGTAATCTCTGTCTTTAACTTCATCTCCTATAGAATATCTTTCTCAAAGGCTCATATGACTTGTGGGAATATTCATCTACATTTTGTTCAGCTCTGGTGGATTTGCAGGGGCTGCAGGATGCTAATTTTAGCAGATATCAGCTGATGTACATATTTTGTTATTCTTGGAGAAATGTGGTCATGTGCCCAAATCCTTTCAAAGTCCAGAGCGTGATAAGGGATGGCAAAGAACCTCTCATTCCTGCTGAATTTGTGGTTGTAAATCTGGTCTTTTGCTTCACAGCAGCCTCTGCCTCCCTGTTAAACTTTTTTTTCCTGATTCCTTATCTCTCTTCTCAGTCAAGGAAAGCAATCTAAAAAGGTGAACAAAGTGATCATCAGTGCTGCAGACAGCGAGGCTAAGGGCACCCTCAGCAAGTTTGAAGATGACACCAAGCTGAGTGGTGCTGTTGATAAGGCTGAAAGGATGGGATGGGAGCCATCCAAAGGGACCTGGACAGGCTGCAGGGGTGGCAGAGGAGAACCTCATGAGGTTCAATAAGGCAAAGTGCAAGGTCCTGCACCCAGGAGGGTCAGGGTAACCCTTGGTATCAGTCCAGGCTGGGGGTGGTGAGATAGAGAGCACCCCTGCAGAGAAGGACTTGGGGTGCTGGTGGGTGAGAAGCTGGGCAGGAGGCAGCAATGGGCACTGGCAGCCCAGAAGGCCAATGGCAGCCTGGGCTGCATCCAAAGCAGTGTGGCCAGGGATGCAGAGAGCGAATTCTGCACTGCAAAGGAATGAATGCAACAGTGGATTATAATTCTTGGATGAATAGCATCTGATACTCCTTGTTTTGCATATTGACTATATTGGGGGACTTTAACCTACCAGACATCTGCTGGGAACTTAATTCAGCAGAGAGGAGACAGTCCAGAAGGTTCCTAGAGTGCATGGATGACAACTTCCTGATGCAGCTCTTAGGTGAACCTACCAGGGGCAAGGCTCTGCTTGATCTGCTGTTCTCAAATAGAGAAGGGCTGGTGGGAGATGTGATGGTTGGAGGCTGTCTAGGGTGCAGCGACCATGAGACAGTGGAGTTTTCAATATGCAAGGAAATAGGGAGGAGCAGTAACAGAACCCTCACTTTCGACTTCCGGAGGGCAAACTTCAGGTTGTTCAGGCAACTTATTCAGAAAGTTCCCTGGGTAACATCCCTTAAGAACAAAGGGGTCCAGGATGGTTGGACCTACTTCAAACAGGAGCTCTTAAAGGCACAGGAACTGGCAGTTCCCACATGCCGTAAGACGAGCCGGCAGGGAAGACGACCGGCCTGGATGAGCAAGGAGCTCCTGAAGGATTTAAGGGAAAAAAAGAGGGTTTATCGCCTTTGGAAAGGGGGGGAGGCAACTAGTGATATGTTTAAGGATGTTGCTAGATCATGTAGAAGAAAAATTAGAGAGGCAAAAGCACAGTTAGAAATTAAACTGGCCGCTTCCGTGAAGGACAACAAAAAGCATTTTTATAAATATATTAATGCTAAAAAAAGGGGCAAGAGGAGCCTCCACTCTTTATTGGACGTGGAGGGTAACATTGTAACTAAGGATGAGGAGAAGGCTGAGATTCTAAATACCTTCTTTGCCTCCATTTTCAACAGTAAGGCAGGAGGACTTCAGGATAACTGGCCTCCTGAGCTGGTCGATGGGGTCAAGGAGCAGTGTTGTACTCCTGAAATCCATGTGGAATTAGTTCGAGACTTGTTGAGTCACTTGGATATTCACAAGTCCATGGGACCTGATGGGATTCATCCTAGGGTGCTGAAAGAGCTGGCAGATGAGCTGGCCAAGCCTCTGTCCATCATTTTCCACCAGTCCTGGCTCACTGGAGAGGTCCCAGAAGACTGGAAACTGGCCAATGTGACGCCCATCCACAAGAAGGGACGGACAGAAGAACCTGGGAACTACAGGCCTGTCAGCCTGACCTCAGTGCCAGGGAAAATCATGGAGCAGATTGTCTTGGGGGCAATCACTGCATACCTGAAGGATGGCCAAGGAATCAGGCCCAGCCAACATGGATTTAGGAAGGGCAGGTTCTGCCTCACCAACCTGATCTCCTTCTATGATCAGGTGACCAGCCTGGTGGACGTGGGAAAGGTTGTGGATGTAGTCTACCTGGACTTCAGCAAGGCCTTTGACACTGTCCCCCACAGCAAACTCCTGGCCAAGCTGTCAGCCTGTGGCTTGGACAGCAGCACTCTGTGCTGGGTTAGGAACTGGCTGGAGGGCCAAGCCCAGAGAGTGGTGGTGAATGGTGCCACATCCAGCTGGCAGCCTGTCACTAGTGGTGTCCCCCAGGGATCAGTGCTGGGCCCCATCCTGTTCAATATCTTTATGGATGATCTGGATGAGGGGATTGAGTCCATCATCAGTAAATTTGCAGATGACACCAAGCTGGGAGCAGGTGTTGATCTGTTAGAAGGTAGAAGGGCTCTGCAGAGGGACCTTGACAGGCTGGACAGATGGACAGAGTCCAACAGGATGGCATTCAACAAATCCAAGTGCCAGGTGCTCCACTTTGGCCACAACAACCCCATGCAGAGCTACAGGCTGGGGTCAGAGTGGCTGGAGAGCAGCCAGGCAGAAAGGGACCTGGGGGTACTGGTTGACAGTAGGCTGAACATGAGCCAGCAGTGTGCCCAGGTGGCCAAGAGAGCCAATGGCATCCTGGCCTGCATCAGGCATAGTGTGGCCAGCAGGAGCAGGGAGGTCATTGTACCCCTGTACACAGCACTGGTTAGGGCACACCTTGAGTACTGTGTCCAGTTCTGGGCCCCTCAGTTTAGGAAAGATGTTGAATTGCTGGAGCATGTCCAGAGAAGGGCAACGAGGCTGGTGAGAGGCCTTGAGCACAAGCCCTATGAGGAGAGGCTGAGGGAGCTGGGACTGTTTAGCCTGGAGAAGAGGAGGCTCAGGGGTGACCTCATTGCTGTCTACAACTACCTGAAGGGAGGTTGTAGCCAGGAGGGGGTTGGTCTCTTCTCCCAGGCAACCAGCACCAGAACAAGAGGACACAGTCTCAAGCTGCACCAGGGGAGGTTTAGGCTGGAGGTGAGGAGAAAGTTCTTCACAGAGAGAGTGGTTGGCCATTGGAATGGGCTGCCCAGGGAGGTGGTGGAGTCACCATCCCTGGAGGTGTTCAAGAGGGGATTGGACGTGGCACTTGGTGCCATGGTTTAGATAGTCATGAGGTGTAGGGTGACAGGTTGGACTCGATGATCTTTGAGGTCTCTTCCAGCCTTCTTGATTCTATGATTCTATGATTCTATGATTGTATGATTCTATGATTCTATGATTCTATGATCTTGCACACCAGGGTTTTAAGAACAGTGGATACGGAAGGAGAGACTTTTGACAAGGGCTGGGAGTGACAGGATGACAGGGAATGGATTGAAGCTGGAGGAGGGCAGATTGTGATTGGAGATGAAGAAGAAATTCTTGACAGTGAGGGTGGGAGGACACTGGAACAGGTTGCCTGGGAATGGATGCCCCCTCCCTGGAGGTATTCAAGGCCAGGTTGGATGAGGCCTTGAGCAAGCTGGGCTGGTGGGAGGTGTCCCTGCCCATGGCAGGGGGTTGGAACTGGATGGTCTTCAAGCCCAACCCATTCTATGAATCTATGAATCGAACGATGTTCTTTTTCATTTTCCAATTACCAAAAGGCTCAGTTAGATGCAGGAGGGAAAAGCAGGGACTTAGTATGAATCAGTTAGACAGGAGTGTTTCCTAAAGGGGCCACCCACATTGGAGACCTGATGCCTTGCTGGGAAAAGCTGCCAGACCTTATGCTCTGGGAATTTTGTTTGGTACAAGGTACAAATATTTGTAGTAATGATAATGATGATTGATAATGATGATTGATAATGATGATAATAATAATTAAAACAACAACAATAACAATAATATAAAAAGCTGTGCTTCCTTAATCTTTTTAACCACAGCTGTCTCTCATGAGATTCATTTCCTGCCAATCCTGGCTTCACTTTGAGCCTGAACAGATACCCAGGCTGCTCTTTCTCTTAAATGGTCTCTGTAGAGTCCTTAAGCACAGATCAATGTTTCTGAATTTTTATCCAGGCTGAAGGGAAATGCTCTGTTTCCTGGAGCTGTTCATGGGCTGTTGTGTTTGGAGAGATCTTACAAAGCATTTTCCTTGCTGGGTTCATAGAAGCATAAAGGTTGGAGCGGACCTTTGAGATCATCAAGCCCAACCATAATCCAGCTACCACTGTTCGTCAGTGTTACTGCCTGAGGGACCTGTTTGGCTTAAACTGATGCACCTCATCCTTGGGGATAATATCCCCAAATTCTTTGTAGATGTGGAAAAGACATTCCAGAATGACTGCTGGAGAGATCAAGCAGAGCAGGTCACCAAAACTGCAGGGACTCTTGACAATAAATCTGGAGGGTTATGGAGTAGGTGGGAGTGCTCTTCATATTATTTAGACTGTGTCTGAAGGGCTTGCTTCAATCAAGGTCACAACTCATTAGCTACAGAGGTGCACATTTTGATTTAAAGTGTCACCCTCATTTTGCTCCTGGCCTGGTAATTTCAGGCAAGCCACTTAAACAAAATGAATTGGGCAAAACTAATTTGTCCAACAGCTGGACTTGTAGAAAGCATTCAGCAGTGTTCAGCAAAACAACTTTGTCTCTCACTTAAGTGATATAGGTGTGACTGATGGATCACTCAGCCTATAAGGAATTGGCTGAATGGTTGCACTCAAGGAGTTGTAGTCAACAGCTTGATGTCCAGGTGGAGACCAGTGATGTTTCCCAGGGACTGGCATTGGGACAGGTGCAGCTTAGCATCTTTGTTGGTGCCTTGGACAGTGGGACTGAGTGCTCCTGGTGACACCAGGCTGTGTGGAGCACTTGACATGCTGGGGGGAAGGAATGGCATCCAGAGGCAAATTATTTAATCAAAAGAAATATGGCAAACAGGTTGAGGGAGCTGATTCTGCCCCTCTGCTCTGCTCTTGTGAGGCCCCACCTGGAGTGCTGTGTCCAGCTCTGGGTCACCCAGCAGAAGACATGGACCTGCTCCTGCAGAGGAGGGCCACAAAACTGATCGGGGGTTGCAAGACCTTCCTTATGGGGATAGGCTGGGAGAGCTGGGGTTGCTCAGCCTCAGAAGGATCTGAAGGACCTTACAGCAGCCTTTCAGTACTTAAAGGAGGCTTACATGAAAGATGGGGAGGAACTCTTTCTCAGGGAGAGTAGTGATAGGGGTAATAGTTTCAAACTGAAAGAGAGTAGATTTCGATCGGAAATTAGGATGAAATTCCTTACTGGGAGGACGGTGAGACACTGGAATAGGTCACTGAGAGAAGCTGTGGATGTCCATTCCCTGGAAGTGTTAAAGGTCAGGTTGGATGGGGCTCTGAGCTACCTAGAAGTGTCCCTGCCCATGGCAGGGGCTTTGGAACAAGATCTTTAAGGTGTCTTCCAACCAAAATCATTTTATGGTTCAATGAAAACAGTTATTTCAGATTTCTCAGGAATCCCAGAAGTCCTCTGGCTCCTGTTTCTTAGTCCATTCATGATCATGTCAGCTTGGTTTGCAAGAGATTTCTTTTCTCCTCCAGTCCCAAGAAACAAATCCTCATTCTTATACTTTTCTTTGATGTTCTTTGAGTGATGGCCTTCCAAAATATGAATCTAGGAGCACCTCACATCTTATTGGTTCATGCAATTGATTGCTGTAAAATATTTATGTCGGAAATCCGTAGGTTGTACCCTGCCAGCTTCTGAAACCACACACCTGCCTTCAGGCCTCAGATAGCAACTGAAATCACAGAGGAAGTTATAAAGAACTGAAAATGTAAGGCTGAGGATAGAGACACAGAGATTGAGGCAAACCATGCAAGTGTGCTGATGGTACCAAGCTCAGTGGTGTGGTTGATAAGGCTGAAGGATGGGATGGAATCCATCCACAGGGATCTGGACAGGCTGCAGAGGTGGCTGAGGAGAATCTCATGAACTTGAATAAAGCAAAGTGCAAGGTCCTGCACCTAGCTGAGGGCAATCTTTGATCTCAGTCCAGGCTGGGGGGTGATGAGCTTGAGAGCAGCCCTGCAGAGAAGGGCTTGGGGTTCTGGTGGGTGAGAAGCTGGACAGAAGCCAGCAATGGGCCCTGGCAGTACAGAAGGCCGATGGCAGCCTGGGCTGCATCCAAAGTGGTTTGGCAAGGGATGGAGAGAGGGGATCCTGCCCCTCTGCTCTGGGGAGACCTCACCTGCAGTGCTGTGTCCAGCTATGGAGCCCTCAACACAAGAGACATAGACCTGCTGGAGAGGGTCCAGAGGAGGTCACAAAGATGATCAGAGGGCTGTAGCAGCTCTGCTATGGGGACAGGCTGAGGGAGCTGTGACTGTTCAGCCTGGAGAAGAGAAGGCTCCAGGGAGGCCTTAAAGCTGCATTTCAATATCTGAAGGGGACCTGCAGGAAGGCTGGGGAGGGACTGTTCAGAAGGGCCTGTGGGGATAGGACAAGGGGCAGTGGTTTGAAACTGGAGCAGGGCAGATTTAGTTTGGACATCAGCAGGAAGTTCTGCACAGTGAGGGTGGTGAGACACTGGAACAGGCTGCCCAGGGATATGTTTGAGACCCCATCCCTGGAGACATTCAAGCTGAGCCTTGCTGTGTCCCTGTGCAGCCTGCTCTGGTTGGAGGTGTCCCTGCTGCCTGCAGGGGGGTTGGCCATGATGACCTCTGGGGTCGCTTCCAACCTAATGCACTCTGTGAAGCAAATTTAAGATAAGATTCAGGTCCTCAGTACATTTAGTTAGCAGAGAAGTTAGTTCCATGATTGGTGCTCACTGCCAGCACTGTGGAAACCCCTGCTGCTCTGCTCCCTCATCATTAGTAGTAAATTTTAGGAAGGAGCCTGAATTAAATCATTGCTGGAACACCCACTCTGGAATTTATGGCAGCTGGGGTGGCTTTGAGGTCTTTTTTTATCTGTGGTTTTGTTCTTGGTTTGGTTTTGGAGTTGTTTTGGGTTTGGGGTTTTTCTGTTTGTTTGGTTTGGGTTTTGGTGGTTTTGTGTTTGTTTTCTTTACTGTATAAAACCTAACTCTGAGTATAGATGTGGGCAGCTTTATATTTATGGTGTGCTGAAGTGAAAATCTAGACCCAGAGCTTTCTGAATTTCAATCTGTTTCATATTTACAGCTCTGGGTGTGAAGGTAACTGCTTGGCCTTATTTCTATGGCACTTCAATTTATGGGCCAGTAAAAGGATTTAACTTCTTCTTCCCTTGCATTTTCTTCCTACTTCCTGTCTTTTTCATCCACCTCTCCCAGTGGATAGAGGAAAAAGATGCAGAAAAATAAAACACCACCACTTGGCAGTGGCTTTGAGGGGGTTTTGCAGAGTGTATACATTGAGATGAGGCTTGGTCAGAATTCAAAGCAGAGATTTGTGTGAAATGGGAGCTGCAGTGAACAATGACCTTGCAGACAGGAAGAAATGTGGCAAAATTCTTGACACTACTGGGGGTATGGTGACTGCTTTGTGGTCTGATCCTTGCTACACGTCTCCTGTGGGTTTTATTTCCTCTCAGTAGTAAGACAGCAATATCCTAACAAAGAAAATGCACTCAGGGCTTGTTGCTAAGGGAGCAGGAGCAGGGCTGCCGTACCCTGCTGTATTGTCACAGATCTTGATAAGGAATTTAATTTGGTCATTAGGAGAAATTACCTTTGAGATAACATCACAGAAGAGCAAAGTATTTAACTGGTTCTTTGAAGAGAAGCAGAAAGCACTCAGTGGAAGAGCTTGGTGCTGCAACCCAGTCTGGTTCCGTGTGACAAACACCACTGCAGGTACAGGACCTTGAGTTCCAGAGTTTGACTTGAGTGCTTTTCAGCAAACTGAACTGCAGTTGAAGAAAAACAAAACCAAAGAAGTGGGTGTCTGCTCTTCTGAGACCCAAACTCCAATCCTGCCTCCAGTTCTGGTGTCCCCAGCAGAAGGTCACAGAGCTATTGGAGAGAGTCCAGAGGAGGCCACAAAGATGATCCAAGGGCTGGAGTACCTCTTCTGCAAGGATAGGCTGAGGGAGCTGGGGGTGTTCAGCCTGGAGAAGAGAAGGCTCCAGGGAGAACATAAAGCTCATCTGCTCCAACCTCCCCACCATGTCCAGGGACATCTCTCAACTAGACTCAGCTGCTCAAGGCCTCATCCAGCCTGGTCTTGAATACCCCCAAGCAGAAGGCAACCACAGCCTCCCCGAGCAGCCTATTCCAGAGTCTCACCACCTTCAGACTGAAGAACTTCTTCCTCAGCTCCAATCTAACCCTGCTCTGCCCCAGCTTCAAACCATTCTGCCTTGTTCTGTCTCTAGACACCCTCAGGAAAAGAACTACAGAATTTATCTGTTATATACCCAGAAAAAAGGCAGAGATTCACTGGCGTGTTGCAGGCAGAACTTCCACTCTGTTCTCCCAAATTCCAACCACTGCTCTACCTCCTACATTTTGGGTCCAATCTCCTTGAATGTGTGTCAATAATTAGTGCTAACAAAAGGGCAAGAGTCACATCTGCCAGGTAAATGTATTCAGCTTAATGAATCAGCAAAACACCACTGCCCAGTGCTGCCTTGTCAGCTTCCCTTAATTCTCTTCTGGAAGTACATCAAAGAACAATTTATTCTCCTGGTAGCTACCTTGTTGACCTTTATTAAGTGAGCTCACAAGATACTTAATAGCACCCACAGAGATAATTGTTTCAGCTGGATTCACCCCCTAGGAAGATAAATCGGAAAAACTCACAGTAATGAACATATTTGCACTGAGGAACTCTGAAGAAACTTGGCTAGCAGGCAGGAGAGGGGATTCTGCCCCTTCACTCTGCTCTGCTGAGATCACACCTCCAATCCTGCCTCCAGGTCTGGTGTCTCCAGCATGAGGAGGACACAGAGCTGCTGGAGGTAATCCAGAGGAGACCATAAAGGTGATCCAAGGGCTACAGCTCCTCTGCTATGAGGACAGGCTGAAGGAGCTGGGGGTGTTCAGCCTGAAGAAGAGAAGGCTCCAAGGGGACCTTAGAGCTGCCTTCCAGTACTTGAAGGATCCTCCAGAAAGGCTGCAGAGGGACTTTTCCTGAGGGTGTCTAGAGACAAGACAAAGGGGAATGGTTTGAAGCTGGGGCAGAGCAGGGTTAGACTGGAGCTGAGGAAGAAGTTCTTCAGTTTGAAGGTGGTGAGACTCTGGAATAGGCTGCTCGGGGAGGCTGTGGATGCCTTCTGCCTGCGGGTATTCAAGACCAGGCTGGATGAGGCCTTGAGCAGCTGAGTCTTGTTGAGAGGTGTCCCTGGGCATGGTGAGGAGGTTGGAGCAGATGAGCTTTGAGGTCCCTTCCCCCCTAGGCCATTCTATGATTCTATGATTCTATAAACTTTGAACCCCTTTCTTGATAAAGACAACAAAGTGTTGTCTCTTCAGGAGTCATCTTTCCAAGGCTACCCAAGGATGGTCCAAAGTTACTGTGGATGAGCCTTTCATGTGGACTAATTAAATTATATCATACCACTGTGTGGTGATGCTTAATCAGAATTACAGGATCTGACTTCAGTTCAGCTTAGTGGCTTTGAAGGTTAATTGCACCAAATCAATTATTCAGTTTCAATCCTGACTGAACATGTTGCAGTGAGCAGTATATGAGCTTAAACAATCTGCTTTAAACTCACACCTTTAGTTAACTTCGTTAACTGTTTGACCATGCCCAGGTAGCTTCAGTCCAATTCAGCACTTAGAGAGGCACAAGGAAATTCAGCTTCCATCCTTTTACTGTTTTCAGGCCAATAACTTAGAATAATTAGACAAGATGTAGAATTACTTTATTTTTTTTCTGAAAAGACTTTCTCCCTCTGATAAATCAGATCAAAGAGTTATTGAACATACTTCACTTAAAACAGCTTTCCAGTACCTGAAGGGGGATACAAGAAAACTGGGGAAGGACTTTTTGCAGGGGCTTGGAGTGATAGGACAAGGAGGAATGGATTGAAGCTTGAGGAGGACAGATTTAGACTGGAGATGAGGAAGAAATTCTTGACAATGAGGGTGGTGAGGCACTGGAACAGGTTGCCCAGGGAGGTTCTGGATGCCCCTTTCCACTGGACCAGGTTGCTCAAGGCCTCATCCAGCCTGGCCTTGAATGCCCCCAGGGAGGAGGCATCCACAGCCTCCCTGGGCAACCTACCCCAGAATCTCACCACCCTGGTGCTGAAGAACTTCTTCCTTAGCTCCAGTCTAATCCTGCTCTGCCTCAGCTTCAAACCATTCCCCCTTGTCCTGTCTCTAGACACCCTCAGGAAAAGTCCCTCTGCAGCCTTCCTGCAGGATCCCTTCAGGTACTGGAAGACAGCTCTAAGGCCCCCTTGGAATCTTCTCCTCTCCAGGCTGAACACCCCCAGCTTCCTCAGCCTGTCCTCACAGCAGAGCTGCTCCAGCCCTTGCCTGGCTTTTACTTCCCCCCTGCAGAATCTGCCTGCTCTCTCTTTTTTTTTCTTCCCCCAGTGGCTACCCTGTAGAGCGAGCAGAACCTGCTACTCAAGGGTGTTTTGCAGGCAGAGAGGCATTTTCCTCATAGGCTATTTTTACATTCTGGAATACCCTGCTGGTTTTGGAACTCTAACATTATGTTAATCCACCTGACAACATAAGACAACTCTTCTCATCTCATTTTTCAAACTACTAAAGAACGCAGAGATAAATTGCCACAGATTGCCTGCCCCAAGGACAGTGAACCGTAGATGTCATAGCAGGGAAGACTAATTAGTTACCTTTCACTACCTCAAGGTCAGAGGGGGAGGATTTTTGTAGCTTGCATAAAATCATCTGCATTCTCTGATGGTCACAATGTCCCTCTCCAATTTGTCCCCATCAGTATGGGCAGCCGTGGGAAGGATTGCAGAACTGAAGTCTTATTTTTGGCAAAATGCTTTGGTGGCCATCAGCTATTAGTACAGGAATTTATTTCCTTCACAGACTCAACTGATCATGCACTCATCTGGGCTGTATCTTGCTAAGTGGGTTGTCTGCTGGTGAAGTCTCTTTATCTTCATGTGTTTTCCATGCCAGGATGCTGCAGCTCTGAAGGCTCAAAGTCATCTTGCACTTCTCTGTGTTTAATGTGCATGTGTGGTGAAGGATTGCCCATCCTCATCCAAGCTTTCCTTCTGTAATGTCTTTGAAAGAGCTTAATGCTACATTAATGCTGAAAAGAAGTTCTTCATCATGTCTAATGCCCTGTGTGATGCCTGCCCTTCCCAATTTCACCCAGCTCTAAGCTGTTTCCCAGTCAGAATTCTTTCCTTTAAGGAATCTGCCACAGCCACGCTGTGCACCAGTCAGTGTTTATCCAGCCATGGCTATTGCCCAGGTACAAATTCCACAATTTACAAATTAAACCCAAAACCTCAGAGTACTCCTGAGATTGATGACACACACTTACAACACAGAGATCTTTTCTTAGATGGGTTTGTTCTACCTCTTCCAGCTTGGCCATGCAAGTCAAATCACAGAATTCAAGGGCTTCAACCTGTGGATCATCGTGGTGGTCCTCCTCTGGACTCACTCCAGCAGTTTCATGTCCTTCTCATGATGGGGACACCAGAACTGGACACAGCATTTGAGGTGGGGATCTCACAAGAGTCAGCGCTGCTGCTGTCCCACTCCATTCCTCTAGCACCAATGCCAGTTCAAAGCAGTACTTGAAACTCACTCACAGAGAACAGTTTCAGAGAGGTAGATCCCACCTGGAGCGCTGCCTCCAGTTCTGCTGCCCCCAGCATAAGAGGGACATGGATCAGCTGGAAAGGGTCCAGAGACCTCACTTCCAAACCTGCCTCCAGTTCTGGTGTCCCCAGCAGTAGAAGGACACAAAGCTGCTGGAGTGAGTCCATAGGAGGCCACCAAGATGATCAGAGCGCTGGAGCAGGTCTGCTATGGGGACAGGCTGAGGGAGCTGGGGCTGTTCAGACTGAAGAAAAGAAGGCTCCAGGGAGACCTTAGAGCAGCCTTCCAGTACCTGAAGGGGGCCACAGGAAAGCTGGGAAGAGACTTCTGACAAAGGCTTGTAGTGATAGGACAAGGAGGAATGGATTAAAGCTGGAGACTGAGCACCCCCAGCTCTCTCAGGCTGTCCTCACAGCAGAGCTGCTCCAGCCCTTGGATCATCTTTGTGGTCTCCTCTGGACTCTCCAGCAGCTCTGTGTCCTTCTTCTGCTGGGGACACCAAACCTGGAGGCAGGATTGGAGGTGTGATCTCAGCAGAGCAAAGGGGCAGAATCCCCTCTCTTGTCCTGCTGTTGTCAGCACATGCTAGATACTGCATCAGAATGAGTCAGAGTGGACCTCAGCAGAACTCTTTGTAATAACAGAGCTTCTGAAGCATGGAGAGAAATTGCCTATCAAAACTTTCTCTCCTTTCCTTTAAAGACTGGCTGTGCAAGGATGTGTTCAGGAATGACAAAGCCTTGTGCCAGACAACTTGGTGACCTCTTTAATTCCCTCTCTGCTTTATTTTCCTATCATTCTATGAAGATTTGAAAATAAATACCATAAAAGCCTTGAGGTGCTCCTAGACTGCAGTAAAGGGGCCAGATGATGTCTGCAATAGATGACACCAATGCTGCCTTCCTGGGACTTCTGCCAGGGAAGTGATTTTGAGCTGCAGCTTTTCTGAACACTTAGACTGCCTAATCCCTCCCTTTATTTCCAGGGAAATCTTTACTCTTACACCCATTTAAATCAATTAGACAACTGAACAGGAGGCAACACTTCCTGATTGTCAGGAATTAATTAGCATGTTATAAATGTTAATAAATGTAGATACCTCTATGAGGAGCAATTCTCTGATTTAGTTAATTTCCTTTTTGAAATCTGGAGGTCTCTTTCTGTTCTGATCACTGTCTAGGTCATCTGATTACAGACTCTTAGATTGCATCACATTGGAAGGGACCCTCAAAGGTCATCATGGCCAACTCCCCTGCAGGCAGCAGGGACACCCCAACCAGAGCAGGCTGCACAGGGACACAGCAAGGCTCAGCTTGAATGTCTCCAGGGATGAGGCTTGAACCACATCCCTGGGCAGCCTGTTCCAGTGTCTCACCACCCTCACTGTGCAGAACTTTCTGCTGATTTCCAGCCTAAATCTGCCCTGCTCCAGTTTCAAAACATTGCTCTTTGTCCTATCCCCACAGGCCCTTCTGAACGGTCCCTCCCCAGCCTTCTTATAGGTCCCCTTCAGATATTGAAATGCAGCTTTAAGGTCTCCCTGAAGCCTCCTATTCTCCAGGCTGAACAGCAATATATATGAAATTTCAAATGACCTTAAAAAGTCCCTGGCAACACAACTATGGTACCTGTTCAGAAGTGAGGTGTGCTAGATCTGAAGTTTCTGATATACTCTAATACCTCTTGTTAGGATCACAATATCATTGATGTAATAAATTGATCACAATCTATTTATCACAATCTAAAAAGATATTTTTTTCTTCCCCCCAAGAGCAAAGCAATAGCACCATCTAGAAGAAGCAGACTTTCAGTTATCTGTTAATCTTTTAATCTCAATCTTTTTTTCTCCTTCCTTTCTACTGGCTGGAACATAATCACAGAATCCTAGAATGGCTCATATTGGAAAGGACCTCAGAGCTCATCTGCTCCAACCTCCCCACCATGCCCAGGGACACCTCTCAACTAGACTCAGCTGCTCAAGGCCTCATCCAGCCTGGTCTTGAATACCCCCAGGCAGAAGGCATCCACAGCCTCCCTGGGCAGCCTGTTCCAGAGTCTCACCACCTTCAAACTGAAGAACTTCTTCCTCAGCTCCAATCTAACCCTTCTCTCTCTCAGCTTCAAACCATTCCGCCTTGTTCTGTCTCTAGACACCCTCAGGAAAAGTCCTTCTGCATCCTTCCTGGAGTATCTCTTTAGGCATTGGAAGGCAGCTCCAAGGTCTCCCCAGAAGTCTTCTCTTCTCCAGCCACATTTCTCAGTTTCTCAGTTAGGTCAGGTCTGGGGACACTGTTAACACTTATATTATTTGAACAAAGGATTAGAAATTTAGCTGAAATTCTCATCCTTCTGTTTAAAATCAGAATTTTTCAGTGAAATAACTATCATAAAGGTAAAGAATTTGTTAGAAGATTTTTTTTTCTTAACCTTTACAACAGACTAAGAAACTTTTGGACCATTTTTGAGCTTTTTTTTCCCAAAATATGAAGATAGAATCAGATACTTAATAAAAAAGAAAAAGCTAGATCCCCAAAAGTCCAGACAAATTGATAGAGCTTAGAAAGGGATAAGGAACTGAGAATGGACCTGAAAATTGAAACTGCTGTAAGCTCTGAGATAAGCCCTGATCCACCAGCCAGGGTTTGTGCTCATCTCACCAACACTGGGCCAATATTAACACTTCTGTGATGGAAAGCTGAGAGCCCTGGGGCTGTTTAGTCTGGAGAAGAGAAGGCTGAGAGGGGATCTGATCAATGTCTCTAAATATCTGAGGGGTGGTTGTCAGGATGAAGGTGCCAGGCTCTTTGTGGTGCTGCCCAGTGATAGGACAAGGAGCAACAGATACAAACTGGAACCCAGGAGGTTCCACCTCAACATGAGGAGAAACTACTTTGTTGTGAGGGTGCTGGAGGCCTGGAGCACGCTGCCCAGAAAGGTTGTGGAATCTCCTTCTCTGGAGACTTTCAGAACCCACCTGGATGTGTCCTGTGTGACCTGCCCTAGGTGACCCTGCTCTGGCAGGGTAGGTGGACTGGATAACCTCTGGAGGTCCCTGACAACCCCTACCATTCTCTGTATCTATCATCGCTCTAACTTCTGAATTTTTCCCTTTGAGTCACTTTATAGATGGCAGTAACAGGACAGAGGCCTTTGGTGTATTCCAGCATACATGTAAAAAGTATTAAATATAACTGATTGAGACTTTTATTTATTGACTTATTTCATGTTCTAAGTACAAAGAGGCAGGACATTAGTATTTGGTGTTCTTTTAATTAAAGCAGCAGTTTACTCTAAGCCCTGGAATTAATTACTTTTGGAACTGCTTCTTTGGTTTGCTAATAACGTTTGGCAGTGGTAAAATGGAAGAGCTGAACTTGAGGCTATTCATTCCAGAAAGCTGATGCAGGCAACACTGAGGAAGCTGATCTGTGATTTCAGAAGCTGTCATGTGCAAGTGCAGACTATTTGTGTACTCATCCAGCTCTCTGGGAAAATCTGCATGTGCACATTGAAAATGAAAGGCCATTAAAAAGCTAGAAATCAAAGCTGATTTTACAATTATTTGACCTAATGGTACTAAATTTTGCCCTGTTACAGACAGCTGATGGCTTGTGATGAGCCCAGCATTTACATAATAAAAACTGCATCCAGCTCTGGAGCCCTCAACACAGCTAGGACATGGACATGATGGAACAGGTCCAGAGGAGGGACATGAAAATGATCAGCGGGCTGGAGAACCTCTGCTACAAGGACAGGCTGAGGGAGGTGGTGGTGTTTCCAGGAAGACCTAACAGCAGCCTTCCAGTACCTGAAGAGGGCTACAAGAAGGCTGTAGAGGGACTGTCCCCAAAGGCCTGCGGGAACAGGAGCAGGGGCAATGATTTGAAATAAGAGCAAATTGAGATTGCATGTGAGGAAAATGTTCTGCACCAGGAGGCTGCTGGAACACTGGAACAGGTTGCCCAGGGAGGTGGTTGAGGCCTCATCCCTGGAGATATTCAAGGTAAGGCTGGACAGGGCTCTGAGCAACCTGATCTAGAGGACAGTGTCCCTGCTGAGTGCAGGAGGGGTGGACTGGATGCCCTTTGGATGTCCCTTCGAACCCAGACCATTCTCTGATTCTATGACTATCACCTTGATATCCATACTCTTTGCCACCCCTGCCAACCTTCTCTTTTCTCCCCACCTCAGGATTAAGAGCAGAACAACATAATGACAGTCTGCACTATGAGTTAATCTAGAAGCTAGTAATTAAAACAAGACTTGAGCTGGACTGACAAATGTTTCCCTAGCATCTTCTGTGAAGCTTAGCTGATTTACACCTGCTGACCAAGCTGAGCTTCTGCTTCTAATTGTCTGTTCCTGTATAACTCTTCCTCTTTGTCTGTCATCTCAATCCACTTTTCAGCACATCATTTATTTACTTGTAGCTTTGCTGTGTGTGCTACATATAAATGTCCTGTGCTAGATATAACAAAGATGCTGACCTGGCAGTTAGCAAATTGCATGCAGCATTCCAATTCCTTTTCCCTAAGACATTATAAATAAGTGTCCTTTTGGAACCACAGCTACAGCAATGAAGAGCTTCATGGTATCTAGCAGGAACTAATTGGAGACCATGATGTGTAAGACGAGATTCTGCCTCTCTCCTCTGCTCTGGGGAGACCTCATCTGCAGTGCTGTCTTCAGCTATGGGACCCACAACACAAGAGAGACATGGACCTGATGGAGGGGGTCCAGAGGAGGCCACAGAGATGATTTGAGGGGTGGGAACCTCTGATATGGGACAGGCTGGGAGAGCTGTGGCTGTTCAGCCTGGAAAAGAGAAGGCTCCAGGGAGAGCTTAGAACTGCATTTCAGTATCTGAAGGGACCTACAGACAGGTTGGGGACGGACTGTTCAGAAGGGCCTGTGGGGATAGGAAGAGGGGCAGTGGTTTGAAACTGGAGCAGGGCAGATTTAGGTTGGACCTCAGCAGGAAGTGAGGGTGGTGAGACACTGGAATAGACTTCCCAGGGCTGTATTTGAGGCCCCGTCCCCGGAGACATTCAAGCTCAGCCTTGCTGTGTCCCTGTGCAGCCTGCTCTGGTTGGAGGTGTCCCTGCTGCCTGCAGGGGGGTTGGCCAAGATGCCTTTTGAGGGTCCCTTCCAACCCAATGAACTCTGTGAATCTACCAGTGCCTTTCTTACTCTCTCAGAAAGAGGTTTGAGTTTCAGGCAGCAGAATACCTGCTCCACTTTCCAAAGCAATCCATTGCAAACTTCCCATTGAAATAATGAAGACAACCACCCTTGCTTCCCCAGTGGATTTCTCTTAAAATGTAAATTGACTCCTATTAACAATCCCCTGGAAAAATGCATTTAATCAGAGTGTTCTGCTGGAACATTAATGAAATAAGAATGAGTTGAGCTTTCCAATTAATCCTTTTAAATTTCCATACTATTAGGTAGGAGAAACGCTGCTGTTTTGTCTTAATAAGGAGGTAATTTCCTTTCTTAGTGCCAAAAAGAATATTTAATGAGCTTCAGGAAAACATGCAAGCATCTCTACAACTGAATGAAACTTTGACTTAAGACTCAATGAAGAACAAGTAGCTATGGCCTCTACATGGCACAGAATCACACAGCATCTTGGTTGGAAGAGACCTTCAAGCTCATCCAGTCCAACCTTCAACCCAGCACTGAAAGGTCGCCACTAAACCATGTCCCTCAGCACCAGGTCTACAGCTGCTTAAACAGCCCCAGGGACTGTGACTCCAGCACTGCTCTGGGCAGACCATTCCAATTGAGAACCCTTCCAGTGCAGAAATATTTCCTGGGATCCAGCCTGAGCCTCCCTTGGGGTATTGTTTACAAATACAGTTGTCAGGTGAAAGCCCCCTCTGGTATTTGCCCAGAGTAGTGGAATGGTTTGCAGCTGAGGCAGAGCAGGGTTAGACTGGAGCCAAGGAAGAAGTTCTTCAGTTTGAGGATGGTGAGACTCTGGAACAGGCTGCCCATGGTGGGGAGGTTGGAGGAGATGAGCTCTAAGGTCCCTTCCAACCTGACCCATGCTAGGATATGATTCTATGAATATAGTTACAGTAAAAGTGCAGGGAAAGCTGCAATAGGAGGGCTTCAGAGCTAAATGCAGATGAGTCAGCTAATGTCACCAGAACACAGCTATTCATTCTGCTTTCTGTTATGCTCAAGTCCCAATGACATCAGTTATTAGGCTCTAATTTATTACCACAAGAGGTACCTGCCTTAGTTTCAGCCATATTCTATTCACATGTGGGAGACCAATAGGCAAATAAACAACCTGCTGTATTTGTACAGAGAATCACAAAATCACAGAATGTTAGGGGTTGGCAGGGACCTCCAGAGATCATCCAGTCCAACCCCTCTGCCAGACAAGGATCACCTAGGGCCGGCGACACAGGAACACATCCAGGTGGGTTCTGAAAGTCTCCAGAGACACCTCTCTAGACATCCTGCTCCAGGCCTCCAGCACTCTCACACCAAAGAATTTTCTCCTCATGGTGAGGCAACACCTCCTGAGTTCCAGCTTGTATCTCTTGTTTCTTGCCCTATCTCTGGGCACCACCACAAAGAGCCTGGCACCTTCATCCTGACACCCACCCCGCAGATATTGATAGACATTGATCAGATCCCCTCTCAGCCTTCTCCTCTCCAGACTAAACAGCCCCAGGGCTCTCAGTCTTTGTTCACAGCAGAGATGTTCCAGTCCCTTCATCACCCTCACAGCTCTCTGTTGGGCTTTCTCCAGCAGATCTCTGTCTCTCTTGCACTGGGAGCCCCAAACTGGACACAGCATTGCAGGTGTGATTTGAGCAGAGCAGAGGGGCAGGAGAACCTCCCTAGAGCTGCTGGCCACACTGTTCTTGATATCCCCCAGGATATCTTCAGCCCTCTTGGCCACAAGGGCACATAGCTCTCCATGGAGAACTTGCTGTCCACATATCCCCAAAGTCTTTCTTCATGGACCTGCTAACACAATCAGTTAAAAATGATGCAGGAGGAATCTTCTGCTCACCATGACACAAAGGGGAAAGTTCTCCTTCAGAAGAGCAACAGAAATGGTGCCTAAACCCATCTCTTACTTGCATGATTGGGAAGTCCCTGCTGTTCATCAGCTTCTTCTGTTGGCTATGTCTGGGCACTGAAGTCCTCCTGTGGTGCATGCAATCACTTGGCTTCATTGAGCAGTCTGTCCTGCAGCTTGCACTTCATTCGTCTTTGGAATCCTGCAGCTTTGTCAGATGATTCCATTCTGGTTTAACATTTTCTGCAGCTGGCCTCATATGCGGAGATTTCTTTTTCTTCCCCTTTATTTTATGATTGAGCAAAATCTCTGCAAGAAGTCCTTTTAATTCCAGTAAATATGGAAATGAATGCTTTGATTTGGATCCATATTCAGATCTCAGCTGGCAGAGTCTGCAACAAGATGGAGTTAGAAACCTCCAGGTTGGTTTGTGCGGGTTTTCATTATACAAAATAAAGCAGTGCTGTGATGAATCCCTACTTCCAAAGCTCTGTGTGTGCATCTTTCTGCATATCTAGAGCATCTGATTTTAGAAGAGTTAAAAATGTGAAGTCCCAGTTCAGGATAGGAAAGTGAAAGATACCTGAGACACTTGGAGAATCCACAGAGTGGTGTTTGTGTGTAAATGCAAATGACAGAGGAGGAGATTTTCCCATCTAAGGGATTACTTTCAGGATGTAAAAATAGGGAGGTGTACCATGATGGTGGAGCATTCTTCATCATTGAATCTCTTAATGTTACAGAATCATAGAGTCACAGGATGGCTCAGGTTGGAAGGGACCTCAGAGTTCATCTGCTCCAACCTCCCCACCATGCCCAGGGACACCTCTCAACTAGACTCAGCTGCTCAAGGCCTCATCCAACCTGGCCTTGAACATCCCCAGGCAGGAGGCATCCACAGCCTCCCTGGGCAGCCTGTTCCAGAGTCTCACTACCCTGATACCGAAGAACTTCTTCCTCAACTCCAGTCTAACTCTGCTCTGCCTCACCTTCAAACCATTCCCCCCTGTCCTGTCTCTAGACACCATCATGAAAAATCCCTCCACAGCCTTCCTGCAGTATCCCTTCAGCTATTGGATGGCAGCTCTGAGGTCCCCCTTAGCTGGGGAGGTACTTTTGACAATAGCTTGTAGTGATACAATGAGAAGGAATGGATCGAAGCTTGAGAAGGGCAGATTGAGACTGGAGATTAGGAAGAAATTCTTGACAGTGAGGGTGGAGAGGCACTTGAACAGGTTGCCCAGGGAGGCTGTGGATGCCTCCTCCCTGGAGGTGTTCAAGGCCAGGTTGGATGAGGCCTTGAGCAGCTGAGTCTAGTTGAGAGGTGTCAGGGCCCATGGCAGGGAGGTTGGAACTGGATGATCTTTGGTCCCTTCCAACCCAATCCATTCATGAACTTATGAATTTGTGTGAGTTTTGGCCTGCTCCTTTGCACTGCATGCTCTTTAGAATTTGGAGAGCAGACTTGGCTTCCTGGAGCATATCTCAGCTTGGTTTCATCCCTCAGTAGAACAGCTCTGACACCCAAAGCCTGCTCCAGTTTGCAACCCAAAATGTTCCAAGCGGGGGCAACTGGGAGCTTCAGCTCCAAACTGCACTAAAACACGAACATAGACATGCTGATGGGCTTGGTGATTCATGTTGGCACGTCCAAATGTCACATTGTGTGTGGCTCCGAGCCTGCAGTTTGGATTTCCTGCACTCTAGCAACAAAAACCATTCACAAAGAGATGGTGACAAGAAGTGCCTCTGCCACTGTGTACGTCAGCAGAGAACCAGCACTGGGTGTAAAGGAGGTGTGGAGAAACGAAGCAGTGCTTTGCTTGCACACCCTCAGATGGGTAGACTGCTCTCCATAAATCGAGAAGCCAGCATCTCCTCCAGCTCATATCTTCGCTCTTTCTTACAGTTCAAGGAATCTTTGCATAGGAATGTGGGAGTAACTCATGGCTACTTTTAATCCTGAGTCTGGATGAGCTTCTGGAGACATTCAAGCTCAGCCTTGCTGTGTTCCTGTGCAGCTTGATCTAGTTGGAGGTGTCCCTGATGGCTGCAGTGGGGTTGGATAAGATGACCTCTGAGTTTCCCTTCCAACCCAATGCAATCTGTGAATCTTTATCTACACAAAGAGCAATTATTCAGGGACAGGACAAGGCTGTCAAAATGACCAAGAAAATGTACAAATGCTGCACAGATTCTGTTTCTACAAGGAAGATTTTACAGAAGAAAGGTGCAGGGGCAATTTACCCAGAGGGCCTCCATGCTGGGGAATGTTTAACTGAGGCTGAGTCATTTTCCACCTCTGGTTCTCCTCCCCCTCTACTCTGCCCCGGAACAATGTGTCCAGCTCTGGACTCCTCAGTTCAAGAAGGATTTCAGGGAACTACTTGAGAGAGTCCAGCACAGAGGCACAAAGCTGCTTCAGGCAACAGAACATCTCCCTGTGAGGATAGGCTGAGGGAGCTGGGGGTGTTCAGCCTGGAGAAGAAGAGACTTGGCGGTGACCTTAGAGCTGCCATCCAATAGCTGAAGGGATCCTTCAAGAAGGCTGTAGAGGCACTTTTTCTGGGAGTGTCTAGAGACAGGACAGGGGAGAATGGTTTGGAGCTGGGGCAGAGCAGCATTAGGCTGGAGCTGAGGAAGAAGTTCTTCAGTTTCAGGGTGGTAAGACTCTGGAACAGGCAGCCCAGGGAGGTTGTGGAAGCCTACTCCATGGGAGTGGTTCAAGGCCAGGCTGGATGAGGCCTTGAGAGGTTGAGAGGTGTCCCAACTGTTTACTGACTGCTTAGCTGAAAGGGATTCTCAGCATTTTCATCAGGGATAAAAATGCAACTGGTAAAGCCAACAAAGTTACCCTGCCTGAGCTGAGGGTTGGGATATCTGTTTTCAGTCTGACTGGCTTCAGAATTTAAAGTACAAAATGTTTGTATCAACGCTTTGGAACAACCATTTAGCATCCAGCTGTGTAGATCCTGGGATACCCTCCTATGATTTCCTTGGAAGAAGAGCTCTGCTATTGCAGAGCATGCAGTGGCTGCTGTGACCACCTTGGCCATTCCTCAGCTGTTTGGTAGATGTTGAGTAACTACATTTTGGCATCTTTTTGAGGTACCTGGTATGTACCACTTGCTATTTGTTACTACTGTTGCAATGGTGTCCTTAAGAGTGCCATTCAAAAGGAATCTGAGATCTTGAAAGATGAAAACCCACCCAGTCTGAGAAAAGGGAAGATGTTGAAGCTGCTTGTTTCATGATGTGACAAAGCACATTTTCTCACAACAGCCAGATCAGCTCTTTTGTGCCTACTTGTTCTGTAACCTCTTTTCTTTTCCCTTCCAGGAGTAACTATAACTTGAATTGTAGCCATGTGGATGTCTGCATCATCCTGCAGAAGAAACATCTGACAGTCTATAAACACTCTGAGGACTATTTTCAACGCCGCCCTTTCTCAGCTGCTGGCCTCTTGTTTAAGGCAGACTGCACATCTGTACTACGGAAGTTTACCCTGTGGATGATTCAGGTGTCTTTTAATTATGACACAATGTTCTTTAATTTGAGGCAAGAGGGAATAGGAACGTTAGAGAAAGTGCTGATGGGGTTACAAGGCAGAGTAGGGCAGTTGAGTGAGATTAACAGCTGCTGGGGATGTTGCCAATGGCAAGGCAGATGAAGCAAAGCTCAGGTGAACCACAGAATGGTAGGGGCTGGAAGGGACCTCTGAAGATCATTCAGTCCACCCCCCTGGCAGAGCAGGATCACCTAGGGCAGGCCGCACAGGAACACATCCAGGTGGGGTTGCAAAGTCTCCGGAGGAGACTCCACAATCTCTCTGGGCAGCCTGCTCCAGGCCTCCATCACCCTCACAACAAAGAAGTTTCTCCACATGTTGAGGTGGGTCTTCCTGGATTCTAGCTTGTACCCATTGCTTCTTGCCCTATCACTGGGCACCACCACAAAGAGCCTGGCACCTTCATCCTGACACCCACCCCTCAGATATTTAGAGACATTGATCAGGTCCCCTCTCAGCCTTCTCCTCTCCAGATTAAACAGCCCCAATGCTCTCCAGATTAAACAATCTAACCTTGAGTACTGTGTCCAGTTCTGAGCCCCTCAGTTTAAGAAAGAGTTGCTTGAACATGTCCAGAGAAGGGCAACAAGGCTGTTGAGGGGTCTGGAGCACAAGCCCTATGAGGAGAGGCTGAGGGAGCTGGGGTTGTTTAGCCTGGAGAAGAGGAGGCTCAGGGGAGACCTTATTGTCATCTACAACTGCCTGAAGGGAGGCTGTAGCCATCTGGGGGTTGGTCTCTTCTCCCAGGCAACCAGTGAGAGGAATGAGAGGACACAGTCTCAAGATGTGCCAGGGGAGGTTTAGGCTGGATGTTAGGAAGAAATTCTTCCCAGAAAGAGTGATTTGCCGTTGGAATGTGCTGCCCAGGGAGGTGGTGGAGTCACTGTCCTTGGAAGCATTTAAAATAAGACTTGATGAGGAACTTAGTGCCATGGTTTAGTTGATTAGATAGTGTTGGGTGATAGGTTGGACTTGGTGATCTCATAGGTCTTTTCCAACCTGGTTAATTCAGTGATTCTATTCCTTATTCTGAGGAGTTTACTGCAGAGCCCTGTAGCTGCGTCCTGTGCCCTTCTCACCTGGTTGGGTTTTCAGCTGCTCAGAGCCACGCTGGCTGTGGTGCCAGCTGCTTGGCTGGTTGAACGGGTGAGTTCTGTTAGCAAGACCACCTCAGGTTTGCCGTGCTGTGCATGCCGCGGCTGCCGACTATCCGCATCCACCACCATCGTTTGTCATTGCTTTCAGAGCACGGAGCCGACAATCCACAGGCTGAGCACAACCCTGGAGTTCTCTCTGAAAACCAAACTGAGAAACGCGGCGAGGCTTCCCCCTCTCGAGCAGCCCTTGCGCTCTGCGGTGCTGTCCCAAGGGGAGGAAAGGCGCTCGCCTCCTTCAAAAGCTGTCCTAAGAGAGCTCCACTACCTTACCACTGCCCACCGGGGAGCCGGCAGACCCCAGCCTGCAGAACCCGATTCCGGCTCCGCAGGTACGAGCCACCCTTCCGCGCCCGGCCGCACACAGGCACAAGACACCGGCACCAGCAACGGCTGAGCTGCGCTCGCCTCCCCTTCGCCTTTCTTCACCCGCGCAAAGGAGGATCCCGAACCGTGTTTTACTTTTCTCAGCTTTACAGCCCCCTCCCCAACATCCTCCCGGAGCTCTCCCAGCGCCGCCTGCGCGCTTCCAGACAGACTTTCCTCCCTGCCAACGGCGTGAGCATCAGGTGGGGCAAAGAAGAACGGCGACACGCGTGCCTCCGAAGCGCTGACTGCGGCGTGGGGAGCCCAGGAAGGGGTTGGGGTTACCCCGAGTCCCCCCCATCCCTGCAGAGGGGGCGGCGGCTCTTTCGCGCCGGCTCTTGCCCAGCCTCGCCACGGCAGCAGAGGGGCAGAGACTCGGGGGGTCGTATCCTGCTCCCCTTGCGCTCCCGTGGCACAAATCTTCCCTTCTCTTTGGCCCCTGCCTGTCGCCCTCCCTTGTCCGAGCCGGGGGCTTCCCGGGCTGCGGCGCTGCAGGAGGCAGCTGCTGGCTGCCGCGGCCCTGCATGGCCGGCACTCGGGGCCAAGAGGGGACACTGCCCTTGCTGCCCATCCGCTCCTCCTCCGCTCATGTTTTCCGCTGAGATCATTTCAGTTTCTCTCAGTATTCTTGTTATCATTATGCTTTCCTTACGCCACTTTTCCCCTCCCTTCCATCCCTGGCCACTAGCGCTCCGCACCCTCGTCAAGGGGATGGATGTTTGGGGTTGGATGTAGCTGAGGAGGAAGATTAGCCAGAGAAAGGGAAGGGGGAGCGAGAGGGAGAGATTTTGCTGTGGTCTCTGGGCTGATTGGAAGAGGCAGTCACCGATCTACGGCCGAAGGATTGGCAGCTAAACTTTCATTGTGCCCTTTTGTGCGTGTGGAGGTGTGTAAATGGAGAAGTCGCCTCTCGAGGGAGAGAATCTTTTCAATTTTCCTTTGGCAGGTGCAGTTCAAGGAGGAATCCGTGAGCATTTTGTCTGATCCATGAAGTGATTAGGGGTGAGGAAACTGTTCCTCTCCTCTTACTCTTCCTTTCCCAGTTTTGAAACCATTCTTTCCTCACCACTGCCACCCTCGCACCCTTCCCCTCCCCTTCCCCTGCATTGAGTGAATGGGAGAGTCTCCAGGGTTTTCTTCTGCTTCTCGCCCTGGAGTGGAGAAGTGAGAGGACATCTCTCTCATCCTCAGCCATCTCTATCTCTCTCCATCCATTCCCGAGAGGATTTTAGGGTTTGCAGCCTCTTGCCGCCGCTGCCACTTGACACTATGCTGCACGCATGGAGAGGGTTTTGCAAAAATGGATTTGTTCGATTTTAAAGGATTTCTTCTCTAATAAGGATCGCGTTGCACACGAATATGACTAAATCCCCTATTTGGTAAATCTGTCTTCCCCCCACCCCTTCTCTTTGGGTTCCCTCCCGCCCGCCCCCACCCCTTCAGAGGAGCAAGCACAGGGAGCTGATGACGGACCCATTAATCCCTTCTTCAATGCATCAAAAGAAGCCGAAGGGCTGGAAGTGGCTGGGCTCGGAGTCCTGCAGGAAACGCTTCGACCTGCTTTTGGTTTTGTATGAAACTGGTGACTAGGGGCTCGGCTCGCCCCACCGCCGCCCGCCGGCACCTGGATGCGCGGGTCGCCGCCGCCGTTCCCGCCGCGATGCAGCGCTTCTGGTGGTGCTGATGGCAGCTCGGGTGTGATGGGGTTGAGCCGGCGGTGATTATTTGAAGGGAGAGCGAGCGACAGGAAAGGCTGCTCCGCTCTGCTGTGCGTGTGGGATTCGGGATTTATTTTTTCTTCTTCTTTTCCTACTTCCATCCTCTCCCCGCCACTGGAAGTCCTCCCGTATCTAAATGGAATTAGTGGAGACCGAAGCCCCTTGTGTAAGGCACAGACATGACCCATGGGCGCAGCTTCTTTCACAGTGAGTATCTTCCCCCACCCCAGAGCTGAGCTCCTCTGTCGCGCAGGGGCTCCTGCCCTCCGCTGCCCGTACAGCGCACCGGGACGCGCGGAACCCCCGCAGGAGCACGCAGCACCCCCGTCCCCGGCACTCTGCGCTGCAGCGGAGGGGAGCCGCTGTCTGTCGGGTCTGGGGGCCGTGGGTGGCACGGAGGTTTTCACCCGGGCGAGACGCGTCTGGTGGCTTTCGGGGTGACGGGGTGGAGAGGAGGGGAGAGGCCCCAGCCGTCCTCGCAGTGCGGCGCGGACCCGGCTGCGGCTCGAACCGAAGGCCGAAGCACCGCGGGGCATCGCGGTGAGAGCGGCCGCAGAGGGCGCGGAGCTCGGGAGGGCTGCGGGGCGAGGGCGGCAGCTAGGAGGCCCCGAAATGTAACAGCTGTTCGTGGAGGACCCCCAGGGCTTGAGTGGGTGGGACCCCCTCTTCCGCCTCGGTTTCGCAGAGGGGTTGCGCTACCGAAGGGGCTTGACTTGGCCACGGCTCCTTCCAGCCCTCTCTCTACGCCCACACCTGTGAGACAGCAGCGCCGTGGCCAGGTATTGCGTGTCCAGCAACTCTTCGCTGGGCTGGAGCCATGGCCGTGCCAAAACACAGACTCCAAAAAGCTGCCTGGCCAGCAGAGAAATGTCTCCTTGTACAGCTTGGAAGAGAAAAATGCACCCATCCAAAAAGCTGCAGCGATGCATTAATTAGAGTGGTACTAGAAGGCACGATCGTAATTACACCCCTGATTAGGAGGGAAAGGGGGAGGAGGAAGGCAGAGAGAATGCAACAAGACATTCGGTGGAAACTTCTTTAAGATAATTCCCAAACCCAGATAATCACCGTGCTGTTGCTGTGCTGTCAAAGCTTCCCAAGTGACAGCTTGCAGTTTGGGAAGATTGCAGCTCTTTGGGGTCTTTCCCCTCTGCCCCTTCCCACCCCCTCCATCCCCTCCAACCTCCCATTCTTTTCCTGTGGCTTGAGAAAGAAAAAGGTCATGAAATGAAATGAAATGGGCTGCCTTGATGGCTTAGGCAGCATTATCTTTTCCCACAAAAGCCCCTAATTTCAGTTACTTTCTGACAATATACGGGTCTTAGTGTTAATATCACTAAATCAAGAGGCTTTTTTTTTTTTTTTTTTTTTTTAATTTGGGAGAAGTATTTCACTTCCTCTATCCAAATGTCAGATATCATCTGTCCAGATAAAACTTAGCTTCTTCTTCTCTGAAACATTTTATTATCAAGATTATTTTGACTCCTCTTACCAATCAATGCTGACATGATGCCTAGATGATCTTGAAGGTCTCTTCCAACCCAAGATATTTACTCTGTGATATGTAAGTATAACTCCCTGCTTTGGAATAACAGAGCTCTGCATCTTGGAAACATCCTTTCCAGGGCTGACAGCTGGAGCTGAAAAGACCCAGTGGCAGCTGGGTAATAACATGTCTGGGACTTGGACCAGTTCTGCTTCTCCAAACTTGAAATTTTTCCATATAGAAAGGAGGAGAAAGCAGTTGAATGAAGGTGGTTGAAATGAAGGTGTAAGAATCAGAGATGAATTGTTAGAGACTGCCTGAGAGGAGACATTTCTCACATGGGGCTTGCCTGGCTGTTGTACGTCCTAGTCTAACTTCCATCAATCCATGCGCAGAAGAGATGCCAGCCACTGGCTCCAGACTCTCACACCAATCCACCTTACACCACGGAGAAATTAGGTCTGGGCAGTGAGGATTACAGCCAGAGATGCAGGATGTTCACTGCACGAAAGGCAAATAAGGAAATGAGCAACTTAGCAAAGGGGCAAACCCTGCATTGCCTTCAGACTCTGACAGCCTGCAGGCAGAGTCCCAGCCAGCTCCTATTTCCAGAATGCATCCCTGAGGAGGGGAAGGGCTGTGAATAGTTGGGAGGCATTCAGATCTGAGCAGAAGATGCAATGTTCTCGCTGAATGCCCACGACACAGAAGAGTTTGTAACTACCATCTCTGCCAACATCCGTCCCTGTTAGCTGAGGCATTCAAAGAGATGCAGAGGCTGTGAATCTGACCAACTAACAGTGAATATGCTGCCAGACCTTCATCTGCCCAGAACATCAGCCTGTCCCTGCTTGAGAAGGTAACCATCACCTGTGTCTCAAACCCTCTGTCACACCCAAAAGGGTCAAAGGCCTATAAACAGAGATCTCAATGCCACCAGAATACTGGAAATAGGGAGGATGGCTCCCTTCAGGGTGAAAACTGAGCACAGCTTGCAGCATAAAAGCTGAAAAATGCCTAAAGCACCATCTTGGAAAGGATCAGTTATGTAGCTAGTTCGTAGCCCATGATGGCTTTCAGTGTCTCTTGGGGATGAGAAGAGGCAAGTATGCCATTTAATTATCTTTGCTAAGGACCGCAGGTCCATCAGTTCCTCATCACAGTCAATAACACAAATGGCAGCTGATTGACCCCAGTGCTCCAGATCAAACACACAGCTTCAGCTCCAATTCAACTGCAGTGCAATCTGGGCACTATGTGCGGGCTTAAAGCCAAGCCAGCTGGGGTCAAAACCTTGAGTGCTCCAAGAACGGATGGATTTATTCTGTTTTTTCCCTTCCACTTCTTCCTGTAGCCAAAGAGGGCAAGAAAATGCTGTCATCAGTGCATGATTTCTTCCTCAGGTAGCTATCTAGTCACTGATCTTTCAAAGCAGTCTCATTATGACTGGTCCCAGTGTTTACCTCTTAGCCTTTTCTTGTTAAAATATTACACTCAGAAACTCCCAGAACCTCAAGTATTATCACCAGGTTGTGGTCTATCTCAGACAGGTCACAATTATTCCCCAAGAGGCACAGCTGATCTGTCATGGTTTGAGAGAGGAGCTTGCTGTTTGTGGAATGGGCTGCAGATTCACTGCAGCACAGAGCAACACCCTCCCGGCAAGTCCAACAAAGTGGATTAATGAGACTTTTAAGCACACACACTAATTTGTTTCCCTGGGGACGTGCAAATGCTTTGATGGATATGGAGAACCCAGCCCCTCACTTCCTTCATACTCCCACTGCTCATTTTCAAATGTTATTATGCCTCAGTGAGAGAAATTAGTGAGTCCAGCAGCACTGAAACTTAGCAGTCCTTTGTCTCCCTCTGGTAAAAAGCAGCCACTTCTCTACTACTGGCTTGAGATGTAATTATATAAATAAATAGTAGTAAAATGTTTAATATTGAGAAAAAAAAAGAAAAAAGAAAGAGGGGAAACATTATTGCCTGGAAATTTCCTATTAAACCCCAAAGATCTCCTTTTCATTTGGATGGATTTACTGAGCTGGATATTTAAAAGGGCTTCCCTTTTTTACACAACCTTGTTTACACAAAATGTACAATTTAAAGATGCAAGCAAACAGGAACACCTTTCCTTTTCCCAGTCCTTCTGTCTAATTTGTATTTTTTAAAGGTGTTTACAAGCGATTTGATTGCAGGCACTGCCATGCTGTGATCTCTAATGCATCTTTCTCTTGCAGTTGTAGCAAGTCTAATCATCCTACATTTGTCTGGGGCAACCAAAAAAGGAACAGGTATGTGAGCTTCACAAATGTTTGTTTGTTTATTTATTTATTTTTTAAAAAGACATACCAGCATCCACAGCATAGATTTGAGTTGGTTTGGTTAGTTCTTGGCATTTTCAGTAGTTTACTTCCTTGCTGTGTCTGTCCTTTGTTCATTTTGAGCACGCTACAATCCAGCAAGTTCCTTGTGGAAGTAGAATTCAGACTCTGAAACTGGGTATTATTGGTGTCTTTGTGCAGGGTGGGGAATAGAAAGTGGCTCTGAAAAGCCCTGGATGTCAGGTGTGGTGAGAGCCAAGCACAGTATGTGTCTGAGCTTGGGTTGGAGTGCTCAGTCTCTGCAGGCCTGAATCAATTCCAGGAAATTAGGATCCATGTCATACCCAGCTTGGATACAGACCAGGAGAAAGAGAAACACTTGCAGAGCAGAAGGCAGATCTCAGGTGGTTAAAATCGTCCTTGGAAGGTGTCTGTTTCCCTCCACTGATGGCAAGAGGGAGCCTCAAACAACTCAGCTCTGCACTAGATGCTCAAGTTGACTGGGGCACTCCTTTGGAGATAGATACCTCATTTGTAGCCAAATACAGGAGTCCTCTCCAGACACCTCTGTGATGTCTAGAACCTGTCATACTTCTTTTTAAAGCTAGCTTAGGTACTTCTCCCTCTGAAAAATCCATCTTCCTTTAGCCTATTTGTTAAAGTGTGATGCCCAGGAAGTGATCCTTTATCTGCTTCAGCCTGCACAGACTCAAACCTTTGTCTCCAGGCCCTCTGCCAATGTGCAGAAAGGAGTGCAAATGTTTCAGGTCTACGAAGAAAGCAAACAAGAAGGTCTGACTCTGCTCTCTGATGATTCACTTAGGAGAGGGAAGGTTCTGGACTCTGATTCCTGGCTTCAAAGCTACTGAGGCATTTTATAACAATCTAGGCAGCAGAATCCAGGAATTCCCCCCTGCCTGCCTCAGTCTGGTGATTAGAGAGTCAAGCTGCTGGGAGTTTAAAACAATTTGTATATTCTTTCATAGGCCTGTGGGGTTTTTCTCTTGGTTTTATAACTCTGATATGTTCCAGCATACAGCTTGCTGATGGATCACACGCTTGAGCCTCCCAAGATACACAAATGGGAAACTCCTGTCTCCCATTTCTTCTGCACGTGCTTTCCCTACAAGGTTATTAGTTAAAAATCAGTGTAAATAAATCTTCCTCTAGACACCCAAACCTCTTCACTGCTTTCAGAAACTATTTTGAGTGAGAATTCTATGTTTGTACCCCTAAGGAACAGCTTTGCTTTCACTCAGGTCAATGGGCATACTTTGAACCTCAGCATAAGAAAGTTGAGGTGACTAACAGAAGGGGCTGCAAGGGGATGCTGAGTGTCACAGGGCCACAGTAATCTGTGAGCTAATTACCTACTGCTTGATGTGATCCTTTCCCAGAAAAGCAAGCTACTGCCGAAGGACAGAAACCAGTGCAGTGTGGAACCTGGACAAAGTATGCAGAAGGAGGCATCTTCACATCTCCCAATTACCCCAACAAATATCCTCCTGACAGAGAGTGTGTCTACATCATAGAAGGTGAGCAAAGAGTCTTTGTTCAGAGGGCAACTGGTGAGGGAATTTATAGGATGTCAGGTAGTGATAGGACTAGGGGAAATGGAGCAAAAATAGAAGTCGGTAGATTCAGACTGGATGTTAGGAAGAAATTCTTCACCATGAGGGTGGTGAGACCCTGGAACAGGTTGTCCAGGGAGGTGGTAGAAGCCTCATCCTTGGAGGTTTTTAAGGCCAGGCTGGATGTGGCTCTGAGCAACCTGATCTAGTGTGAGGTGTCCCTGCCCATGGCAGGGGGGTTGGAACTGGATGATTCTTGAGGTCTCCTTCAACCCTGACAATTCTATGATTCTATGAGTCACTTAGTAATGAACATAGAAAAATTTCTTTGAGGATGTTCAGAGAATCAATGGAACCTAAAATAGTGTAAGATGACAGAAGAAAGAATATTTTAAAATGAGTGAAAAAAGTGAACAGAGGAAACATAAAAGCTTTTGACTTTCACATAGAAATTTAAACTTATAACTGAGTGAAGCAGAGATGCAAGCAGAGGCAGGAAAAGTTCAGTGGTGAAAGTCATGCAGAAATTATCCACAAAGTGAGTGCAAATGATCTTCCAAATAAATGTTTATGAGAAATTCATAGAATCCCAGAATGGCTCAGGTTGGAAGGGACCTCTGAGTTTATCTGCTTCAACCTCCTCACCATGCCCTGAGACACCTCTCAACTAGACTCAGCTGCTCAAGGCCTCATCCAGCCTGGCTTTCAACACCCCCAGGAAGGAGGCATCCACAACCTCCCTGGACAACCTATCCCAAAGTCTCACCATCCTCAAACTGAAGAACTTCTTCCTCAGGTCCAGTCTAACTCTGCTCTGCCTCAGCTTCAAACCATTCCCCCTGTCCTGTCTCTAGACACCCTCAGAAAAAGTCCCTCTGCAGCCTTCCTTCACTACCTGAAGGAGGATCCCTTCAGGTACTGGAAGGAAGCTCTAAGGTCCCCCTGGAGCCTTTTCTTCTCCAGGCTAAACACCCCCAGCTCCCTCAGCCTGTCCTCACAGCAGAGATGCTCCAGCCCTTGGATCATCTTTGTGGCTTTCTTCTGGACTCACTCCAACGGTTCCATGTCCTTTTTATGATGGCGACCAGAAAATATCCATAGGGTGAGCATAAACATGATGTTACATCTCATTGTTTATAAGAGATGAAAATAAGTGGGGAAAAAATCCCAGACCAAACCAAAACCAGAAAAGAAGAAGAAAGGAATAAAAAGTAGCTGTAGGACAGGCTCTGCTCAGGAATGTCCAAGGACAGGACCAGGGACAATGCGGGCAAGCTGGAGCAGAGGAGGCTCCACAGGAGCAGAAGGGAAAACTTTGTCATTGCAAAGGTGACAGAGCCCTGTAGCAGGCTGCCCAGAGAGGTTGTGGTGTCTTCTTCTCTGGAGACATTCAGAACCCACCTGGATGTGTTCCTGTGTAACCTGCCCTGGATGAGCCAGCTCTGGCCAGGTGCTTGGACTGGATGATATCTGGAGGTCCCTTCCAACCCCTACCATTCTGTGCTTCTGTGACACAGTTTTCAAAGAGCAGAAAACTGCAGGCATGGAGGTGATGTAAGGAAGGTCAGAGGTGTATTAGAAGCAGCTCGTGTGGTTTCTTTTCATCAGCCTTAGCACAACAGATGTCGAAGGGATTGCTGTAAAAATAAATCAGTGGAAAGTAATAGAGACCAGATACTGTCAGAGCTTAGTAGCAGAAAAGATGAATCAGGTAGAGAATGTTAAGTCATTGAACCAAGAAGACTCATTCATGAGTTGTGAATACATGCAGAATACAACAGCAACACTGTTTCTGGCCATGCTTGATTGGACAGAATTATTACCTACAGATGATGGAGGCAGGAATTAGAGACATCCTGATTTTGCTGAAGGTGCAGGTAGCACCCAGAGAGCTTTCTAAAGGTCTATAGCTGGTAAAAATTGACTTAGCTGCTTTAGAAGCCTCCGCCAGGCCCATTTAGAAATCACTCCTTGCAAATCTAGCACTGAGGTACTAAAAGAAATATATTTTCATTTGCCCTGCTGAGGCCAAATCTGGAATATTTTGTCCAGCTCTGGGCCTCTCAGTTCAAGAAGGACATCAGGGAGCTGCTTGAGAGAGTACAGAACAGAGCTGCAAAGCTGCTGCAGGCAGTGGAACATCTCCCTGTGAGGACAGGCTGAGGGAGCTGAGGCTTGGAGTAGAGGAGCCTGAGAGCGCCCTCATTCCTGTTGATAAAGATGTGCAGGCATGGAGCCAGGCTCCGCTCAGGGATGTCCAAGGACAGGACAAGGGGCAATGGGAGCAAGCTGGAGCAGAGGAGGTACCACAGGTACAGAAGGAAAAACTTTTGTCACTGTGAAGGTGTTGGAGGCCTGGAGCAGGCTGCCCAGAGAGGTTGTGGAGTCTCCTTCTCTGGAGCCTTTCCAGACACATCTGGATGTGTTCCTGTGTGACCTGCCCTGAGTGAGCCTGCTCTGGCAGGGGTGTTGGACTGGATGATCTCTGGGGACCCTCCCAATCCCTACCATTCTGTGATTCTGTGTGACTTGGTGAAGACCCCAGCTTGTGGTGTGTTGTAATAAAATAGAATTTCATCTCCTGCTACCATTTCCTCCCTTCCATTGGAGCTCATCGTAAAATGTATGCCTGCCTTTTATCATTTCAAAATTACTTGGGTGAAATAAGGGAGCTAACAAAAATTTGTCATGATCATAGACTGGGAGTTTCTAAAGGAGAAGAAGATTTCTGTTTGTAGAGGCTTCTATCTCAGCAGTCAAAGGCACAGACAGATCAAACAGCTAGAAGTTTCTTTCCTGTTTGAGCAGTGATGATAATTAGCTATTGGAACAGGCAGGAAGCTTCAAGTCCAGATTGGATGTCTTTCCAAGAGAAATCTTTTAGGTCATCCAGAACTCAGGGACTAAGTACAGAAGTTGTTATGCTATAGAGGAGCTTCTGCTGAATCCCATGGGCCTCTCAAAATGTGATGAGAATTTGTGGGTTGTTTTTCTTTTAGTCTCATTGAGCATATAGCAAATGTAGGGAAGAGCTGAGTGTACACAGGCAATTCCCAGCTGGGCCCAATTGCACTCTACTTTTGCATATTCATGGCTCTAACCTGGCAGAATTCACAGCTGCCCAGAACAACTGCAGCAGGGCCAAGCTTCAGCCTTTGCCAGGCTGCAGAAAATTTGGCTTGTGTGCTCCAGAGGGAAATTTGCAGATGAGGTTTGGTAGGAGCAAATGTCTAATGTATTTAGATAATATAACATATATATAATATATTAATATGTTATTGATACATTGATATATTTTAATATATTAATATATTATTGTATATAATGTAATATCATATATATATAAAATTTCATGTAGTATAAATATATATGAAAACTATTAGGTGTATAGATATTTATATATAACACGTTTAGATATAACATTATAATTTTTTTCCCCATCTCTGTAAAACAATTCTAGTCCATTACCATGTAAGCACAAAACTGAGTTACAGAGATAGGAAAGAAATCTTCCACATCATATATGTTTGTGGACATTTCAAGTTCATTCTCCTGAAGGTCTTCCATTGAACTCTTTGATCCTTAAAATCTTTGGTCCTAGATAGTTCACAGGTGTTAGAAAATGGTTCTGTGTCAAACCCCCCCTGCTCAAAGTCCTTTTGTATTTGCTGTTGATTTTTTGGGTTCAGAAAGTTCCCATCAAAACAAGGAAAGCATCTTCTTTTCAAAGGAGGATTCATAGATTCATAGAATGAGTGGGGCTGGAAGTGACCTTAAAAATCATCTAGCTCCAACCCCCTGGAGGGGGGAAGGGGCATCCCCCCTGTTCTGATTAGATGTGCAGATTCTGTTCTAGTCTGGAGGAATTGGATATTCTGGGCTGTTTGGTTGGTTTGCTTTTTTCCTCTGTAGCTGTGCATGGATTGTCAGTAGTCATGATTCTGGACTCGTCCCTACTACATTTCTCTAAGCTTTGCTTGTGACCACATCTGCACACACTTGACTGCAAAAGCTGTGGCACAAGCTGTTTGTCTACACAATACCTGCTTATTTTAGCTTGCATGTGGCAAAGAAACCCTTTGCTAAGGCCAGAGTGGGAGGCTGAAACAATACGAGTTCAAGCTGGGAACTGGACTTGTGTGTTTTCATCCCTCAGCCTCATTTCCAAGGAAGAGTTGATTAATTTTGCTTCTTAAGTAGGTTATTGCAGACAAAACATTTAGACTTTAAGTACCTACAAGATGAGGGTAGATTTAGACTGGAGATTAGGAAGAAATTCTTTCCAGTGAGGGTAGTGAGACACTGGAACAGGTTGCCCAGGGAGGTTGTGGATGCCTCCTCCTTGGAGGTGTTCAAGGCCAGGCTGGGTGAGGCCTTGAGCCACCTGAGCTGGTGGTTGCCATGGGGTTGGAACTGGGTGATCTTTAAAGACCTTTTCAACCTAACTGTTCTATGAATCTATGACTTCACTACACTTGTTTTATGTTTCAAATGAGATGATAAGTGATTCTTAATTAATTAATGAATTAAGCAGAAGCAGTTACACTCAAGTTTGTCCTGGAGTGCAACATGTGTAGAAGCAGAATTTGTCCTTCTTGCAGCACAATTCTGATCAATTGTTTTTCATCACCTTTTTGAGCATTAGGCTAAAAAAGGGAAAAATATTCTAATTAACCATTCTCCCTAAATATAAGAAATGTTTTTTTTTCCCAGTTGCCTAAATTTCTTAGGAAGATTTTGTGTTTGAATCCCCTGTTAACTGTATCTTGCTTTACAACATAGATACCTCTCTTAGTTTTGCTAAGTGCAAGACCTTAAGATGCATCAAAATTGCCACAACTTGCAGAGGGACCTGGGAGTATTGGTTGAGAGTTGACTGAATATGAGCCAGCAGTGCCCAGGTGGCCAAGAAAGCCAATGGCATCCTGGCTTGTGTTAGAAACAGGGTGTCCAGCAGGGAGAGGGAGGTGATCATCCCCCTGAGCTCAGCACTGGTGAGGCCACACCTTGAGTAATGTGTTCAGTTCTGGGCCCTTCACTACAGGAAGGACATTGAGGGGCTGGAGCATGTCCAGAGAAGGGTAATGAGGCTGGAGAAGGGTCTGGAGCACCTGGGCTGAGAGGAGGGGCTGAGGGAGATGGGGGTGTTCAGGCTGGAGAAGAGGAGGATGAGGGGAGACCTCATTGCTCTCTACAGCTCCCTCAAAGGAGGTTGGATCAAGGAGGGGGCAGCTTCTTCTCAGAAGAAGCAACAGTGCCAGAGAAAATGGTTCCAAGCTGCCCCAGGGGAGGTTCGGGCTGCATCTCAGGAAATATTTCTGCACTGGAAGGGTTCTCAAACACTGGAATGGTCTGTCCAGAGCAGTGCTGGAGTCACCATCCCTGGCACTGTTCAAGCAGCTGTGGACCTGGTTCTTAGGGACATGGTTTAGTGGTGACCCTTCAGTACTGGGTTGAGGGTTGGACTGGATGAGCTTCAAGGTCTCTTCCGACCAGATATATTCTGTGTGATATATTTGATTTTAATTTTTATTTGGGGGTTTGAAGGTATTTGGTTCACAAGATAAAAAGATGCTTTTCTTTTCGTCTCCAGCTGCCCCTAGACAATGCATTGAACTCCACTTTGATGAGAAATATTCCATAGAGCCTTCTTGGGAGTGTAAATTTGACCACATTGAAGTCCGAGATGGACCTTTTGGCTTTTCCCCAATCCTGGGACGTTTCTGTGGACAGCAAAATCCACCTAAGATAAAATCCAGTGGAAGATTCCTATGGATTAAATTTTTTGCTGACGGTGAGCTGGAATCTATTGGGTTTTCTGCTCGATACAATTTTACACCTGGTGAGTACAAATCTCTCCATTTTTTTGGATGGAAAAAGCTTAGCAGATGAACTTTGTTGATGATTTGTAGCTGCTACTGACTAACATCTTTAACTGGGACTAGGTGTGCTGTCCAGGAAAGTAGGAAAATGAGAGTCATCAATGGTTCTTGGGAAGTTGCAGGGTTTCTCCTTTATTATTACACTGTGCAGCTTTGCTTTCAAAAGAGTCATGGATAAATTGTTCTAATAATAGGGAAAATCAAAAGTTATTATCCATGAAAATTCCATCCTTGCTTTTCCACTTCACCCATGGTTTCCCCAGTTGAGGAGTGCAATGCTTCTCCCTTTTCACTAAAGCAAACTGTTACAGGCGTTGCCAGAAGAAGTCTGAGGTTCAAACTGTAAAATGGATTAAATATTCTGCTAATAATAAAAGAAGGAAATCTTAACTGAAATTGCACAATTATTCAACAGAAAATGGCTCAGGTTGGAAGGGACCTCAGAGCTCATCTGCTCCAACCTCTCCACCATGCCCAGGGACACCTCTCAATTACACTCAGCTGCTCAAGGCCTCATCCAGCCTGGTCTTGAACATCTTCAGGCAGGAAGCATCCACAGCCTCCCTGGACAGCCTGTTCCAGAGTCTCACCACTTTGGTACTGAAGAACTTCTTCCTCAGCTCCAATCTAACCCTGCTCTGCCTCAGCTTCAAACCATTCCCCCTTGTCCTGTCTCTAGACACCCTCAGGAAAAGTCCCTCTGCAGCCTTCCTTCAGTACCTGAAGGAGGATCCCTTCAGGTACTGAAAGGCAGCTCTGAGGTCCCCCTGGAGTCTTTTTTTCTCCAGCCTGAACACCCCCAGCTCCCTCAGCCTGTCCTCACAGTAGGGAGGGCTCTAGCCCTTGGATCACTTTTGTGGCCTCCTCTGGACTCTTTCCAGTGGTTCCATGTCCTTCTTATGATAGAGACACTTTTTTGTGCTGGGGATCCTTTCCACTTTAAAAAATTTAATCCTATAAAGTAACACAAAATTCATTGTCATACTTATTATTAATTCCACTCCCCCTCTCCTCACTTATTATCCCAAACTTGCTGATTTTAAATTTCCTTTTTGGCTGCAGCCTCACAATCCTGCTCTACACTGCTGGATCTGACGTAGTTCTGGACCTTCTCATGTATTGAGTGATGAGTCAGACCTTAATATAGCTGCCTCCAAAGCACTGTAATTATTCAGTGATTTTGCCAATTGTGGCACTATTGTTTCAGCTAAATGTTTGGATTAGGTGGAACAATGTTCTTTAGAATATCAGCTAAAATTAACAGGCTCCTAGTTCAGCTTGCTTAATTTTTCCACTGGCATCACAGAAGAGAGCAGGACCACCTGAACACTTCTCTGCATGGTTTTCTTCCCCTAATGCAAGAAAAATAGCTCTAAAACGAGCCAGCAACCTTCCATTTTCTGGCTTTCAGGTGGAAACCTGTTTAAAAGAACACAGAATTTCTGTAGCAGCTTTGTAGGTAGCTGTAGATGTTGAGTGTAAATGGACAAAAATGGAGAGGATTCTGCCCTTGATTCTGCTTTGCTGAGACCTCACCTCCAGTCCTGCAGCCAGTTCTGGTGTCTCCAGCATAAGAAGGACACAGAGCTGCTGGAGTGAGTCCAGATCCAAGACGATCCAAGGGCCGGAGCAGCTGTGCTGTGAGGACAGGCTGAGGGAGTTGGGGTTGTTCAGCCAGGAGAAGAGAATTCTCTGGAGGGACCTCAGAGCTGCCTGGAAGGTCTCCCTGGGCAACCTGTTCAAGTGTCTCACCACCCTCACTGGAAAGAATTTCTTCCTAATCTCCAGTCTCAATCTGCCCTCCTCCAGTTTCAATCCATTCCCTCTCTTATTACTCCCAGCCCTTGTCAGGAGTCCCCTTATGGCTTGCTTCTAGCCCCCTTCAGGTACTGGTAGGCTGCTCTAAGGCCTTTCTGGAGCCTTCCCTTCTCCAGCTGAACAGCCCCAGTTCAACTATCCTCTGTCTAAAGACTATCAAGGAACGATCCAAAGCAAAGATTAATCTGGAAACTATCAGTGTGTAGAGCTGCTGAACACTCGGGGGAGCTGCAGTTTGTTGCAGTCATCTCACTGGGCAGAAACAGCACCAACTGCAGCCTGCCTGGGCAGCTTTCTACATCCCAGTGACAAACACAACAGAGATACCTCTTTGGTACCAGCAGTCTTCAGTGTTCTCCACCCCTGTGTCTCCTGCAGTCCCTTCAGCTGTCACTTCTGCATTCAGTATCTGGGTGGAAGCTCTGGCCTGTGGAGGAAGATGAGCAATGTGATACTGAGTGTGTGGCTGTGTGACAAGATTGAAAAGAAATGAAGGAAATATGACTAAAATTGAAGCTGCCGCCATTTATTATTGTTCGAATAGTACCTGGAGAAGCAAGGGAAGAAATTATTTGCTGTGTCTGCAGGGGGTACAAAGGCAGCTAACTTGATGAAGCTGAAAAAAGAAAAGATCAATTAGGGCACCAAGAAAAATGTTCCAATGGAGATCAATTAGTCTGTGCAAGTCAAAAGAGCCCTGACACCTGAGGCAGGTTGAAAGTTATTTGGACTCAGTCCTAAAAAAAAAAAAAAAAGAGCAATTACTTAGAACAGTTCTCAGGAATAGGCAAACTTCTGGAACTTTTTTGTTTAATAAGTTCTTCACTCCTTGGCATTGAAATATTTGGATCTCCACCTGCTAATGTCAGCCAGCAATGGGCACTGGCAGCCCAGAAGGCCAAAAGCAGTCTGGGCTGCATCCAAAGCAGAGTGGCTAGAGATGGAGAGATGGGATACTGCCCCTCTGCTCTGGGGAGACCTCACCTGCAGTGCTGTGTCCAGCTGTGGGACCCTCAACACAGCCAGGACATGGACCTGATGGAGATGGTCCAGAGGAGGCCACAAAAATGATCAGGGGGCTGGAGCAGCTGTGCTGCAAAGACAGGCTGAGGGAGCTGGGGTTGTTCAGCCTGGAGAAGAGAAGGCTGCAGGCAGATCTAACAGCAGCCTTCCTGTGTCTGGAGGAGGCTACAAGAAGGCTGCAGAGAGGCTGTTCCCAAAGGCCTGCAGGGATGGGATGAGGAACAACAGTTTGAAATAAGGGCAGAGCAGATTGAGACTGGATGTGAGGAACAAGTTCTGCACCAGGAAGCTGCTGGAATGCTGCAACAGGTTGCCCAGGGAGGTGTTGAGGTCCCATCCCTGGAGATATTCAAGGTGATGCTGGACAAGGCTCTGGTCAACCTGATCTACTGGAGGATGTCCCTACTGACTGCAAGGGGGTTGGACTGGATGCCCTTTGGAGGTCCCTTCCCACCCAACCCATTCTCTGATGTTGAAGTCTAGTGGAGTTTCAACACTCCCACCAAGCTGCAGCTGAAGCAAGCCTAATTCTCTTTCCATAATTTCTGCTCCTTTTAAATAGATGTTTGTTTGTTTGAATTTATTTTTTTTTATCAGAGCACTTTCCAGCCCTGTAAAAGGTGAAATCTAGCAGTAGAAAAAATGACTTTAATGACAAATGCAGGCCTCTAAACAACCCCAACAAAAACACAGCCAGTGTGTGGCAGAACTAGCTCATGAAGAGGATAATTTAGGCTTTCATTTTGGTGATTTTCTAAATGACAGGGGGGAAGCAAGAGGTGGTTGAATGAGGCTCTGTGTATGGTGTAAGGACCGAGTGCTTGAAATGTCAAAACTCTGAGTGAAGTGAGGAAATTGTCTTTCTTTTCTGTTATTCCTTGTGAATGCCTGTAATAAGCAGCTGCAATTTGGCTGTGATTTTTAAAACCATTTTGTAGACCTGGGAGTTTATAAGCAAAGAAAACAAATTTACTCTTTAAATATGATTTTAATTACAATTTGTATTGTGAAACACTGATAAACTTTGATCATTTCTGGATGGAACTCTCTGAACCTACCATAAAGGTTGGGGTTGGTTTTTTCCAAGCCTCACATGGAAAAGAAACAGTATCTCAGGCTGCAAGAATTTCAGGTTGTTCTCGTTCACTTTGAATGGAAGTATAATTGGCTGGGGAAAGAAAGGAGGCAGGGAACATGAATACTGTGTCCAGTTTGGGACTCCCCAATTCAGGAGAGACAGGGATCTGCTAGAAAGAGTCCATCATAGAGCCATGAGGATGATGAAGTGATTAGAACAGGTCTGCTATGAAGAAAGGCTGAGGGCTCCAGATCTAGACACAGCTCTGCAGGTGATGTCTCCCCAGAGCAGAGGGGCAGGATCCCATCTCTCCATCTCTGGCCAAGCTGATTTGGATGCAGCCCAGGCTGCCATTGGCCTTCTGGGCTGCCAGTGCCCATTGCTGCCTTCTGTCCAGCTTCTCATGATTCCCCTTTGCTTTAAACACTTGTAAAATGTGGACATTCACCAATGTTTTCCCTACTAATTCTTGATTCTCTGTAACGCTTATGAAGCATTTGGAAGTGGCAGAGCAGGGAAGTTAATAGAGGATTTTAGTGAACAGCAAGCCTGGGTAGTTGTTTTCTACAAGTGTTTGGAAGCAACTTCTTGTTGTATTCACAACAGCACCTCCCAAATCTGCTCAGCAGCTTAATTAGTGATTCTCATTCAAATATTTTAAGGCCTTTTTTATCAAGAAAAAAAATATAGAAACTTGGTGTCTCATATCTAATGAGTAGAGAGTTTTTGAATTCTCTTCAAACTTGGTCCAGATCTTCTGACTTCCTTGCCTGGCAGATTCTCTAATAGCTCTTAGTGGGATGCACTTCTGGCTGATTGTGTTATGGCCTCATCCTGGCAGCACTGTTGTCTGCAATAGTTTCCTTTGGTGACCTTGGCCATGTGTATGTCTGCAGAGATTCTGCTGACATTGAAGAACCACTTTTTTCTTTAGTTATCCTTTCCTTCAGTGTTGAATTTTCGTCTGTATGTATCACATCCACAGCTTGCTGAGGTGTTATAGGTATGGACAATAACTCCTAACAATCAAGGGGACTACGAGAAAGCTGGAAAGGGACTTTTGACAAGGGCTTGTAGTGATGGGACAAGAGGGAATGGACTGGGGGGTTGGTACTGGATGATCTTGAAGGTTCCTCCCAACCCAACCCACTGTATGAATCTATCAATCACCTCAGTGCTTTGGTCTACTCAATGTGGCTGAGGCCTTTCTGTTAGGCAGAGAAGCTCTTTGTTATTCTAGCCACAGAGCTGCAAGTGCTCAGATTCTGTAGCTGTCTGTACAGAAAAACGATGCGTTTCTGTCAGAAACAAAGACATATTCCTATCACTTGTTTTCAGTCTCCCATGTTTTCCACAGAAACACACGGAAAAACTTTGTCACTGTGAGGGTGGCAACCCTGGAGCAGGCTGCGCAGAGTGGTTGTGGAGTCTCCTCCAGAGACTTTCCAACTCCACCTGGCTGTATTCCTGTGTGTCCTGCCCTGGGTGACCCTGCTCTGGCAGGGTAGGTGGACTGGATGATCTCCAGAGGTCCCTTCCAATCCCTGACATTCAGTGGTTCTGTGATGTTTGTTGGTTTGATATTTGCATAGGTTCAAGTAACTACAGTTATGGACTTTCTGTTATTGTCTGTTTAATGAAGGATTTCTCAGCTCACACATCTCGCTCTTGACATATTTAGTTTTCCTTAACAGATATTTCACTCTTTGAGCAGTGCTTCTAGCTAATTCCTCTTCAAGAAATGCACACAAGCCCCTTGGTAGGAAGCTCCCAGTCCTCTCTATCTAACAGAAAGATTTCCTGTCAATAATCTGTAGCTCTGATTCTGTGCACTGCAGGAAAAATCAGGCATGAACTGATTTGCTTTTATTTTGCAGTCTGCAGCAGTTAGTAGGATGGTAAAAGTGTCAGATTGAGATGTATCCTCTCTCCGCCTTGGATGTTTATCCTCATCAGCTGGTTGATTTTTCTGAGGGCTTGGTAAAGGGCTCAATCTAGAGGCTCTTTGGCTTACCAGAGGTGAGGTGAAGGTTAGTAGCTGTGTGCTGTCACCTTACTGTAACTTTTGTGGTACTGGTGGCTGTGACCAGTGCTGATTTCTTTCCTCTCTGTTTGGAAATGCAAGGCTATGTAAATCTTTCATCTCAGGTGACCCATCTGAGCTTCTTTGGTGCTCAGAAATAAAAGGAGGATTGTACTTTCTTCAGCATTGATAGAAATGTTGTCCTAACTGTTTTTTAAACATAGCTCTAAGGTCTCCCTGGAGCCTTCTCTTCTCCAGGCTAAACAGCCCCAACACTCCCAGCCTGTACCCATAAGGGAGATGCTCCAGCCCCCTGATTATCTTTGAGGGAGGGACTTTTGACAATGGTTTTTAGTGCCAGGATGAGAGGGAATGATTTGAAGCTTGAGGAGGGCACATTGACACTGGAGATGAGGAAGAAATTCTTTCCAGTGAGGGTGGTGAGACACTGGAACAGGTTGTCCAGAGAGGTTGTGGCTGCCCCCTCCCTGGAGGTGTTCAAGGCTAGGTTGGATGAGGCCTTGAGCAACCTGGGCTAGTGGGAGGTGTCCCTGCCCATGGGAGGGGGTTGGAGCTGGATGATCTTTAAGGTCTCTTCCAACCCAAACCATTCTGTGAATGTGAATCCAACCAGATCCAAGAGTACTTTTCAGCTGTCTGGGCACACAGTCTAGCTGAGAACCCTTCATGGAGAGCTGCCAGTGATTGACAATCAAATCAGGTAACATTATTGTTCACCAAATTACTTCTGCCCTGCGAGAGCAATTCTCAAGGCAGATATTTTCTGTTTCTGATTAAAACTGCATCATGCAATATAATATATCCCACAAATATCTTCTGAAACTGAGAGATTGCCCTCACATTATTCTCGCTCTGAAGACTCTTCCAGTTATGCCAAATGCTGCACCTTGAGATGGTCACAGCCTCGTCTGCAATTCAGGAGGTAAATGAGGGTCTGACGTTTGTGTTTCCTCAAACAGGAAAATTTACCTTCAGTGAGATAGAAAGCTTTGGTCTCTGCTGCACCATCTAAAATGAACTTTTGATTCAAATGTTTGTTATTGTTCAGAGTGATGAGACCTACCAAACAATTGAGAATGCCATCAGAAGGAATGAATTCAGTGCAGAAGTGTGAAAAGCAAATGGTTTTGATTAACATTTGAAAAAGATTGCTTCAGAGATCGTAACACATTAGAGATGCAGAAAGTTTCTTTGAATACTTTGAAGCCAAAGGACTACATCTAATAGCATAGAACCACAGAGACATAGAATGGTTTGATTGGAAGGGACCTCAGAGCTCGTCTGCTCCAAACTCCTCACCGTGCCCAGGGACACCTCTCAATTACGCTCAGCTGCTCAAGGCCTCATCCAGCCTGGTCTTGAACACCCCCACAAAGGAGGCATCCACAGCCTCCCTGGACAGCCTGTTCCAGAGTCTCACCACCTTCAAACTGAAGAACTTCCTCAGCTCCAGTCTAACCCTGCTCTGCCTCAGCTTCAAACCGTTCCCCCTTGTCTGGTCTTTAGACACCCTCGGGAAAAGTCCCTCTGCAGCCTTTGTGGAGGATCTCCTCAGGTACTGAAAGGCAGCTCTAAGGTCTGCCTGGATCCTTCTCTTCTCCAGGCTGACCACCTCCAGCTCCCTCAGCCTGTCCTCATAGCAGAGGTGCCCCAGCCCTTGGATCATCTTTGTGGCTTCCTCTGTCCTCTCTCCAGCAGCTCTGTGTCATTCTTCTGCTTGGGATCTCCAGAGCTGGAGGCAGGATTGGAGGAGAGGTCTCAGCAGAGCAGAGCCAAGAGGCAGCATCCCCTCTTTTGCCCTGTTGCCCACACTCCTCTCTTGTTGATACCCCCAATCTCCAGCAGGGACTGCTTGAGTCCTGAGTGAGGTTATGAGAGCCGAAGTGCCAAATATTTCCTGGAGGCTCAGGTTGACACAAAGTGCTGTCTGTGGCATGTCCATTATTCAACACCTGTGCTAGCATGACGGAGCAGGCAGCATGAAATGTGTTGTTCCAGTCACATCCCATTCCCCTCGCTGCCTCTGAGGAGCCAGGAGATGTTGTGTAACAGGACTTACCAACATCATTTGCCAGCTGTTATCTGATAGTTGAAGCTCAGAAGCGAATGTTATCAAATCTGCTGCTTGCAGTATGTGGGTTAATAAAAGATTGTATGATTCTGGCTTTCTCTTGGGGTTATTATTTTTGTTTCTTCTTTTATTTTCTTTCCTGTAGCTCATTTCTCAACTCTGTGCAAGTGAATATTAAAAGAGAATGATGAAGATTATTACTATTATTATTAACAATATCTTTTTTTTTGTTTTTTGGCCTTAATGCTGATTTCCTTTGGTGGCTTATATTGCTGGTTATTAACTGCTACCAAGTGCAAAGTCTATACTGAAATTACAGAAAGGAATTTTAGAATATATTTATGTAATAAGTTTATAAGATATTTATTGAATTATGTGCATAAATTTATATAACTTTTTTTTAATAAAGTGTAGCCAGATGAGTAGTTTACAATACAGAATTGGTTAAAAAATCTGTTATCAATTATTATAACATTTATATATTCAATTGTATGAGCAACCTCATCTAGTGGGAGGTGTCTCTGCCCATGGCAGCGGGGTTGGAACTGGATGATTTTTGAGGTCCCTTCCAACCCTGACAACTCTGTGGTTCTGTGATATGAATCCCTCTATCTGCTCACTCCACAAGAATAATTTGTAGCATTATCATAGAGTGACTGAATGGTCTGGGTTGGAAGGGACCTCCAAAGGTCATCATTTCCACCTGCCCTGCACTCAGCAGGGACATCCTTCACCAGATCAGGTTGATCAGAGCCCTCTCCAACCTCATCTTGAATATCTCCAGGGATGGGACCTCAACCACCCCCCTGGGCAACCTGTTGCAGCGTTCCAGCAGCCTCCTGGTGCAGAACTTGTTCCTCACATCCAATCTCAGTCTGCTCTTCTCTCATTTCAAACCATTGCCCCTCATCCTGTCCCTGTAGGCCTTTGGGAACAGTCCCTCTGCAGCCTTCTTGTAGCCTCCTCCAGACACAGGAAAGCTGCTATTAGATCTGCCTGCAGCCTTCTCTTCTGCAGGCTGAACAACCCCAGCTCCCTCTTCTTGTCCTCATATCAGAGCTGTTTGGAGACAGTGCAGGAAATCTCTTGTGAAAGTGAACTCTTCCCACGTGGAAACTAAAGGAGATGTTTGAGTTTCTCATGTGCGATGTGGCTCTCTTCAAAAAGATGCCCACAGCAGGGAGCTGTTAGTAGGTGCAGAGCGAGTTGACGTTTCTGCTTGTGTTGGAAATGAGTCTTAATGTGCAGTCAACTGCAGGTTACTTCCTGAAGTATTGCAGGTAATATATTCTGTGGGCTATAAAGGCTGGCAAGACCTTAGTTCTTCAAAAGGTCTGGGAATGCTGAAGTGACTTATGTATTCTGTGGAATGTTCTGAGGTAAAAGCAGGAGAAAACCTTTCTCCTGTGTTAAAATAACAATAAGTTGCTTTATATCACAAAGTGTTTCCTATAACCTCCCTCTGTCCTGCAAAGTCCACTCTATGGACTGGATGAGCTCTCTCACAAGGCTATGCAGAGTCAGTGCTCACTGGCAGCAAGCTGAAGAAAAAGGTTCATAGACTTGTTTGGGTTGGAAGGGACCTTAAAGATCCTCCAGTTCCAACTCCCTGCCATGGGCAGGGACATCTTCCACTAGCCCAGGCTGCTCAAGGTTGCTCATCCAACCTAGCCCTGAACACCTCCAGTGAGAGGGCATCCACAACCTCCTTGGGCAACCTGTTCCAGTGTCTCCCCACCCTCACTGTCAAAACTTTCTTCCTCATCTCCAGTCTCAATATGTCCTCCTCAAGCTTCAGTCCATTCCCTCCCAGCCTATCACTATAAGCCTTCAAAAAAGTCCCTCCCCAGCTTTCTTGTAGCCCCCTTCAGGTACTCAGTGTAGACCCTGGTAAAGGTTACTGGTAGGTCTTCTGTTTTGCTCTCTATTGCCTTCAGAAAGCCAGAAAGAAATTGAGATTTCTCTGCCCTAGCTGAGTTTTAAATTACAACATGTGAAATAGAGAAAGAGATTGTGAATGTCTCTCATAATATATTGTCTTTCCTCAGACTGATGTATTAAAATACCATATGCTGAGCTCTGTGATGCTCTTGCTCGCTTGTCTCTGCAGAAATATTTTTTTAATTCTTCAGTAAGAGAGCAAAGAAGGATTTCAGAAGAGAAGAACTTGGGGTAATAGTGTCAGTAATTGCTGCATTAACAATTAGTGTAAGAAGAGAGTGGAAGCTTGCAGCACAGAAGGCCAATGGCAGCCTGGGCTGCATCTAAAGCAGCGTGGCCAGAGATGAAGAAAGGGGATCCTGCCCCTCTGCTCTGCTCTGGGGAGACCTCACTTGCAGTGCTGTGTCCAGCTGTGGGACCCCAATACAGGAAGGACATGGACTTGATGGATTGGGCCCAGAGGAGGGCCATGAAAATGATCAGAGGACTGGACAATCTCTGCTGTGGGGACAGGCTGGGGGAGCTGGGGGTGTTCAACCTGGAGAAGAGAAGGCTTCAAGCAGACCTAACAGCAGCCTTCCTGTGTCTGGAGGAGGCTACAAGAAGGCTGCAGAGGGACTGTTCCCAAAGGCCTACAGGGACAGGATGAGGGGCAATGGTTTGAAATGAGAGAAGAGCAGACTGAGATTGGATGCGAGGAACAAGTTCTGCACCAGGAGGCTGCTGGAACGCTGCAACAGGTTGCCCAGGGAGGTGGTTGAGGTCCCATCCCTGGAGATATTCAAGATGAGGCTGGACAGGGCTCTGATCAACCTGATTTAGTGAAGGATATCCCTGCTGATTACAGGGGGGTTGGACTGGATGCCCTTTGGAGGTCCCTTCCCACCCAGACCATTCTATGATTTTATGATTCTATGATTCCGTAATTTTATCATTCTATAATTTTATGTTGTCTTAGTTGTGGAACATTTCCTATTTCCAGAACACTGGTCTATAATTATATCTCACTGTCAAGTTTTAGGACATTGACATTACAGCCAAAACATTGAGCAAAAGCTAATTTTTCTCTCTCTCGATTTTTAAGATCCAGATTTTAAGGACCTTGGTGCTTTGAAGCCCTTGCCAGGTTGGTATGTTGGTTGGTTATGGTTGGTTTTTTTTGGTTTTTTTTTTTTTTTTTATGTGGCACTTTGGAGGACTTTTGCACTCTTGCTGTAGAAAATATTTCTGTTTTGCTATTCAGGTTTCATTTTTTCTGGTGTTTTGTTATTCAGTTTGTGAGTTTGAGATGGGAGGACCTGAAGGAATTGTGGAATCTGTACAAATTGTCAAAGAAGGCAAAGCTTCTGAAACTGAAGCAGTAGACTGTAAATGGTACATCCGAGCACCACCCCGGTCCAAGGTCAGTCCTTCATTCACTTGCTGCTTTGCCATTTAATTTCAGAAATTGACTTCTCTAATATCTTCTGCACTTCTCAGTACACTCAGATCTTGTTTAATAACTTTTCAGCTTGAACTCGTAGACTGGTTTTTGGGGGGTTTTTATCCCACTGCCATGGAAGGGGAATTTGTCACCTCAGCCAAAATGATGCTATGGGCAGCACTGAGCTGCTTCTTGGGCTATACCTAATGCTCTTAAATTCTTCTTTAATTATCCTCTTTTTTTTTTTTTTTTTTTTTTTTTTTTTTTTTTTTTATGAATCAATGTGTTTTCTTCAATGGGAGATAAAACCTTACCAATTTTCATTTTCAATACGTTTAAAGTGTTTCAAAGTGTGACCAGCAGGTCAAGAGAGTGGATTCTGCCCCTCTGTTCTGCTCTGGTGAGGCCACACCTAGAGTGCTGCATGCAGTGCTGGTGCCCACAGCGTGAGAGGGACATGAAACTGCTGGAGGTGGTCTAACAGAGGCCACAAAGATGATCAGAGGGCTGGAGAACCTCCTCTCTGGGGATAGACTGGGAGAGATGGGGCTGTTCAGCCTAGAGAAGGCTCCAGGGAGACCTTAGAGCAACCTTCCAGGACCTGAAGGGGCTACAAGAAAGCTGGGAAGGGACTTTTGGCAAGGGCTGGGAGTGACAGGATGAGAGGGAATGGATTGAAGTTTGAGGAGGGAAGATTGAGACTGGAGATGGGAAAGAAATTCTTGACAGTGAGGATGGGGAGACACTGGAACAGGTTGCCCAGGGAGGTTGTGGATGTCCCCTCCCTGGAGGTGTTCAAGGCCAGGCTGGATGAAGCCTTGAGCTACCTGGGCTGGTGGGAGGTGTCCCTGCAGGTGTGGTCTCACCAGGGCAGGGCAGAGCAGAGCAAGAGTAGAACCTCCCCAGACCTGCTGGTAACACTTTTCTTGATGCACCCCAGGATCCCATTGTCCATCTTGGCCACAGGGGCACATCGCTGTCCCATGGAGAACTTGCTGTCCACTCTGACTCCAAGGTTTTTCTCTATGGAGCTGCTTTCCATCAGGACCACCCCTAGGCAGCACTGCTGCCTAATCTCAGAGCAGCCTGTTCTGAAAAGATCAGTTTCAGCATTTGGTACTGGATAGGGAAGGATTTCCAGAAGAGAGAAAATCATCAGTATCAGCATTTTTCTATTGAGAAAGTTTAGGGGAGCAGCTAAATAGCTGGCTCATAAAGATCACAGCAAATTATTTCCAGAATTTACTTGAATCACTTTTATTATTTATTTATTTATTTTTAAACTTATGGATCAATTCACTATTCATAGAGATTTTCAATTAAGTAGATGAGTCTCCTATTTTGCTCCAGTAAGTAGCTGCAGACATGAAGTGACTGGATTGATGAATGCTTATTATATAAGTTCTGTACTTGGGATTAGGTGGACGGACACAGGTAAAGAAGAAATGAGAATTAAATTAAACAAGCCAATAAAATTGGTTTATAGTCTTAATTCCAGCTTGTACTTGGTTGGTCACAGGGTTTTGCTGTGACATCCTTACTTGATCTAACTCTAAATTCTATAGGATTCAAAGTCCTGCTAGAAACCTCATAATTATTTATTTGTAAGACGACTGTGGCCAGCAGGTCAGGAGAGGTGATTCTTCCCCTCTACTCTGCTCTGCTGAGACCCTACCTCGAATACTGTGTCCAGGTTTTGTATGCCCAGCATAAGAAGGACACAGAGTTGGAGTGAGGCCAGAGGAGGCCACAAAAATGAGACAAGGGCTGGAGCATCTCTGCTGTGAGGACAGGCTGAGAGAGCTGGGGGTGTTCAGCCTGAAGAAGAGAAGGCTCCAGGGGGACCTTAGAGCTGCCTTCCACTACCTGAAGGGATCCTGCAGGAAGGCTGCAGAGGGACTTTTCCTGAGGGTGTCTAGAGACAGGACAAAGGAGAATGCCTTGAATCTGAGGGAGAGCAGGGTTAGACTGGAGCTGAGGAAGAAGTTCTTCAGTCTGAGGGTGGTGAGACTCTGGAACAGGCTGTCCAGGGAGGCTGTGGCTGCCTCCTTCCTGGGGGTGTTGAAGGCCAGGCTGGATGAGACTTGAGCATCTGAGTCTAGTTGAGAGGTGTCCCTGGGCATGGTGGGGAGGTTGGAGTAAATGAGCTCTGAGGTCCCTTGCAACCTGAGCCAATCTAATTTAGCCCTTGAACTTTCTTAGTGTGGTTCTGACATCTCTATACACACCAATCCAGGTGTACATCTCTACACACACAGACACACGGTTATGGTGTTCACCATACTGCAACAAGCTGAAAAGCCTTCAGAGATTAAGGAAGGAATTAGTGGATAAAATATGAAACTCCCCTGGCAGTAAGGATTTATGGTCAGGTTATTTATGAGCCTGATTCAAATGAACTCATTCTGTTGTCCATATTTTACAATGAGCTCTCTTTGTGCTTATCTAACCTTGAACTAATGACATGTTCAGTACAAGAGCTCAGTGACATCACTGGAATTTAATGGCAGCTTGCACCTCTACAAACAGTAAGAGCTCAGCAGCCACTTCTAAATCCACACCTTCCTGTACTCTGTACTGCATTTTGTTACTGGGAATTATACCTAAGGGCCACTGTTTCTCAGGCACTTTGGGCTGGAGTTTTACACCTTTAGTTGCTTACTTAAACTCTGCCAGAATGTGGGCAGCTTGCAATTTCATTTGTCTTAAGCTCATCCAATCTAAACTGCCTGCAGAAGCAAGATGCAAGCCTTTGCCTTGGGTTCCAATTCCAGATTCAAGCCAAGTCTGAACTCAGTGTATGAGAACTGAGATCAGTCAGACAGTGAGGACTTGGGATTTCTAAAGCCTGAGCTTTAATCTGGCAGTGTGGGTGTAGCATTGCTGCTACCCTTACCAAGCTGGAATGGGACAGAGAAGAGCAAATCACAGAACCACAGAATATCAGGGGTTGGAAAGGACCTCCAGAGATCACCCAGTCCAACCCCCCTGCCAGAGCAGGGTCACCCAGGGCAGGTCACACAGGAACACATCCAGGTGGGTGTTGAATGTCTCCAGAGAAGGAGACTCCATAAAATTAAAATAATGTGATTTCTAGTTTCAAAAAGCTGCCTGATCTGTGTTCTCACAGCTAATAGCTGTTTCCTTTTGAGTCCCTACCATGACAGGCAACTGAACTGCAAGAGATGTTCAGACATCAGACATTTACAGGCCACAGAGTCTGCACTGCAAAAGGGGATGGATGAGTAAAACTCAGAATTCTACTGGTATTTAGAGAGAAGAATGACAGCTCTAGGGAGGTTCTCCTCCTCCTCTGCTCTGCCCTCCTCAGACCACACTTGAAATCCTGTATCCAGTTTGGGGCAGCCCAGTGCAAGAGAGACAGACATCTGCTGGAGACAGCCCAACAGAGGGCTGTGAGGATGATGAAGGGACTGGAACATCTCTGCCATAGAGAAAGATTGAGAGCCCTGAGACTGTTTAGTCTGGAGAAGAGAAGGCTGAGAGGGGATCTGATCAATGTGTCTAAATATCTGAGGGGTGGGTGTCAGGATGAAGGTGCCAGGCTCTTTGTGGTGGTGTCCAGAGACAGGACAAGGTCCAACAAGTACAAGCTGGAACCCAGGAGATGCCACCTCAACCATGAGGAGAAACTTGTTTGTTGTGAGGGTGCTGGAGGCCTGGAGCAGGCAGCCCAAAGAGCTTGTGGCATCTCCTCCTCTGGAGAGCTTCCAACCCCACCTGGATGTGTTCTTGTGCATGATCCTTCTCTGGCATGGGGCTTGGACTAGGTGTTCTTCAGATGTCCCTTCCAACCCCTACTATTCTGTGATCCTTTCTTGAAGGAGGATTAGTGTTGCACAATCTACTTTAGAAACCCTGGGCTTCCCAGAATGAAGGACACACAGAGCTGAAGCAGATGCAGAGTGGAGCAGACACTGAAACTGATCACTGAGCTGTGGTGAGAGTCACAGCAGCACTGAGCCCAGTCCTGTGTTTACAGGAGAACTGACTGAATGTACGAGCTGCATGTTAGGCTGAGGAGAAGCTTTTTGTCTCACACCTAAATTCCTTCTGGCAGTTAAAGGATGGCTTTTGGTTTGCTTGCTCTGGTTGCAAGAGACTGGGTGTCTGTGCACATCCACTGAGTATGATGTGGTAGGATATGGTTTGAAGCTTTTTCTGGCTGGCCTGATCGATCCTGTTGTCAGCCCTAAGCTGCAGTGATTGATTAAAAAGCAGAAGTCATAAGAAGTGATTCACTCTGAAGAGATGATAATCTGATCACTTTACTGAGCTGAGCTATTATTCATAGCTCACAATCATTTCTTCTTTTTGGTCCTAATATATTCAGGCAGCATTCTGCTGTTGTCAGATGCAAATAACAGAATAGTAAAACTTCTCCAATATTTCCACTTTTATTATTCTGTTGACAATCCAAACCTTAAAAATATCAAAGAAATGACTTAAAATCCATTGTGACCAAGTGTAAATTATGGATTTACTCTTTACTTATCCTTGACTCTGCTTTGCTGGGACCCCACCTCCAATCCTGCCTCCAGTTCTGGTGTCCCCAGCAGAAGGACACAGAGCTGCTGGAGAGAGGCCACAGGAGGCCACAAAGATGATCCAAGGGCTGGAACAGCTCTGCTGTGAGGACAGGTTGAGGGAGTTGGGGGTGTTCAGTCTGGAGAAAAGAAGGCTCCAGGGGGACCTTAGAGCTATCTTGCAGTACCTGAAGGGATCCTGCAGGAAGGCTGCAGAAGGACTTTTCCCGAGGGTGTCTAGAGACAGAAGAAGGGGGAATGGTTTGAAGCTGAGGGAGAGCAGGGTTAGACTGGAGCTGAGGAAGAAGTTCTTCAGTTTGAGGGTGGTGAGACTCTGGAACAGGCTGTCTAGGGAGGCTGTGGATGCCTCCTTCCTGGGGGTGTTGAAGGCCAGGCTGGATGAGGCCTTGAGGAGCTAGGTGTAGTTGAATGGTGTCCCTGCCTATAGTGGGGAGGTTGGAGCAGATGATCTCTGAGGTCCCTTGCAGCCCAAGCCATTCTACGATCTCTTCATGCCACAGTGGCAGTGATGCTTTATTAGTGTTGTTGCTAAAGGCATTGGCATTTGCAGGGACATCTCAAAGCTCACTCACAGCTAATCCTTGTGCACCAGCTGCCTGTTGTTGCAAGTAATGTGAAATTAATGGTTTGAGGAAAGTGTCTTATTAAAGCTTAACAGCAGAAATGAGACAGAGGAAGCTGTGGCAGTTGTGCTGCCTCATTGAAATAAGGTGTTCTCCTCAAGCAGAATATCCCCTTTATGCTAATGTAATGTCTCTCTCTATGGAAATATCAGCATTCCAAAAGCTCCTCTGGGCACCAATGGCAAAATGCTCAACCAAGGCAGGTGGTGGCATTTCAGTTTCTGTCCTCTTTTTGGTTTTAGTTTATTTGTTTGCTTTTGGGGAAGCAAAGTTTCTTATCCTCTCCTGGTAGAATTAATGACTAAGATCTCTCATTCTTGTGAGACCCCACCTGCAGCATTGCCTCTAGCTCTGGTGCACCCAGCATAAGAGGGACATGGAGCTCCTGGAGTGAGTCCAGAGGAGGCCACAAATATGATCAGAGGGCTGGAGAGCCTCTGCTGGAGGGCCAGGCTGGGAGAGATGGGGCTGTTCAGCCTGAAGAAGAGAAGGCTCCAGAGAGAACATAAAGCAGCCTTCCAGTATCTGAAGTGGAGCTGCAAGTGAGCTGGGGAGGGACTTTTGACAAGGGCTGGGAGTGACAGGATGAGAGGGAATGGATTGAAGCGTGAGGAGGGCAGATTGAGACTGGTGATGAGGAAGAAATTCTTGACACTGGGGAGGCATTGGAACAGGTTGCCCAGGGAAACTGTGGATGTCTCCTCCCTGGAGGTGTTCAAGGCCAGGCTGGATGAGGCCCTGAGCAACCTGGGCTGGTGGGAAGTGTTCCTGCCCAAGGCAGGGGATTGGAACTAGGAGATCTCTAAGGTCCTTTCCAACCCAAACCATTCTACAAATCTATGAATCGCAGTCTTGTCTGTTCGATTTCTTTCAGTGAGTACCATACACCAGTGAAAGGTACCACAATATTTTTACTGGTTTGAGGAACATCTTGCACTAGATAACAGTTTGCCACAGAATCAATTTTATCTTTCCCCTGGGGGGATTCAATTTCTTAGTCTTTTTTTCTGCCAGTGTGGGTCTCAGAGCCAGTGACAGGAACAATGGCAAACACCCAGTGATGAAGCCAGAAAAAACTGGCAGAGGGATGCAGATGCAATTAAATTACTTCAGCTCTTTAAAACAAGGTGGGATCCCATGGCAGGTTGTCATCACTTTCCAGTATTTCATCCACAGCTCTGATCCAGATAATTAAATTGAAAGTACCCACTGATTTTAGGGCATGAGGCCTTCACTGCTTGATATAAAATTCAGAGAATAGGTATCTCCAAAGCAGATGATGAGAAGGAAACTCCAATTCAACTCAGAAGATCAGCAGTTTGTTTGCTCTAATATACCTGCATCAAAGAATCACAGAATGCTTGGAAGAGACCTCAGCGATCATCTCCTCCAGCCTCCCTACCAAAGGCCTTTCAACTAGACTCAGCAACTCAAGACCTCAGATAGACAAAGAGGTTTTTACTCAAATATTTCTTTCCACTGCTTCCAGCACCTATCAAGTCTGTTTATGTTACGTCCTTAGTTGAATTTGTCACACAGAGCAATGAACTGGAAGTCGTCTTCTCTGGAGGCTTTCCAACCCCACCTGGATGCATTCCTGTGTGGCCTGCCCTGGGTGGCCCTGCTCTGATAGGGGGTTGGACTGGATGATCTCTGGAGGTCCCTTCCAACCCCAGCATTCTGTGGTTCTATGGACACACAGCTGTTGGAGTGAATCCATTGGAAGCCACAAAGATGATCCAAGGACTGAAGTACCTCTGCTGTGAGGACAGGCTGAGGGAGCTGGGGTTGTTCAGCCTGGAGAAGAGAAGACTCTGGGGGGACCTTAGAGCAGCCTTCCAATAGCTGAAGGGAACCTACAAAAAAGCCAGGAAGGGACTTTTTGCAAGGGCTTGTAGTGATAGGATGAGAGGGAATGGATTGAAGCTTGAGGAGGGCAGATTGAGACTGGAGATGAAGAAGAAATTCTTGACAGGGAGGATGGGGAAACACTGGAACAGGTTGCCCAGGGAGGATGTGGATGCCTCTTCCCTGGAGGTGTTCAAGGCCAGGCTGGATGAGGCCTTGAGCAACCTGGGCTGGTGAGAGGTGTCCCTGCCCATGGCAGGGGGAATGGAACCAGACTTGAATGTCCCTTCCAGCCCAAATAAATCTATCACTCTGTGGATCTTTGAAATGTGTTTAATACCAAGTTTTCTATGGATCTCTGAGCAGCATTTTGTCCACAATCTTACCTTGTTGGGTGGATTTAAAGAGGTCTTTGCCGAGGGCTGTATACCTCCTGTATTGATTAGAGAACTGAGCTTGTATGCAGCAGACATTTCCTGAAGGAAACCTTTCTAGGTTCCTACCAATTTCCAAGAAATCCACTTGATTTCACCCCTGTTACATCCTAAAGATATATACCACGAGGCTTTGTTTAGAAAAGCTGAGATGATGGCCAAATTGCTTGAGAAAAACATCAAAAGATTAATGATTGAGCTCTGCCTGGCTCCCAGCTCCTCACTTCCTGGATCAGTGCAGCTGACACATCTCACAAAGATGACACATACTGACTCTGGGGAGGGAGCAGCAATTATTTGCCTTATTATTAGCCATGTCAGGCACGTCACAGAGCAATGTTGTGCCAGGCAGCCAAAGAAGAAATTTCTAGCATGACTTTCCTTCATCTTGAAGGACTGCTGTAGATAGTCCCCAAACAACAAATATATGTCTGGAAATTGGGACCCTCCTGCAAAGAGCAAAACAAATATCTAAATCTGCTAGGTTTACTCTGAAGAAGAGACAAAATACCAGGAAGTATAAAAGGGGATGAGTTTCACAGAATTACTGAATGTTGGGGGTTGGAAGGGATCTCCAGAGATCATCCAGTCCAAACACCCTGCCAGAGCAGGGTCACCCAGGGCAGGCCGCACAGGAACACATCCAGCTGGGTTTTGAAAGTCTCCGAGAAGGAGACTCCACAAGCTCTCTGGGCAGCCTGCTCCAGGCCTCCAGCATCCTCGCAACAAAGAAGTTTCTCCTCATGCTGAGATGGGTTCTAGCTTGTACCTGCTGTTCCTTGTCCTATCAGTGGGCACCACCACAAAGAGCCTGGCACCTTCATCCTGACACCCACCCCTCAGATATTCAGACACATTGATCAGGTCCCCTCTCAGCCTTCTCCTCTCCAGACTTAACAGCCCCAAGGCTCTCAGTCTTTCTCCATGGCAGAGATGTTCCAGTCCCTTCATCATCCTCACAGCTCTCTGTTGGACTTTCTCCAGCAGATCCCTCTCTCTCTTGAATTGAGGAGCCCCAAACTGTATACCATGTGATGTTTATATTAATGTTCTTCCAGGGAAGTGGCCTCTGGATCACCAGTTCTAGAGAAATGATTTTGCTGGTGCTGTTGTGTAGCCTTTCCCCCACCATGCAGAGCAAAGCTCTGCTCTGTGGCTTCAGTCACTCTCAGATGTCTGCTGCTGTTTTTTCCCCAGATCTATTTGCGATTCCTGGACTACGAGATGCAGAATTCCAACGAGTGCAAGAGGAATTTTGTAGCTGTCTACGATGGGAGCAGCTCAGTGGAGGATCTAAAAGCCAAGTTCTGCAGCACTGTTGCCAATGACGTGATGCTGAGGACAGGGCTGGGAGTCATCCGCATGTGGGCAGATGAAGGCAGTCGGAACAGCCACTTCCAGATGCTCTTCACATCCTTCCAAGAACGTAAGACCCTCACCAATGTGTCTGCCTTCCAGCTTGGTCCAGCCCCTTGAACTGTTCATGTTTGCTTCACACAGAGCGGTATCCTCAAAGTGTTCTCAAACAAGCTCTGGAAGCATTCAGAGCCGTTTTTATTCTGACTATTTGTAGTGTGCAGCAACTTGTAAGGCAGAAGGAAGAGCACAGGATTCAGAGCAGTCCTGATCTGTCCAGTTGTGTTCTTCAGTAGGAGGGTGGTGAGACTCTGGAAGAGGCTGCCCAGGGAGGCTGTGGATGCCTCCTACCTGGGGATATTCAAGGCCAGGCTGGAGAAGACCTTGAGCAGCTGATGAGAGGTGTCCCTGGGCATGGTGGGGAGGTTGGAGTAGATGAGCTCTGAGGTCCCTTCCAACCTGAGCCATCCTCATTCTATGATTTTATGAATTTGATTTTTTAATCTCATTATGATGGGTACTGAACAAAACTTATGTTTATCTACTCCCAGGTGGTGGATTTGTTTGTGCAGGTTGTAGCCGGTGCTTATCAACAAACATAGGTGTCAGGTGTTGTTAAGCAAATCATTTACTTAAGTCTTTTGTGGTAAAAGAAGTTTTCTACAAGCTTGGCAGGGTATTTTCTTAACATTCTCTCTGCACCCTGCTTGCATTCCTACATTTCCAATTTCTGGACTTATGTACTAAGAAATTTCTCCTCATGTTGAGATGGAATTTCCTGTGATTGAATTTATGTCCATTGCCCCTCATCCTACCACTGAGTATCCTTGAAAAGAGCCTGGCACCTTCATCTGGGCACCTGCTCCTCAGATATCAGGAGACACTGATCAGATCCCCTCTCAGCCTTCTCCTCTCCAGACTAAACAGCCCCAGGGCTCTCAGCCTTTCTCCATATCAGAGATGTTCCAGTCCCTTCATCATACTGGTAGCTCTCAGTTGGACTCGCTCCAACAGATCTCTGTCTCTCTTGAACTGGGGACCCCCAAACTGGACACAGCATTGCAGGTGTGGTCTGAGCAGGGCAGAGCAGAGGAGCAGGAGAACTTCCCTATAGCTGCTTGCCACACTTTTCTTGCTGCACCCCAGGATGCACTTGTCCCTCTTGGCCACAGGGGCTCATTGCTGGAACATTTGCATTAATTCTCACATGCTTATCCATGCCCATTGCAGTGTATTTTTGGTTTGGTGCATCACAAGTCTGACAAGAAGATTTCTGTGCAGCTGCCAGTGGCTGGAATGAAGACAACAACCCTACCAAAGACATCCTTCATCTGTATTCTGCATGCGTGTCCCCTGTGATGAGGCAATGAGACTGTGCTGAGAGCAGCCTCCGTAATTCCCTAATTATGGCTCTGATTAAAAATTTCTGACAGTCTACATGCCTCACACTGCCTCTGCCACTGTGCTCTCTCTCTGCAGCCTTAGGGAGCACTGTGTTTTCCTTGTCTGCAAATCAGGCCAGGGTCTAAAAGATATTGAGAACCCTCAGTTGAGATGATCCTACTCTTCTCCTTTCTGCAGACGGAGGTGTCTTGAATATTCAAGGTCTGATTCATTTTTTTTTTTCACAAGGCACCCTGATCTGTTACCTTAGAAACAACTGCACAGGCACTGGAGGTTCACAGCATATAAAGAGCAGGGGAGTGAAACACTAGGATGACAAACTTGAAAGGAAGGTTTGAGTAAGTTTGTGTGTGTGCACAGCTTTCATGGTTTTAAGGAAAATAAGGAAAATAAATGATTTCTTTTGTTTTTTCTTGAATAAGTGGTGTGTGAACAGCTTTCATATTTTGAATGAAAATAAAGGAAAAAAATGTGGGTTCTTTTTCCTTCATGAATCACAGAATCATAGAATGGTTTGGGTTGGAAGAAACCTTGGAACTCATCAACTCCAACCTCCCCACCACGGGCAGAAACACCTCTCAACTAGACTCAGCTGCTCAAGGCCTCGTCCAACCTGGCCTTCAACACCCCCAGGAAGGAGGCAACCACAACCTCCCTGAGCAGCCTGTTCCAGAGTCTCACCACCCTCAAACTGAAGAACTTCTTCCTCAGCTCCACTCTAACCCTGCTCTGCCTCAGCTTCAAACCATTCCCCCTTGTCCTGTTTCTAGACACCCTCAGGAAAAGTCCCTCTGCAGCCTTCCTGGAGAATCCCTTCAGGTACTGGAAGGCAGCTCTAAGGTCCCCTGGAGCCTTCTCCTCTCCAGACTAAACAACCCCAGCTCCCTCAGCCTGTCCTCCTAGCAGAGGTGCTCCAGCCCTTGGATCACCTTTGTGCCTCCTCTGGACTTTCTCCAGCAGCTTTGTTTCCTTCTACTGCTGTGGACACCAGAACTGGAGGCAGGTTTGGAAGTGAGGTCTCAGCAGAGCAGAGCAGAGTGAAGGGGCAGAATCCCCTCTCTTGCCCTGCTGGCCACAGAGTCAAGGGGAAGAAAATGTAGTACACAGCCTGTTCATAAACAGGAGAAGAAACTGTGTCTGTGTTTTTAATGCTAGAAAGGGACTTTAAAGATGTAAAGGTGCTGCAGATTGTAGCTCCTGGGCCATGTCAGCTGTAAGTGCTGCCCTGTGTGTCAGACTGGTGTGGGCTGCCTGGATCAGCCAGAGCAGATGCTGAGGTGAGACACAGCTCACTGCATGTAGGCTGCAGCGTCTTTCAGCAGGGTGAGGGCATAATTAGATCATCTGCATGGCAGAGAGGGAATGTCAGAGCTCGTTCAGGAAGATGTGCATCAGGGAGCACACACCTGTGTCTCTACTTGGGGACAAAGAAAGAGGGGGAAAAAAGCTGTTTTGTTACCCTGGAGCTGAGAAAGAAATAAAACAGATGGCATATATGTGGTGGGGCTGTGCGTGGGAAAGAGTGACAAAGAAAAAATCCTGTTTGACTGTTGTGGAGTCTCCTTCTCTGGAGACATTCCAAACCTGCCTGGATGTGTTCCTGTATGACTTGCCCTGGGTGACCCTGCTCTGGCAGTGGTGTTGGACTGGATGATTTCTGGAGGTCTCTTCCAACCCCTAAGATTCTGTGGTTCTGTGACTGTGTGTGTTGTGCTCTGCTGCTCCCTGAGTTTCTCTCCGCAGTGTGGAGCTGAGCTGTTGAGATGTGAAGCCTTCCCTTGTGGGCAGCTCTGTGGTCTGGAATTGGTTTATTCTGGATGCAGGCTGCTTAGCCTGAGGAATGTTTTCCTTCTGTGTAACTCTCTTAATTCTTGTTACAGAGCCACTTCCTGGGGACTTTATGTTTGTGTAGAACAGAGAAATCTTAAAGAGATTTCTTGAGTGAATATTTTAATGAGGTTTGTTTGGTGTGCTCCAGTTCCATTTGAAATAGATAGGATTTTGTGGCTGGCATCTAAAAACTGCTGTTGCAAGTTTCCAGACCTCTAGCAGTGCTATAAATGTTCAAAAGAAAGGGATGCAATGCACATAGTGGTTAAGTTTCCTCAGCCAGGAAAACACTGCTGGTTCTCAGATCATCAGAAGAGTAGCAGAGCTCTAAGTAACGATAACCAATTAATTCCTAATAGGTGGTAATTTGCAGTAGTACTATGTGAGCAGCATTATTAGCTGTTTCAACTGTCATTATGGGCTTTGGATCTTTAATATGCACTCTGAGAATATCTATATTTATATCTGCATCTATATAATCTATCTCTATCTATCTATCCATCTATCTATCTATCTGTCTATCTATCTATCTATCTATCTATCTATCTATCTATCTATCTATCTATCTATCTATCTATCTCCATCTCTATCATAGAGTCATAGAATCCCAGAATGGCTCAGGTTGGAAGGGACCTTAGAGCTCATCTACTCCAACCTCCCCACCATGTCCAGGGACCTCTCAACTAGAAAAAGCTGCTCAAGGTGTCATCCAACCTGGCCTTCAACACTCCCAGGAAGGAGGCATCCACAGCCTCCCTGGACAGCCTATTCCAAAGTCTCACTCCCCTCAAACTGAAGAACTTCTTCCTCAGCTCCAGTCTAACCCTGCTCTCCCTCAGATTCAAGCCATTCTCCCTTGTCCTCTCTTTAGACACCCTCATGAAAAGTCCCTCTGCAGCCTTCCTTCAGGTACTGGAAGGCAGCTCTAAGGTCCTCCCTGGAGCCTTCTCCTCTCCAGGCTGACCACCTCCAGCTCCCTCAGCCTGTCCTCACGGCAGAGCTGCTCCAGCCCTTGTCTCATCTTTGTGGCCTTCTCTGGACTCTCTCCAGCAGCTCTGTGTCCTTCTTCTGCTGGAAACACCAGAACAGGATGTAATATATCCTTACCTTATGATCTTTAATGTACATTCTAAGCACATCTATAAATCCATCTGTATCATCTGTATCTTCTATACTTATATATCTATATATCTAAATAGTCTAAATTTATATAGCTATATATCTATATGTATACCTATATCTACATTATCTATATGTGTAGACAAAAAAAAAACATATTTTTGTGCATGGCAGCCACTATCTATATCTACATTATCTATATCTGTAGACAAAAAAAAATCATATTTTTTTGCATGGCAGCCACTGTCTACAATAGATTTCAAATATCCAAAGAAATTAAGAACGAGAAAAAGGAAAACAAGGAAGGTGGCTTCATCAAAAGGTTCATCTAGTAAGAAGAGTTGAAAAATGAGCCTTTGTTTTCTCACCCACTGACTAACTCTTCATTTCATTTTCCATGCCTGTGAGAGTGATCTCCAGGCTGATTAATGACAGCTGTGCTACACCTCCAGCTTCTTCCAAGAGCTGCTCCTGAGCAAACACAGCCACACTTGAACATAAAAGCAGATTTGGAGAAGCAGTACAGCAGGGATAAGAAATCCCTCTATATGCACAGCAGGCAAGAGGTTTGTTGTCTCACCTCTGAGTCCTGTTTGGTAGCTCTGCTCCCTTCTCTGTCCATAACCCTGCATCACAAACCCAATGCCAGATAAAATATTATTCCTTCTCTTATTTTTGACCTCTAAGCTACCTGTGGCTTCCCTAAAGGAGGACAAGCTCTTGCATTCTTATTTTATTCTGATTAGCAAAATCTGTATTTGGGTAGAAATCTTAAAGAAGTGGTGCAGATCCTCAGTGAGTAACAGCACTCCAGGCCTTGTCTGCAAGCAGAATTCCACAGGTGATGCCCTCAGCATGGGGAAAGGGCACTGCAGGTATGCAGCCTTAGTGACTGTGTTTGTGGTGGTAATGCAAAGGGAACTCCTGAGCAAGGGAGAAGCAAAGCAATTAGTGCAGCACACGTGAAGAGAGAGCTTCCCTTTACAAGGTCTTAGGAGTGCAAATACACTACAGCCTTGCTGGCTTTGCTGCCTCTGTCCACACTAACACCTGGAAAGGGGAACATTGGGATTGCCTCCTTGGTGAGCGCTCGGCTGTGATTTTCTTCACCTCTGTGCTGTTTGCAGCTCTCTCTTAGGTGAAAAGCCCTCCCTGGCTTTAGCATCCCAAATGACTCTCTTCCCCTGAATTAAATCCCTGTCTGTGGTGCTTAGAGTGTAGACACTGAACAGAGGCTGGAGCTCTGAGCACATGGTCTTGAGCTGTCATGCTCTGCTGAGTTCATCTATCCAAACAACCTTGGGAAACCCCACAGAGGTGGGTTGGAAACATTAGATGATCAATGTGCATCTGCTGTTAACTGACCACAAAAGATAACATTACATTTATCTTTAACAGAGCTGTCTTGAAGGGGGATGTGAATGAAAATTTGGTGTTAAACACATTTCATAGATTCAGAGACTTGTTTGGGTTGGAGGAGACCTTAAAGATCATACAGTTCCAACCCCACTGCCACAGGCAGGGACACCTCTCACCTGCCCAGGTTGCTCAAGGCCTCATACAGCCTGACTTTGAACACCTCCAGGGAGGAGGCATCCACAGCCTCCGTGGGCAACCTATTCCAGTGTCTCCCCATCCTCACTGTCAGGAATTTCTTCCTCATCTCCAGTCTAAATCTGCCCTCCTCAAGCTTTAATCCATTGCCTCCCATCCTATTTTACAAGCTCTTGTAAAAAGTCCCTTCCCACCTTTCTTTAACACACAGAGAGAGATGTATTTTGTTACACATCACTATGGTAAAATAATTATTAAAAATAGTCTGGCTGAGGGAGCTGGGGGTGTTCAATCTGGAGAAGAGAAGGCTTCAGGCAGACCTTAGAGAAGCCTTCTAATACCTGAAGGGATCCTCCAGGAAGACTGCAGAGGGACTGTTCCCAAAGGCCCAAAGGACAAGGGGCAATGGTTTGAAATGAGAGCAGATTGAGATTGGATATGAGGAACCAGTTATGCACCAGGAGGTTGCTGGAACGCTGTAACAGGTTGCTCAGGGAGGTGGTTGAGGTCCCATCCCTGGAGATATTCAAGGTGAGGCTGGACAAGGCTCTGAGCAACCTGATCTAGTGGAGGATGTCCCTGCTGAGTAAAGGGGGTTGGACTGGATGCCCTTTGGAGGTCCCTTCCAACCCAGACCATTCTGTGATTCTCTGATTCCATTTATTTCCTGTAGTGCTTTATGAATAGAGTTGGTTTACAGTACAATTGTCCATGTAGTACTTCTGATTATTTGATTGTCTCAGTGGAAGCACTATTATTTTGCTTTAATGTAGAAGATGGCTGCTTTTATGTCATGGTACTTGGTGAACATGGCAGATGGAAGACCTATTAATGCTTTTTGTGTTTCTCTGCCTTGGGGCTATTCAGGATGAAAAGAATTTATGATTATTTTGCATTAATAAAGGAAAAACTGGAGGTTATGGGCTCCACATGCATTCTGAAAACCTTCCAACAGTAACAAAATGTGGACAGCTCCACTGACTAAATTGTTATTGATTTTGAAAGCCATTTAACCTTAAAATACTAAATTTAGGTTTCTTTATATATGGTGATGGCAAGAGTCTGGATGGGATAGCATCTCTTCCTGTCCCCGCCCCTGAGAACATCTCTCCCTGTTCCCTCACTGTTAACATCTCTTCTGTCCCCTCACCTGCTCATCTATCTCCTAGGAGTAGTGCACCATCTTGTGTCCACTGTAAATACTTTCACAGATTCATGCAATGCTTTGGGTTGGAAGGGTCCTTAAAGTTCCAACCCAAGATGTCCCTGCTGGCTGCAGGGACCTTCGGAGGTCTCTTCCAAATCAAACCATTTTATGATTCTATCCTTCTGGTGGCTTCCATGCCTCTTCACAGCAACAGTCTGTTGCTTTCAGTAAAGCCTTCATCCTGCAGCTTTTATCTGCATTATTCTCCTAGACTCTGGGCTTCAGGGACAACTAAGATTGTTGCTGTGTATGATTTTCACACTTGCGACCAAAGTAGTCTTTTTTTTTGCTGTAGCCTTTCTTGTGACTCAAAGTTTTTTAAAGTAATTTTATCTTCTCTGCATATAAATGTTCAGGCAAACTTCATATGTCACTAAAGTTCATTTTTCTTTGGGCAACTAGTTTCAGCAACTAGTTTTAGACCAAACTCTTGTCCATACACTGGGTCAGGCTGGGACGCAGTTAACTCTTTTTAGAGCAGCCCATAGGGTGCTGTGTTTTGGATCTGTGGCTAAAACTGTTGATAGAACATCCATGACCCTCCAGCAATGTGTGGAGGGGGGCAACCACTACAATAATGCCAGTCAGGCTTTGAGGAAGTCCATTTGTCTTGGAACTGAAAAGCTCTTGCATGATGAACAGTGTGGGACTTGAGTGCTCTCAGGGCTTCGTGGTGAATATTAAATTTGTTCAAGGAACATTTCAATGTCTAAAGGGGACCTCAGGAAGGCTGGGGAGGGACTGTTCAGAAGGGCCTGTGAGGGTAGGACAAGGAGCAATGGTTTGAAACTGAAGCAGAGCAGATTTAGGTTGGACATCAGGAGGAAGTTCTGCACAATGAGGGTGGGGAGACACTGGAACAGGCTGCCAAGGGAGGTGGTTGAGACCCCATCACTGCAGACATTCAAGCTCAGCCTTGATGTGTCCCTCTGCAGTCTGCAGAGGTGTTGGCCAAGGTGATCTTTGAGGCTCCCTTCTAACCCAGTGCAATTCTTGAAGCTGTGTTGTTTAGCTATTTCCTATTCCACATTACGTGACCACCCCTAGATTTGTTTGTTGCAGATAGCTGAATGATTTTCTCTTCTTAATATCAGCTTTTTTCTCTCTTGTTTTCAGCCCCTTGTGAAGCCAACACATTCTTTTGCCACAGTAATATGTGTATCAATAACACCTTGGTCTGCAATGGACTCCAGAACTGTGTATATCCCTGGGATGAAAACCACTGCAAAGGTAATGTGGAGAGCAGGAGATGTCAGAGCCATTTAGACTGGGTGGGATACAGCATTTCATCTTTAGTGTCTTGTTAACTGCGTGCCAGACAGGGCAGGGCTCAGGAAGAGTAATGCAGGGAGAGCATAAACCAAGCAAGAGAAGAAATGAAGAGAGGTAAAGGCACCACTGGATTTTACCTGCAGCCTTTGCATTTGTTTTGCTTGGTTTGCATTGCCTTCCAATTTGGTTTGATTGCCTTCCAGTGCCTGAAGGGATCTCCAGGAAGAAGGGGTCTTTTCCTGAGGGTGTCTAGAAACAGGACAAGGGGAATGGCTTGAAGCTGAGGGAAAGCAGGGTTAGACTGGAGGTGAGGAAGAAATTCTTCAGCTTGAGGCTTTTGGGACTCTGGAATAGGCTGCCCAGGGAAACTGTGGATGCCTCCTCCCTGGGGGTGCTCAAGGCCAGGCTGGATGAGGCCTTGAGCAGTTGAGTCTGCTTGAGAGGTGTCCCTGGGCATGGTGAGGAGGTTGGAGCAGATGAACTCTGAGGTTCCTTCCAGGTTAAGCCATTTTATGATTCTCTGATCTTCAGATGACCTTCAAGGTCACTTCCAGGCTAAACCCATTGTATGAATCTCTGAACCTATGAAATGAGGCAGAACGTCTATTTCATAGGTAGGGATTGATGTTCTCAAACAGGTCCTGCAGTGGCTTCTGAACATTGTTTTGTGTTTCTGCAAAAGAAAAAGAAATAAAAATCAGCATCTGTGCTGCCTTGAAGGGGAAGAGCTTAACTAACTTACACTGTAAGCTAGGGAGACAGTTTGCTTCCCTGCCTCCCTCCTCCTCCCTGTTGCAGATTTGTTCCTGGAAACATGGGATATGCCAAATTTAGGAACCAATCAAGTCACAAACTTCAGAATGAGATGGATTAGCAGGCAGCCCATAATTCTGTTGAAGCCTGGAAAATCCTGACAAGCATTGCAATAGGGGAAAGCACAAATGAAAGCAGCACTCTAAAAGGACATGGCAAAACTGTGGCATGGCAATAATATTCTTCACCAAAAAGACACCCCACAAACCAACCCTAAACATAGCATTGGGAAAGAATTATCTGTTCTTTATTTTCCAGAACAAAGGGAACAGAGAGCCACCCCCACTCTTTAGTTTTCCAGCATCATTTTCTTCATCGGACCTTTACCAAGTAGCTTTTTCATTTGGCCTTCTGCATTTATCCTCTCCCCTGACTACAAAAAGATTTTGCTGATTCCAGCCAAACAAAACAAAAAGTTGTTTGCTGCTGTGTGGCTTTTTCTAACTCTGCTACGTCCCCAGAGTCTCTGTCAGTCAGTCAGAGAAAGCCCAGGTGAATCTGCTGGAGTAGGCAGGGAGTGGATTTAGGTTGGATATAAGGAAGAAGGCTGGGGAGGGACTGGGGAGAGATCTGTAGCGGTCTGGGGGGGCTTTAGCAGGCAGCTGGAGTTCAGCGGTGACATCAAAGCCGTCTGTTTGTTATGGCTATAGCTTTGTGAATGATTCCTTGTCATCTACTCTCAGTCAATAACCTTCCAGGTGAGTGGGCAGGCACAGGACCTGTGTGCTGTGCACTTGGCTTTCACAGATTCCTGGTTTCTTCATTTCCATCAGGGAGACTGATTAAGTGACCTCAGGCGTAGACTTAGGCTCAGTTTTGCAGTCATCTGTGAACCCATCAGGGTTGTTTTTATTCTTGAACTGCAATTAACTCTGTGTCTTCCTTTCTTTCCTTTCTCCTCTCTCCCTTCTGTCCCCTCTCTCCCCTCTCTTCCCTTTTTTCCCTTTCTCCTATCTCACAGAAAAAAGAAATGCTAACCTCTTGGACCAACTTACCAATACCAGTGGGACTATAATTGGGGTGACTTCTTGCATCGTGATCATCCTCATTGTGATCTCTGTTATAGTGCAGATCAAGCAGCCTCGGAAAAAATTCGTCCAAAGGAAAGCAGACTTTGATCAAACAGTATTCCAGGAGGTGTTTGAGCCTCCTCACTATGAGTTATGCACCCTCAGAGGGACAGGCCATACAGCTGACCTGGCTGACGTGGCAGATGACTTTGAGAACTACCATAAACTGCGGAGATCATCTTCCAAATGCATTCATGACCATCACTGTGGATCACAAGTGTCTAGCATTAAGGGCAGCCGGAGTAACCTCAGCACAAGAGATGCTTCTGTCTTGACAGAAATCCAGCCCCAGCCTGTCAAACCACTCATCCAGCCTGTCAACAGGAGGAACATCCTTGTCATGAAACATAGCTACTCCCAGGACGCTGCAGATGCATGTGAGATTGACGAGATTGAAGACGTCCCAACCACGAGCCACAGGCTGGCCAGACATGACAAAGCTGTTCAGCGGTCAGTATCAATAGATTTTTGATGAAGACTGTTGTGTGAGGACTTGATTGCCCCAACACCTTCACTGTCTGCTTGATTTCCTGTTTATCTTTCTGTTTCCTGATAGCACATCTCCATTATTTTATCTCGCTCTTCCTCTCTCTCTCTCTCATCTCTGCTCCTGTTCCTGAGGGATCCTGTGTCTCACTTCTACCTTTCCACTTTCTGTCTTTCTTTTTCTTTTTCTAGTTTACACTTAGCCACATCCACACAGGTCAGCAAAGAATAGGGATAATCTTTAAAAACCAAAGAATTTTTTGTGTGTTAACTTCATTTTTTGAGTCTGCCACATATGTGTGGCTTCCTTCTAACTGAGGTGGCCTTGAGCATCGTAGAATCATGGAATGGGTTGGGTTGGAAGTGACGTCCAAAAGTCATCCAGTCCAACCCCCTCTGCAGTCAGCAGGGGCATCCACTGTTGGTCTAATGTCCCTAAGTCAAGACATCAATACATACAAAACACATGGATCAGGTTAGATGCATGGCTTGATATTGAGAAACTCAAGCCTGGGGTAAGGAACTTCCTTTTCTCGTGAAATAGCAGCTTTGGTATAACGAATGACAAAAATACTTGCAAAATTTACTGTTCCATTATTAATCACAGGATGTTGGCCTGTCTTATTAAGATACACACAAATCATACAATCACAGAAGGTTAGGGGTTGGAAGGGGTCCCCAGAGATCTTCCAGTCCAACCCTGCTGCCAGAGCAGGGTCACCTAGGGCAGGTCACACAGGAACACAGCCAGCTGGGGTTGCAAAGTCTCCACAGAAGGAGACTCCACAAGCTCTCTGGGCAGCCTGCTCCAGGCCTCCAGCACCCTCACAGTGACAAAAGTTTTCCCTTCTGTTCCCATGGCACCTCCTCTGCTCCAGCTTGCTCCCGCTGCCCCTTGTCCTGTCCTTGGACATCCCTGAGCTCCATCCCTGCACATCTTTATCAACAGGGATGAGGGCAGCCCTCAGGCTCCTCTGCTCCAAGCTCCAGAGTCCCAAGCTCCCTCAGCCTGTCCTCACAGGAAGATGTTCCACTGCCTGCAGCAGCTTTGTGGTTCTGTGCTGGACTCTCTCAAGCAGTTCCCTGACATCTTTCTTGAACTGAGGGGCCCAGAGCTGGACACAGTATTCCAGATGTGGCGTCAGCAGGGCAGAGGGGGAGGAGAAACTCTCTGACCTACTCACCACAGCCTTTCTAATCCATCCCATTGGCCTTGGCCTCCAAGGCACATTGCTGGCTTATGTCCATCCTGTTTTCCACTGGACTCCCAGGTCCTTTTCCCGAGAGCTGCTCTCCAGCGGGTCAGCCCCCAAGCTATCTATCAATTAGAAGATGAGACAGCACAGCAAATAGAGACTACCCATAGCTTTCCATATAGAAAGAAAGTTGAAAGGGATCTTTCTAACCAATCAAAAAGTCAAGCATGTTGCTTTTAATCGAAGAGCACTTTCTGCTGGGTGTTGCAAGGAAAAGAAAAAAAAATACAAAAGACTTATGAACAATTTATTTGAAACAGAAACACAGAAACTTTTGATCTATTTATTATTTGGTTGTTTCTTTTTTCCTCTTGCATGCATTCTTTGTGCACTCCTTGTGATTTTTTTACAAGCCCTCCCTGTTTTCTTTGCACATTAAGGCATTTCTGTTTCTTAAAAACCCCACTAAGTTAATTGCTGATTTGAACCTGACTGCATGACAATGTCAATGACTTCATGAATACTGCTCATATGATCAAGCTGTACTGTTCCTTAAGTATCTCTCTGCATGTAATTCTTTTTTCTATGCAAAAATTATTATTTTGAATGAAATAGCCATAACATTCCAGGTTCTGCCTCATTGGGTCTCTAAGCAAACATGAGTCTGAGTACAACACCACTAGGGTCTAGGAGACAAAGTGGAGGTGAGTAACACTGCAACAGTTTGAGCCATCTGTTGCTTTGCATTGATTTGATTTGTGTGTGTGTGTGTGTCTTTTTGCTGAGCTGCACCTTAGTTCTCAAGCTTTCTGTTACCTTGTCTGGAAAGAGCCAGGTTTGAATGGTGAGAAAACTGAAAGACAGATGATGACCACTTTAATGAAGCCAAATCTCTTAATTCCTCATTCTTCACAGCACTGTCCTCATTCCCTGGTTTAATATACTCCTCATTGCAAACAGTTGGTAAAGACAGATGCTTTGCATGGCTCTAGTGCTTCATTACTGCTCCTTTTTATTTGTGAACCCAAAATTTGGAGCCCCAGCATGTAAAGTAATCTCTCAGATTTGGCAATCTAACCCAAGACAGGAAGATGTGGAATTGATTATCTGCTTTCAGTTCATTTTATTCATTCAACCTTGCAAAGTGTTGGGGGAAGAGGGTGTGGTAGAGATACTCTAGCACTGATGTTGATGTTTGCAAAATAATCTTCATTTGTTTTAGTTTTTGGGTTAGGGGTTTTTTGAGTCTTTTCCTAGGCTTTTTGTTCTGTATCATTTGTTAGCAGCATGTCACCTCCATAAATATAATCTCAGATCACAGAATTCTCAGGTTTGATTGGAAGAGACCTTTAAGAGCATCAAGTCCAACCATAAGCCAGCACTGCCAGGTCACCAAATGTTTCTACTGAAGTTTTAGGTAGCTGAGAATCTGTGGATTCATAGTTGAGTATCTATCTAACCATAGAATTGTGTCTAAAGATGTTGTTACGTCTATGTATGCATACAATCATTTTACTGGGAAAGGATCCATGAATGAATGCTTTTGTTGCTTCTAGAGAGTGTAGACAAAGATTTTTCTGTTGTGTTTTTTTTTTTTTTTCCTCACAGAGAGAATGCATTTTAACCTTACTTTGCTTTCAGGCAATCACACAGTCACAGAATGGGAGAGGTTGGAAGTGACCTCTAGAAATCACTCAGTCCACCTACCCTGCCAGAGCAGGATGACCTAGGGCAGGCCACACAGGAACACATCCAGGTGGGGTTGGAAAGTCTTCAGAGAAGGAGACTCCACAACCTCTCTGGGCAGCCTGCTCCAGGCCTCCAGCACCCTCATGTGGAGGTGGAACCTCCTGGGTTCCAGGTTGGATCTATTGTTCCTTGTCCTGTCTCTGGACACCACCACAAAGAGCCTGGCACCTTCATCCTGACACCCACCCCTCAGATATTTAGACACATTGATCAGATCCCCTCTCAGCCTTCTCCTCTCCAGACTAAACAGCCCCAGTGCTCTCAGTCTTTCTCCATGGCAGAGATGTTCCAGTTCTTTCATCATCCTCACAGCTCTCTGTTGGACTCTCTCCAGCAGATCTCTGTCTCTCTTGCACTGGTGAACCCCAAACTGGACACAGCATTGCAGATGTGGTCATAACAGGGCACATCAGAGAGGCAGGAGAACCTCCCTAGAGCTTCTGGCCACACTTTTGATGCACCTCAGGATGCCCTTGGCTCTCTTGGCTGCAGGGGCACATTGCTGTCTCATGCAGAGCTTGCTGTCCACCAGCACTCCAAGGTCTTTTTCGATGGAGCTGCTTTTCAGCAGGACAACCCCTAGCCTGTGCTGGTGCCTGGGGTCATTCTTGCCTAGAGGCAGGACTCTGTACTTGTCCCTTATTGAACTTCATAAGGCTCCCCTTTGCCCAGCTCTGCAGCCTGCCCAGATCTCAGTTAACTGTCAGCACATCCTGATGGTGTTATCAGACATCCCTAGTAGTTTGGTACTATCAGCAACCTTGCTGAGGGTCCCTTCTCTCCCCTCACCAGACAGCTATTCATGCAGTCATGCAAACCTTGAATGGCAAAACCTACAGTGAGACTTCTGAACTGTCTGAAGGAGAGACTGACCACATTTCAGTTCCATTTCATTACCTTTATCTAAACCTATGAGTCACAGAATGGTCAGGGTTGGAAGGGACCTCCAAAAGTCATCCAGTCCAACCCCTCTGCAGTCAGCAGGGACATCCCTCACTGGATCAGGTTGGTCAGAGCCTCACTGACCCTGGCCTTGCCTATCTCCTTCGCAAGATGTCCTTATTGCACAATCCTGTTTTCCTTGGTAACCTGATGCTGACCAACAAGTGCTCCTTAGTTTTTAAATCCACTTGGAGATTTGCTACCAACTCGAAGGAAAAATTAGCTTCTAACTGAGACTATCCCTGTTGTCTCCCCCCTATTTTTTTTTTCCATAAAAACCATTTAGTTTTATCTCTGCTGCTGTGTTTTCTGTCTGTGATTGACTTCTCTGTTGTCTGCTGCGTGGAAGAAGCTTTACATTGAAGTTCTGTGTCCGTTGTTTCCATTATCTAGCCTGGCTGGGAATAGAGCTCTCCTGGGTGACTTTGGATGTGCTCCAATGAAATGTGAAACTGGCATCCTTGGAAACACCAGCTAAGAGGTTTTATGGACTCTCTGACCACCTGTTCTCATATCATGAGAGGAAAAAAAAGTGTTGAGTACAATTCCTAGAAGGCAATAAGACTTTGGTTATATTACTTACTGGGCATTTCTCTTCTTTTTCTTCTTTTTTTTTTTTTTCTTTATTTTTTTCTTCTACTTTTTTTTAATTTCCTTTTTTTAAATGTTTTTTTTTTTTTTTTTTTTTGCAAGTTAAATTCCCAATTTCAGGAAGAATTGATTGAAATCAGGTATTTAGCCATTCAGCAGCAGCAGCACTTCAAGAGAAATGTTTTGTTGGACCTAGCAATATGACTGAACTGGACACTTGAGACACTTAATCTGCATGTATGTTCCTGAAGATTTGAGTTGGCAGAACTCTCTTTCTTAGCTGGCATTGTACAAAGCATGCATCCACAGGTTACTGCTGTTACTCTCCCATTGCTCTGTCATCTGCTTGCTACTTGTAACTTTTTATATAAAGGTACATAAAACAATGGGTAATAATTTCTTACTTGGAGTTCAATGGCAATGTTTTCTTTCACCAAACTGACCCAAACTGGTGTAATTCAGAAAATTAAGCTCAAAAACTAACTCTGAGGACCTTGAAACCCAAATATATCAGAAAATCTGGAAAGTTAAGCTCCAAAAAAATAACTTTGAGGAACTTGAACCCCAAATATAGTAGAAAATTTCAAAGATTAGGCTCAAAATCTAGCTTTGTGGAACTTGAAACCCAAATATATCAGAAAATTTGGGAGATTAGGCTCAAAAAATAGCTCAGAGGAACTTCAACCCCAAATATAGTAGAAAAATTGGAAGATTAAGCTCAAACAATAATTCTGAAGAACTTAAAACCCAAATCTATAAATAAATTTAGACTATTAAGCTTAGAAAAATGACTTTGAGGGACTTGAACCCCAAATACATTAGAAAATTTGGATGATTAAGCTCAAAATGTAGAATTGAGGGACTCGAAACTCAAATATATAAAAAAAATTAGAATATTAAGCTCAAATAAATTTAGAATATTAAGCTCAAATAAAAAACTTTGAGAGACCTGAACCCCAAATATAGTAGAAAAGTTAGGAGATTAAGCTCAAAAAATAACTTTTTAAAAAATAGCAGGTAGTTCATGTTTTTAAACCATCCCAGTGGAAACCTTTTTTTTTTGTTTGTTTTGTTTTCTCAGTTCTAAAAGCATCTTCAGAAAAAAAAATTAAAAAATATAAAGGCCTTGAGAAATGTTAATAGCTTCTTCTTTTCTTCAGTTTTATGATGGAGAATGGCTCAGGTTGGAAGGGACCTCAAAGCTCATCTACTCCAACCTCCTGCCATGGGCAAGGACACATCTCAACTAGACTTGGTTGCTCAAAGACTCATCCACCCTGGCTTTGAACACTTCTTGTTTAGTCTGGAGGAGAAAAGGCTGAGGGGAGATCTTATTGCTGTCTCCAACCTGGCCTTGAACAACATCAGGGAGGGAATAAGAGAAAGGAGAAAGTTTTCTGGTCAAAAGAAACTGCTAGCACCTAAAAAACCAAAACAAAGCCAAAAAACCAGCCAACTCTCTCCTCCTCCCAAAACCAACCAAACAAAAACCAACCAACCAAAGAGAAAAAAACAAAACCCCCCAACCAACCAAAACAAAACAAAAAAAACAGAAAATAAAAGCTGAAAGATAAAAAACCAAAGCAGGCAAATCAGGGTGGTTGTTCATAGCCATTTACAGGCACATTCAGGGCAGTAAATTCCTTAGCCACCAAAAACTCAGTGTACTGTCCCTGTCCAACTCCAGAAGCCAGCTGTGGTGCCTGTGTTTTAATGAGCACACCAGAAGTTGGCCTTTTGGGTTTTCCTGTCTTCTGCTTCCTGGACAATCTTCCTTCCACCACAAAGATTCTCCAACTGAGGGAGCGGAGCTGAAGAGCTGAGTGCTATGAAGGATGAGAATTGCACCACTCAAGCTTCTTCTCAACACAGGAGTCTGTACCTCATCCCAGAGTCTCTCATCTCCTCACTCCTGACTGAGCATTGGATATGAAGTCCTGGTTTTATGGCTCTGTTGCTCCTTCTCATCATTACCTTGGCATCATCTCTATTTATTCTCTGATGATCCTTTGACATCTTTATCACTGCTGTTTCTCATTCCTGTCCACACAGTGAATTTGGTTATGTTTCCTTCTCTCCTCCAAATTCACTGAAAATCATGGAATCCTAGAATGGCTCAGGCTGGAAGGGACCTCAGAGCTCATCTGCTCCAAACTCCTGCCATGGGCAGGGACACCTCTCAACCAGACTTAGCTGCTCAAGGCCTTGAACACCCAGCATCCACAGCCTCCCTGGGCAGCCTATTCCAGAGTCTCACCACCATCAAACTGAAGAACTTCTTCCTCAGCTCCAGTCTAACCCTGCTCTGCCTCAGCTTCAAACCATTCCCCCTTGTCCTGTCTCTAGACACCCTCAGGAAAAGTCCCTCTGCAGCCTTCCAGATGCTGAAATGCTGCCAGCATTGCAATGCCCTTGTGTTACCCTTGCATCCCCCTGACTCTTTCCCATTTATCACTGCTGAACCATCTTTACCTTGCCTCTAAGCATGAAGCCATGATCACAGCACACCTTGATTGCTTCTAATTTATGCAGCACAACAGAAGCTCTGCAGTGGCACTGGACTGGATTGGAGTAGGGGCTTCCTAGGGAGGATTTGTATTCTAATGGCTGTGCATCAGTGATGTCTGAGCCATCTCCTCCTGGGCTGGCATGTCTCCTCCTGGGATAGTCATACCTCAGTGTGCTTCAAAAACAGACTTGCCTCCACCCCTTTTCTCCTCCCAGTGATGCCTGACCCATTGTCAAACCAAGTTTGGGCTCCAGCACTTCTTTGCTTTCTCCTCTGTCATGTTTAGATTAGTTTGTCCTTCCACACAACATCAATTCCTGTTCCAGCCTCCTTCACCTTTCTGCTGCACAGGCTGTCAAACATCTACCAGTGGTCTGGCAGAGCTATCACCAGCAAGGTAAGAACATCAGCCACCAGGAGAAGCAGAAGTTGCTGCTTCTCTCCACTTTCTTTCCAGGAAAAGGAGTCCTGCTGACCTGCAGTCTCCCAACAAGGTCACTGTGGGGAAAGCAAAAGGGTGGCTGTCACCCCCTTCAATCAACACACTGTAAGGAGGAGCAAAGAAACAATCTAAGCAGCCCATGATGAATAACAGCAAGAACAAGACTGCCCAGACTTCATTCCCCAAAGACCAGGCCTGCCCAGCAGCACTGCATCTCTTCACTTCCAAATAAGGGGAGCCTGAAGAGCAATCCCTTGCCCCAGGGAGCAGCACACCACCACTGTGAGTATCCCTTCTGTTCAGGGCTTTGGAAGGGCTTAAAAGCTGCTGGCAGAAACATAGGCGGGCAAACAGTTTACTGAGTCTTGTTTGCCTCCTATCTTGTGAACAGCTCTTCAGTATCTGAGGTCCTTAGACCTTTGAAGGTTGCCATTCCTCAGTCTGCCCTCCTGAGCTCCAGTGAGAGACGCTGCAGAGGTTCTCAGCTGGTTAGGAAATGGAAAGCCATTGCTTAGCATTTCAGTTGGTTGGATGTGAAATGCACCCAGGGCATTTGCTGCAGCTGTTGTGACACAAATAAACCCTAAATGCAGATTGTTTCACAGGTCCTAGCTCTATGGATCTAGTTAGATGACTCACCCAGCTACATCCGTGCTTGAGTATTATTATATATGCCAGGGTTTTCAGATCACAGAATCATGGAATGTTAGGGGTTGTAAGGAACCTCCAGAGAACATCCAGTCCAACCCCTCTGTCAGAGCAGGATGACCTAGGGCAGGCCACACAGGAACACATCCAAGTGGGCTTTGAAAGCCTTCAGAGAAGGAGACTCCACAACCTCTCTGGGCTGCCTGCTCCAGGCCTCCAGCACCCTCACAACAAACAAATTTCTCCTCCTGTTGAGGTGGAACTTCCTGGGTTCCAGCTTGTACCTGCTGTTCCTTATCCTATCAGTGGGCACCACCACAAAGAGCTTGGCACCTTCATCCTGACACCCACCCCTCAGATATTGATAGACATTTAGCAGATCCCCTCTCAGCCTTCTGGAGAAGTCCAGACTAAACAGCCCCAATGCTCTCAGTCTTTTTCTATGGTAGAGATGTTCCAGTTCTTTCATCATCCTCACAGCTCTCTGTTGGACTCTCTCCAGGAGATCTCTGTCTCTCTTGCACTAGGCTGCCCCAAACTGGACACAGAATTGTAGGTGTGATCTGAGCAGGGCAGAGCAGAGAAGGAGAAGAACCTCCTTGGAGCTGTCATTCTTCCCTCCAAATTCAGGTAGAATTCTCAGTTTTACTCATCCATCCCCTTTTGCAGTGCAGACTTTGTAGCCTGTAAATGTCTGTTGGCTGAACATCTCTTGCAGTTCAGTTGCCTGTCTGAGTTGTGGGGACTCAAAAGGAAGAAGACTTTAGCTGTGAGAACAGGCAGCTTTTTGAACCCAGGCTGTTAGATGTCATTAGAGTTTAGCTGAATCACTTCATGTGCTGCTGGAAAACGATTAGATGCAGGATGCATGGCAATAAAACCAGGAAAGCACTCTAGAAACTCTGCATTCTTTTCCTTCTCTTGAGATTTTATTATTCAGCTGCTTGTGATCCAAGGATAGATGTCTCAGCAGGTAGAAAGCTTTATGGACATCTCAACAGGGACATAAACTCTATATAGCATCAAGTTTTAAACACACATCTGTTTGGAGTAGATGGGGAAAGGCAAAGGAACACAAAGGACCTGATGTAATGCTTTCTTCTCTCAGAATTACTCAGATTGTGCACAGCCTCCTTTCTGAACAAACTATTTCAAAGAGAGATCTGAAATGCAGGCTTTGAAGAAGCAGGAGAAGTAGGCTGTGGTACTGTAAGTGTTGAAAAGTGGAGTGTGAGATCCTCAACCCAATAAATGCTACCTTGAAACACTGCAAACCTGAACATCTCCCTTTGGGTTCCTTCCTACAAGGGGTGGTTTCAAGCTGCTGCATAACAAAGGTGCAATATCCAATCAAGTCACTGAGAAACTTCTCTTTTCCTGAGTTTTGGAATCAGGATCTGTGAGAGTGAGCTCACTGCTCACCACTGTGCTGCTACTGACATGAAATTATTCATTGGTGATGCTCTTCATGACAGACCTTTCAGCATTTCTGTTAGCACTGTGAATCCCACACCCAGCTAATCACAGAAGCCAGTGGGTGATGGAGGACATGGTTGGAAGGGACCTCTAGAGACCATCCAGTCCAACCCCCTGCCAGAGCAGGATCACCCAGGGCAGGTCACACAGGAACACAGCCAGCTGGGGTTGGGAAGTCTCCGAGAAGGAGACTCCACAACCTCTCTGGGTAGCCTCCTTCAGGGCTCTGTCACCCTCACAGTGACAAAGTTTTCCCTTCTGTTCCCATGGCACCTCCTCTGCTCCAGCTTGTCCCCATTGCCCCTTGTCCTGTCCTTGGACATCCCTGAGCTCTATCCCTGCACATCTTTATCCCCAGCAATGAGGGCAGCCCTCAGGATCCTCTGCTCCAAGCACCAGAACCCCAAGCTCCCTCAGCTTGTCCTCACAGGCAGATGTTCCACTGCCTGCAGCAGCTTTGTGGTTCTGTGCTGGACTCTCTCAAGCAGTTCCCTGAGGTCCTGCTTGACCTGAGGGGCCTAGAACTGGACACAGTATTCCAGATGTGGCGTCAGCAGGGCAGAGCAGGGAGGGAGGAGAAACTCTCTGACCTACTCACCACAGCTCTTCTAATCCACCCCAGTCCTTATCCTCATTTTCAAAGTGCATGCAAGAGAAGTGGAAAACCAAGGAGGCTGCTAAGAAGCATCCAGAGGCCAGCAGTGGTAAGTATCTAAACCATTTGTGCCTAGATTTAATGTCCAGCATAGCACAGAATGGAGCTGCTCCTGCTCCTGCTCCTGCTCCTGCTCCTGCTCCTGATGGACAATTTGCTAATCCTCTAAGGAGTCTGTGGGGCTTGTTTTTAGGCATGGATCAGGCATTGTTGCTGACATCTGAGCTGTGCTTGCCTCACCTAGTGCTAAGCATGGTATGTTGTACATTTCTCTGTACCTTTGGAGCCAAACAGTTCCAACTCCTTTGTCTGTTCTATGGATGTTTTAGATCATTTTACAACAGGAATTCTCTTGTGAGCTCCCTTTGAGCCTAGCAAAATATTGTTAGGCTCAAAGGCATCTAGCAGCATTGTAATCATGGAGCTTTGTTTGGAAATGTGTCCGTGAAATGGAAGGTCACGTTCAAGGACCCAGTCCATACAACCCTGGAACAGGACCTTTTAGTGTAGAGCTCTTTCCAAGGAGCTCCAATTTGTCCTTTTGTCTAACATAATAACCAGCATTGTGAAGGAGAAAGGGAGAACAAAAGCAGAATCCTGAGGGGTTTGTTCTTTGATGACAATAGTGATGCTTAGCTCTACATCTCCTGCTTTGGCTGATGTATTTTTTGAGGGGAAAATTCACTGCTGATAAAGGCTTTCAATCATCACGTGGAAGGCTGCTGCTTATGCAAGCCTCCCTCAGGCTTCTTCTTGAAGTTTCCTTCAAATTCATCAATGCAATAAAGATGATGTGAGAGTGTGACAGCATTTTGCCTTTGCTGTTCCTGACAGGAAATGCATTCCAGGTTAACACTTCACAAAGAAGTTCAAGTCTGAACAAAAGTCTGGAGTCCTTGCCCTCCCCCACCCGGAGTTTAACTCACCTTGGTGAAAACGTGGGCCACGTGCTGAGCTAGGCAATCAATTTTCTAGGCTGGCATGTTCTCCATCACTTAGGATGCCTGCCTCAAAGGTTCCTGGATGCTCCAGTATGGACAAGAAGAGCTTAGGTGTCCCCAGACAGCAATAAGCAAGTCATCAGCTGGCTGGAAACTGCAGAGCTGTCCAAGCTAATGCTGCAAGTGTTTGGACTGATACTTCACAAAGAAGATGGAGAGAGATGTATTAAGGAAGGCTTTCATCCCCTGCCAGGATATTTCATGCTTGGCATGTCAAAATGTATTTCAGTTGCTGCAATGCTCAACAGAAATTAAAAGCTTTATCAGTTCACTGGCTGAAGGTGCTGGGAGTGTTTCATTCTGGGGAAAAAAGATGGAGTTAAAACTTCACAGTGTTTGGAAAACATCTGTTCCACCAGGTCATTCTCTGGAAGGATGGAAAAGACCTTTGACATCACTGAGTCCAACCCTAACCCACCTACCATGACCACTAAACCATATCCTGAAGCACAGAGAATCATTAAGAGTGGAAAAGACTTTTAAGATCATTGAGTCCAACCACAACCCAGCTACCATGACCACTAAACTGTACCCTGAAGCACCACAGCTACAGCTCCCTGAACACCTCTAGGGATGGGGACTCCACCACCTCCCTGAGCAGCCTGCTCCAACCCCTCACCACTCTTGCAGCAAAGAAATTCTTTCTGATCTCCAATCTAACCCTCCCCTGGCACAGCTTCAGTCCATTTCCTCTCGTCCTGTCTCTGGTTCTTTGGGAGAAGATACCAAGAGCAGCCTTGCCATGTCAAGACTAAACAACTCCACATTCACTTTATATATTTATATATTACTGATTTTTATGTCTTTCAATCACTCTTCATGAATGCTCAAAGCCATCAGTCCAAGGTCTGCAATATCTCAAAGCTGAGTATTGTTTAAGATCTTGGATGGGTTGGACCCTTACCAGGATAAATACAGCAGGAACCAAAGGCAATGATGGGTGCCTGGCATTGCCCCAAGCCTGTGCCGCTGCAGGAATTGCAGGGAAGGAAACAGCCTTGTCTGTGGAACTTCTAGAGATTTGCTGGACCCTGTAACCCTATTGTGCAGCAGAAGTCAAAGCACTGTAAATCAAGGACCTCCTCTGTAAAAATCCTTCTTCTGTTGCCCTCAAAAAGAGGCAGATTCAAGCTGTCTGACATTCTGAACTCTTGCTAGGTGGTTGTTCATCTGCATGACTTTTGATGACAGGGAATTAGTCTCTCCTCAGACTGATTTGGGAGGTTTCAAGCTCCACATGAAAGAAAATGGCTCCTAACCAGTGGGTTAAGGAGATGTGCTCTTCCTTACTTCTCTGCCTTCAGTTTATCTCTTGTTCTAATGAAAGGTTGTCTTTGAACAGGAAAGGAATGGTTCTCCCAAGAGTAACTGCACAGGAAATGGTGCAGGAATAGCTGGGGTGTTGCACAGGAATAGCAGTTAGGTTTAGAATTCTTTCCATGAAGTGCTTGAATTCAAAGCTTTGGGTAACTGTCTGAGAGCTCCCGGTCGAAGGGAGGCTCTGATATTGGAGGCTCTCATATTGCAGCTCTCTTTCCATGCTTCAGTTCTCCTATTTAAACAGAATTTGGAAGCTTCTGATTGTGAGGGCTGGAAGGAAAGCTCTCCAGAAGGGCTGCTCTCCAACATTTGCTTTAGATAGCTGAACCTCCCTTCCACTCAGCTCAGCTACTGTGACAGAAGACCAAGGCGAAAGAGGTGACAGCAACCAGTAGGAACTGAAGGAGTGAGATCCTGAGGTATTGGTGTTCATAGATTTATAGAATGGTTTGGGTTTGGAGGAGACCTTAAAGATCATCTAGTTCCAACCCCCCTGCCACAGGCAGGGACACCTCCCACCAGCCCAGGTTGCTCAGGGCTTTATCCAACCTGGCCTTGAACACCTCCAGGGAGTGGGCATCCATGACCTCCTTGGGCAACCTGGATATGTTGGTAAAGGGAAATAGAGATTTTTCCTTCATCTCCATTAGTGCTCTTTCACCAGTAACAACTGATAAGATATCTTGCAACCAGCAAAAGGGAATGGAGTTCCTTTGGGCAGCTTCTCCTTATGTGAACTAATTGACTGCAGTACTGACTGTCAGAGGGAGCTGAAAGCACAATGGTTTGTGCCTTTTACCATCAACAGATTCTGAATTATTTTCTCTGTCTCTTTTTTTTTTTTTTTTTCCAGAGAAAGATTCAATATTTCACATAATCACAGAATGTTAAGGCTTGGAAGGGACCTCCAGAGATCATCCAGTCCACCGACCCTGCCAGAGCAGGATCACCTAGGGCAGGTCACACAGGAACACATCGAAGTGGGTTTTGAAAATCTCCAGAGAAGGAGACTCCACAAACTCTCTGGGCAGCCTGCTCCAGGCCTCCAGCACCCTCACAACAAACAACTTTCTCCTCATGTTAAGGTGGAACTTCCTGTCTTGGCCACAGCAGCACATTGCTGTCTCATGGAGAACTTGCTGTCCACCAGCACTCCAGGTTCTTTCTCCATGGAGCTGCTTTTCAGCAGGACAACCCCTAGCCTGTGATGTGCTGGTGCCTGGGGTTGTTCCTGCCCAGAGGCAGGACTCTGCCCTTGTCCTGATGGAACTTCATGAGATTCCCCTTTGCCCAGCTCTGCAGCTTGCCCAGATCTGGTTGGATGGCAGCACAGCCTGAGAGGCTGCCAGCCACCCCTCCCAGTGTGGGTGTCCCCATCAGTTGCTGTGTTTAAGCAGGCAGAGCTCAGCAGCCAGGTGTTTGGACAGCTCAGGGTTTAGTGGAGCACAGGTCTGAGACCCTTCAGTAAGGGCAGTCACCTTTCCATCAGAAGGCTCAGTGTCCAGCACTGCTGTTGCAATGAATTCATAGCCAAAGCTACTTTTCCTTTTTTCCAGGTCAAAACAAACTTAATTAGTTGTCTGTGTGACAGGCTTCAATAAATCTTTCCTATTTTGTTCTGCTCAGATGGGAAGATGAAGGGAATTGCATCACATACTTTATCAGAAGTCAGTTCTTAATCCAATCTGAGCTTCATTTTGGCCCCACTGAACTCACTGGGCTCTTTGCCACTGACGTTAAGAAGGTTAGAACCAGATCCACAAATGCAGTCTTTTATTTCTTCCAGATAACCCATCAAAATATTAAATATCTCAGAGTGTGAATGCTTCCTTCTCATCCTGACATTATCTTGCTGATTTTTCCACTGCTCTCCATTAAGTTTTCATGAAGATTTCATTTGTAGACTAGGTAATAGGGAGCAGTTTTATTTTCCAGCTTCTCAGGATATGCTTTGGGGTTTTTGGATTTTCTCAGGATATGTTTTTGGATTTTTGAAAAGAGAAAAATGATGAATGTGGGGTTTGTTGGTGGTGTGTTTTTTTTTTTCAAGTGGAGGCCTAATCTACCCAAAGTGTTTGCTTGAGGATGAATTGGACAATGAGTTGATGAATCAGGGCTATGAGAGCAAGCATGCACTCTCTCTTTCTCTCTCTCCTTTTAATTACAGAAAAGAATGCATTTGATTAATAAGTATCCTGCTTCTCATCAAGCCTCTCCAGAGAGAGTCAACCTCTTTTTTTTTTTTTTTTCATTTCACAGAAGGTCCATTGTGCAAACAAGATGAGTATTACTGATAGCTCCTTTCATTTGTGAAGCCTCCTTGCGTTCAGATCCATTCAGGCTTCCTTTGAAACCTCTCAGATCAGTGTTTATGGTTTTGCATCAGTAACAGCTGAAAATGAGGCCTTTTGATCCAGTGCATGGCACTGGCAAGACAGGTGAAAAGAGTGTGCTGGCAGGGACTACAGAGCCAGGTAAGAGCATGATCTACAGGTGACTGAGGTGTTATGGGCATGGACAAGAGATCTTAACAGTCAGGGGACCTACAAGAAAGCCAGGAAGGGACTTTTTACAAGTGGTTGGAGTAATAGGAAGAGAGGGAATGGACTGAAGCTTGAGGAGGGCAGATAGAGGCTGGAGATGATGAAGAAATTCTTTACAGTGAGGGTGGGGAGACATTGGAACAGATTGCCCAGGGAGGCTGTGGATATCCCCTCCCTGGAGGTGCTCAAGGCCAGGCTGGATGAGGCCTTGAGCAACCTGGGCTAATGGAAGATGTCCCTGCCCATGGCAGGGGGTTGGAACTGGATGATCTTTAAGGTCCCTTCCAATCTAAATCATTCTATGAATTCTGTGACTCATATTTTGCTCTAAATATTACAACTCAGTGGATAGATGGGCATGAGGAGAGCTGATATTTGGCTTTTCCCTTTTCTGCAGGGCTGCTCACAACCTCATCATCTCCCAGCATGATTTGTGTTGGATGGGAGGGAGGGGGCATCATAACTGAGATCTTTATTTCATCTGATATTTACAGAATCATAGAATTGTTTGGGTTGGAAAAGACCTCTAAGATCAAGTCTAACTCAACACCACCATGGCCATTAAACCACTTCCCAAAGTGCCATATCCACGTGTTTCTTGAACCCTCCAGGGATGGGGACTCCACCACCTCCCTGAGCTCTGTCATAGTGTCTGTCTCCCTTGATTGATGTGACTCAGATGCTACTTTTATACTTTCCAGTGTTGTATAGATCAAAAAATCCTTCTGAGCAGTGAAAAGCTGCACTGCTCAGTCCTGCAGGTTCCATTCTGTGGGGCCAAGTGCACTGACTCTAGTTTATGCTGTATCCAAACTGTAAAGCTCTGTATCAAAACTGTAAATAGTCTTGAGATTGCCTTTGGGCTGCTGGGTTTTGAAGGCTGCTCTTCTGTTGTAACAAATGTTCCATTCCCTTGTTCTGTTATTTTCTATACTCTCTTCAGTTTTATCATTTTCTTATTGCTATTTCTCAGGCCTCATGCAAGAGCACTGATTAAAGCTGTCAATATGCTGCCTGCTGTAATGAATCTCTTTTCCTAACTTGCAAGAGAATGTTGGTGCCATGCCTCTTTATCTGCTTGAAATAATGATGTGGTAGCACTGCTGGAAAGCTTTGGATCAGTCCTCCTTTATGGTGTGTAAATTATTCCTGTCCTCTGTTTCATTAGATTTTAATTCACTAAAGCTGAGCTAATAAACTGTGAAGGGCACAGGCTGGAAACCTTGCAACATCCTCAGCAAGAAGACTCAGGCAAGGAAAATGCCTGTTCAGGTGTGAGTGGGGATTGGCACGGTGGCACAGGTGGCATTGGGTTGGAAGGGACCCCCAAAGGGCATCTTGCCCAACCCCCTGCAGTCAGCTGGGACACCTCTAACCAGAGCAGGCTGCACAGGGACACAGCAAGGCTGAGCTTGAATGTCTTCAGGGATGGGGCCTCAACCACATCCCCAGGCAGCCTATTCCAATATTTCACCACCCTCATTGCAGAGAACTCCCTCAGTGTAAGGGAAATGGACTAGATGTTACCTTTGGAGGCCCCTTCCAACCCAAATCATTCTATGATGCTCTGATCCTCCACCAGATCAGGTTGCTCAGCACCTTGCCCAGCCTCATCTTGAATATCTCCAGGGGTAACCTGTTTCAGCAGCCTCCTGGTGCAGAACTTGTTCCTCACATCCACTCTAAATCTGCTCTGCCCTCATTTCAAACCATTGTCCCACATCCTGTCCCTGCAGGTTTTTGGGAACAGTCCCTCTGCAGCCTCCTTGTAGGCCCCTCAGGTACTGGAAGGGTGCTGTTAGCTCTGCCCAGAGCCTTCTCTTCTCCAGGCTGACCAACCTCAGCTTCCTCAGCCTGTCCTCATAGCAGAGGTGTTCCAGGCCCCAGATCATCTTCGTGGTCCCCTCTAGTCCTGCTCCATCAAGTCCCTGTCCTTCCTGTGTCAAGGGCTCCAGAGCTGGATGCAGTGCTCCAGAGCTGGATGCAGTACTCCAGGTGAGGTCTTACCAGAGCATTTCTCCAGGTGCTCAGCTGTTTCTGTTCTTCTTAAAGTTCCTGTTTGGTAGCTGATGGCACTCTCTCTTCCAGGCTTGTTTATTTACTTCCCAGGAGTGACCCAGAGGAGAACCAGCAAGCTGGATCTGATTTCACATGTATTGTGGAAGCTCTAACACCCAAGCATAGGTGTTCCTGTTTCTACAGAAGGTAAAATGCATCCTTTTGGCCTCTGGAAATACAGAAAACACTGAATGCTTTCCTGATACCAGATGGTTTCTAATTCCTAAGGCCTGCAGGATTGCTTTTAGTCACTGACAAACTCACATCCTATTTGCATTTAAATGGCTCTCAAATGTAGCTAAGGACTTCAGGGTAGCTGTCAGCAGAGACCCCATTGTACACTCCAGTTCTCTGGATTGCTTCACTGAAGTAGCTCCCAGCAAGCTGCCTGCAGAGAAAATGGACATTTTGGACTGAGTGCTGTGGCTGTGGTAGGATGAATTGTTACCTTTTACTTCATTCTTCAGAACAAGGCTCCACCTTGCCTGATGAACAAACCTCTGCCATCAGAATCGCAACCTCTTACACCTCTTATAACTTTCCCAGGGCTATTACAGTCTTACCTAAGGAAGTGAATTGTCAGAGAATCCTAAGATCATAGAATGGCTCAGGTTGGACCTTAGAGCTCATCTACTCCAATCTCCCCACCATGGGTAGGGACACCTCTCACCTAGACTTGGTTACTCAAGGCCTCATCCAACTTGGTGTTGAACACCTCCAGGAAGGAGATATCCACAACCTCCCTGGACAACCTGTTCCAGTGTCTCCCCACCTTCACTGTCAAGAATTTTTTCCTCATCTCCAGCCTCAATCTGTCCTCTTCAAGCTTCAATCCATTCCCTCTCATCCTATTACTCGAACCCCTTGTCGAAAGTCCTTTCCTGGCTTTCCTGTAGCCCCCTTTCTTGTGCTGATGGCAGACCGTGTGAAGGTTACAGGTAGCTGTTCTGCACTGCTCTCTTTGCTTGTTCTGGGTGTCAAGGTGTGAAGTTAGCCAGATATCAATGCAGACAGTGGGACCAGCACTATATTTAAGAGTGACTAAGCACCAAATGTGTTCTGAATCTAGAAAGCAACAGCTAGACTCCTCCATCCACAGCCTGAAAAGAAAGCTATGCTTTGCAGAGGTAAACGCCATGATTATTGTGTGCCCGGTGGCAGAAATCCTCCAGCTGGCAGCTGACATGACAAAGGATGGAGGCTTGCTAAGAGCTGACAGTGATGGGAGTGTTTTCTCTGCCTTAAGAGCTGCCCCTATCTATAGCTTATCTCTATCCTTTTGTTACTGTTCCCCTTGCAGTCAGTGGGAAGGCACAGGCCTCTGGAGAGTGATTCAACCCATCCAAAGCAAAGTGGGAAGGAGTATGTGGAGGGTGATTCACCTGAATTATTTCCTTCCATCCATTTGGAAGGGGAATGAAGAAACCCTGACTAAGAGAGGCAAGTCCAATATCCAGATCCCACCTGAATCTTCCAAATACCACCTTAAAAACCTTGACATGGCTAAATGTAACCCACAAAAATAAGTTTAAATTCAATTTCAAAACCCACAGTCAAATCTTTGTTGAAGTTTTCTAGCTGAGGGAAGGATTCAAGCAGTTAAGTTTTGTCTCCTTGGTAAGGTGCTTCCTACAGTGCAGGTTGGTTGCTCTTCCAGCTGTCAAAAAAACATCAACTTGTCAAGAGAAAAATTCCATTGGTGTCTTCTAGCCAAACAGGAACTGGATCCTGATTGGAATAAATAATATCAGGTCTCACAGGATCACTTCCAAGTGGGGTTGGAAAGTCTTCAGAGAAGGAGACTCCATAGCCTCGCTGGGTAGCCTGCTCCAGGCCTCCAGCACCCTCACATCAAAGAATTTTCTCCTTGTGTTGAGGTGGAGCCTCCTGGGTTTCCCTATGAAGTATAAAAACATATGGCTGGGGTGTAAATTAACCCACAAGCAGACCACAGCCTAATCCATTTATTTGTTCAAGTATCATTCAGTGATGGACTTGCTTTGTATCTAGAGCCATTGCTGCTGTCTTACAGAACTAAAAGACTGAATCTTTTTAGTTATAGCATTGTTCACTAAATCTAAAGCCTCTTTCAAAGCTGAAGGATGACTTCACTAGCTCCAAGGAGTCACTTCCCAGTAGAATTTAATCTCTGTGTGTGTGTGCACACATACTTAAGGTAGCCTAACTACAGAATTTCTCTGTTGCCTTTGTCATAGAATTGTTTTGGTTGGAGAAATCAAATCATAGAATCATTAAGGTTGGGAAAGACCTTTAAGATCGTCGAGTCCAACCATAACCCAACTACCATGACCACTAAACTATATCCTGAAGCACCACAGCTACAGCTTCTTGAACCCCTCCATGAATGAGCTCATTCATATTTCACAAGATGTTTCTGTCTGTCAGGGAGCAGTTTTATAACATCCCCTTTTATATTTTTACATCAGCAGCATTAACTACAACTCATGGTGTTCATTTGCTATTAAAAGTAACAGATGGTGCACTAAGCTCTTGGGTTTTTTTTAGTCATTCAGCATAACACATGAGCCCAGCTGACACTAAAATGTGTTTCCACTCTGAGAAGTGGTGCTGGTAAAATACACTCTGTGGATGCTGCATTTGTTGTTTCTCAAGGATTCCTAGAAGGAATAATCTCTTTCTATTTTCCTTTTTTTTTTTTTTTTTTTGGCAGGGGGTTGGGGCAATCCCAGGCACTGATATAGGCCGGGCAGGGATTGGCTTCAGAACAGCCCTGAAGAAAAGGACTTGGGGTTGCTGGTGGATGAGAAGCTCAACATGAGCTGTCAATGTGCACTTGCAGCCCAGAAAGCCAACCAGATCCTGGGCTGCATCAAGAGAAGCATAGCCAGCAGGTCGAGGGAAGTGATTCTCCCCCTCTACTCCTCTCTGGTGAGACCCCACCTGGAGTACTGTGTCCAGTTCTGGAGCCCTTTTACAGGAAAGATCTGGAGGTGCTGGAACATGTCCAGAGAAGGGCCATGAGGGTGATCAGAGGGCTGAAGCACCTCTCCTATGAGGACAGGCCTATGAGAGAATTGGGGTTGTTCAGTCTGGAGAAGAGAAGGCTCTGAGGAGACCTTATTGTGGCCTTCCAGTATCTGAAGGATGCAACAAGAAAGCTGGGGAGAGACTTTTTAGTGTTTCAGGTAATTATAAATTGGGTTTTCCAACTGCTTCTTGGTGAATATAAAAAGGAAAAAACTTTTTGCAAGGAGGATTTTAGGTCCCAGTCTTGTTCACATGTCATACAGTGAGGCACAGATTTTAGCTCAGTCCCCAGATCTGTGCTGATTTTACCATAAAAGAAAAAATAAAAATATGAAAAAAAAAAAGGGACTATGACTAACCCTTCTTTTCCATCAGTCAGCAAACTCTTGATAGATTCCTTTCAGCTCAATAAAGCCCACACCAGCTTGCAGCTGGAACTCCTGTCATACTGTCTGTCACCCCTCAGAAAGCACTGTAGGCTGCTGGTGTAGGAAGAATCTAAGGCTTAGCTCATGTGTCACTGGTTGAATCCCACAGCTTCACAGACTGCTCTGGGTTGGAAGGTACCCTCAAAGGTCATCCTGGCCGACCCCCCAGCAGTCAGAGCAGATTGCTTAGGGACATATCAAGGCTGATCCTCAATGTCTCCAGGGATGGAGCCTCAACCACAGCCCTGGGCAGCCTGTTCCAGTGTCTCACCACCCTCACTGTGCAGAGCTTCCTCCTGAGGTCCAACCTAAACCTGCCCTGCTCCAGTTTCAAACCATTACCCCTCATCCTATCCCCTCAGGCCCTTCTGAACAGTCCCTCCCCAGTCTGCTTGTAGGTCCCCTGCAGATACTGAAATGCAGCTCTAAGGTCTCCCTGAAGGCTTCTTATCTCCAAGCTGAACAGCCCCAACTCTCTCAGCCTGTCCCCATAGGGGAAGTTCTCCATCCCTCTGATCATCTTTGTGGCCTCCTCTGGATCTGCTTCAGCAGCTCCACATCTCTCTTATGCTGGAGGCACAAGAACTGGATGCAGTACTACAGGTGGGATCTGCTGAGAGCAGAGCAGGGGGGCAGAATCCCCTCCCTGTCCTTTTCCTCTCCTTGCTTTGGATGCAGCCCATCCACTGGATACCTGCTGGGCTGCCAGTGACCATTACTCCTGGGGAGTTTGTCACCAACTGATACCCCCAAGGCCTTCTCCTCCAGACTGCTCTTGAGCCACTCTTTTCCCAGCCCATATTTGTGCTTGGGATTGCCTTGACCCGGGTGCAGCACCTTGCTCTTGGCCTTGTTGAACTTCATGAGGTTGGCTTGGGCTCACCTCTGCAGCCTGCCCAAGGTCCCTGCATTCTATCACCTTAAAAAACCGAATAGATGTTCTTGCTGAATAAAAGCGTGAGAGAGAGACGAGACTGCTCTGAGCACCGCTGAGGCAGCCGCTGCAGTTGTGTAGCCTTTGGTGTTTTCCAAAGGAGAAGAGGGACACCTAACGGCAGAGAACTTGCTTGAGCTTTATCTTGAGCAGAACATTCCCTTAGGGAAATTGGAGGCCACACAATCAGGAGCCAAAGGGCCACAACTTCCCAACCCTCCCTGACCTCGCATGAACTCCTCCTGAAGGAGCCAGTCTCTCTAGACGCAGCCCTCACCTTAGTTTGCTTTGCTAGCCTGAATGACACTCAAATGCTCGCCCTGGCTTTAATTACAGCTTGCTGCAGAGCGACACAGAGCAAACAGATCTCTGCTGAGAGCTGACACCCAGAGCTGCCCTGCAGAAAGGGATCTGCCTCAACTGCCCCCATTTTCAGATCATGGACTCACAGAATGGTCTGGGGTGGAAGGAACCTTCGAAGGGCATCCAGTCCAACCCCCCTGCAGTCAGCAGGGATGTCCTGCACTATATCAGGTTGTTCAGAGCCTTGTCCAGCCTGACCTTGAATATCTCCAGTGTTGGGGCCTCAACCCTGGGAAAATCTGTTCCAGTGTTCCACCATCTTCATCCTGCAGAACTTGTTCCTAAACCAAGATATGAGTCTCAAAGATAGAATAGAATAGAATCAAGAAGGTTGGAAGAGACCTCAAGGATCATCGAGTCCAACCTGTCACCCTACACCTCATGCCTATCTAAACCATGGCACCAAGTGCCACGTCCAATCCCCTCTTGAACACCTCCAGGGATGGTGACTCCACCACCTCCCTGGGCAGCCCATTCCAATGGCCAACCACTCTCTCTGTGAAGAACTTTCTCCTCACCTCCAGCCTAAACCTCCCCTGGCACAGCTTGAGACTGTGTCCTCTTGTTCTGGTGCTGGTTGCCTGGGAGAAGAGACCAAACCCCTCCTGGCTACAACCTCCCTTCAGGTAGTTGTAGACCAAGTGAAGTTGTGTCCAAGTGAAGGGTTTGAATGATTCATAGATTCAGAGAATGGTTTGGGTTGGAAGGGACCTTGAAGATCATCCAGTTCCAACCCTCTGCGATGGGCAGGGACACCTCCTAACAGCCCAGGTTGCTCAAGGCCTCATCCAACCTGGCCTTGAACACTTTCAGGGAGGGGACATCCACAACCTCCCTAGGCAACCTGTTCCAGAGTCTTCCCACCCTCACTGTCAAGAATTCCTTCCTAATATGGCTGTTGACGAAACTGCAGCTCTCACCTGCACTTTACAAATGTGAGGTGCTGCCTGCAGTTGCCATGGTGGTGCAGAATCCATCACCTTCAGCCTCCCAGTGCCTGTGCTGTCACAGTGATGGCCATGACATTCTCAATATTGTCAACACTAATGCTCCACTGGCAACAGGAGAGGAAGGAGGGCACAGGCAGCCCCAGGTCTGAGAATCTTTGCCTTGCTGCCCTTCACACCATGACATGTGATGTGTCTGCTCCTGTGTGCTGCCCTTTCTCTGAGCAAGTGCTTTGGGGGAGCTTACATCACCTTCTGCCTGGTTGGGTAGGCAACACTTAAAGCTTTGTTCCTAGACTCCAGGCAAATGCACCTGAAATCTGAATGAGATTGTCTCTGTCACTGAGGTTGGAAAACCTCAACAAACCAAACCGAACCTCACCAAACCAAACCAGAGGTTAAAACCAGATCTTAATCTTCCCAGAACATTTCCTGCAGGAAGAAAGCAACTGCAAATTTCGGAGGTCTGTTATCTTCCTGCCTGGCTTCATTCTCATGGCCTGTGGTGGCTTTGTAAGCTTTCAGCATCTTTAACTCAAAGAAAAGGTAAACCTGTGGGCTGGGCCTGGCTTGGCTTGGGTTTGTTTCTCACATGGCTAAGAGCTGAAAAAGAGAAATGTTTTTTTCTTAATTAGTTTAAGACTCTAGAGAGTGTGGGGGGCTTGTGCCTGCTGGCTGCAGGGGGATGGATGACCTTCAGAGGTCCCTTCCAATCCAATGCATTCCATGACTCTATGAAACCTAACCAGTTTGATGCAGCAGAGCCTGCTTGCAGCTTTGAGGAGCTCTGATGTTTTCCCCAGGGCTTGCAAGTGATTTTGTCATGGTGTCAGCCAGCAGGGCAAGAGGGCATCCTGCCCCTTTGCTCTGCTCTGCTCTGCTGGATTCCACCTCCAATCCTGCCTCCAGTTCTGGTGTGCACAGCCAAAGAAGGACACAGAGCTGGGGGAGAGAGTCCAGAGGAAGCCACAAAGATGATCCAAGGGCTGGAGCAGCTCTGCTGTGATGAAAGGCTGAGGGAGCTGGGGGTGTTCAGCCTGGAGAAGAAAAGGCTCCAGGGGGACCTTAGAGCTGCCTTCCAGTACCTGAAGGGATCCTGCAGGAAGGCTGCAGAGGGACTTTTCCTGAGGGTGTCTAGAGACAGAACAAGGGGGGAATGGTTTGAAGCTGAGGCAGAGCAGGGTTAGACTGGAGCTGAGGAAGAAGTTCTTCAGTTTGAGGGTGGTGAGACTCTGGAACAGGCTGCCCAGGGGGGCTGTGGATGTCTCCTTCCTGGGGGTGTTGAAGGCCAGGCTGGATGAGGCCTTGAGCAGCTGAGTGTAATTGAGAGGTGTCCCTGGGCATGGTGGAGAGGTTGGAGCAGATGAGCTCTGAGGTCCCTTCCAACCTGGGCCATTCTCTGATTCTCTGATGATGCTTTTGGCACAGAAGTGACACCTGTGCAGACAGCTTCCCAGCATCTGGAGCAGACACCAGCAGAGGGTGCCAGGGACTTGCACAAGCAGCATCTCTGAGATCATCTTGACAGGGAAATGCTGCAGGATTTACAGCCTGGACATGTTCAGAAGGCTGTGCTGGGCTTTATACTGAGCACCAGAACCTTCTGGGTCACCCTTCTCATGAGGGTAAAGCCCTGTGAGCCACAGAAGGCAGCACACAGACTTTCTGAGCAAGGACAGCATGGCACATAGCTGTGGACCCAGATGCAGAGGCAGTTGGGTGGCATCAATGATTGCCTACAAGAGCTATTTTAAAGCATGTCATGTTCTGCAGTCCTGTGTCTGAGGATAGAGGGATGTGTCATGAGGAAAAAAGAGGCAGCAAAACCCAATGTAGCATTTTAGTTATGATATGTGCAGAGTTTGGTCTTCTTTGCATGTCCTGTCCTTGCACCAGGAGAAATCTGAGTGTGCTGGCATGGGAGGATCCCTTGCTGCCCTGCAATGCACTTAATTAGGATCTTGATTAGCAGCCTTCCAGTACCTGAAGGGGGCCTACAGGAGAGCTGTGAAGGGACTTTTGACTAGGGGTTGCAGTGATAGGATGTGAGGGGGAATGGATTAAAGCTTTAGAATGGCAGATTGGGACTGGAGATGAGGAAGAAATTCTTGACAGTGAGGGTGGGGAGATGCTGGAACAGGTTATCCAGGGAGGTTGTGGATGTCTCCTTCCTGGAGGTGTTCAACACCAAGTTGGATGAGGCCTTGAGCAACCTTGGCTGGCGGGAGGTGTCCCTGCCCATGGGGGTTGGAACTGGATGTTCTTCAGGGTCCCTTCCAACCCAAGCTCTTTAGAGATCTGGAACTTTGTTTATTTCATTTATCTAAGGTGCAGTCTGGGTTGAAAGATGCTGCAATACTCAAGCAGAGTGAAAAATACAGTGATGTTTTTTGCTGGTTTTGTGGGGGATGGCAGTAGGGATTTGGTGGCTTGACCTTGGCCAGCTGCTAGATGCCCTTCTGCCTCTCTCATATCACCTGCTCAAACAAGATGGGTAGAAAACAGGATGGAAAAGCCCACAGGTTGACACAGAGATAGGGAAACTCTCTACCAGTTCCAGTCACAGGTGAAACAGACTCACATTGGGGAAGATTAATTTACTTTATTGCTAATTAAGAATGGAGCAGGGCAATGAGAAGTGAAGGCAAAACACCAAACACTTTCTTCCCACTCCTCCTTCTTCCCAGCTTTAACTTTGCTCTGTTCCTGACTCTTGACCCTCCTTCCCCACAGCAGTGCATGGCAGTGGAGATGAGGGTCGTGATAGTCTATAACAGATCTTCTTTGCTGCTCCTTCCTCCTCCTGTTCTCTTGCTCCACTGTGAGGCATCCCAACTGGCTGCATCTTCCTTCAGAGTTTGGGGTGCTCCTCAGTGTGGAGACTTGCTTTACCCTGAACCTCTCTAGGGATTGCCAGGGAATATCTGCTCAGGCTCCTGGAGCTCTCTCCCACCCTGGTGTTTGAAAGGCTGTTTCTCACTCATGCTTCTCACTCCTCTCCACTGCTGTGCAGCAGTACTTTCCCTTTCTTTAAATACAAGTTCTCAGATACACCCCAGCCGTGGCTGAGAGGTCCAACTGCACGCTGGGATGGATGAACTGAAACCAGCTGTGTCTGGCATGCCTGGCCTCTTGACACCAGTGCCTGGGCATCTACACCCAACACAAGTGATAAGGGGAGTTCTCCAGCATTTAAACACCAAGATGAAGGCAGAAACAGGCAGAAGACTGAAGGAGGAGGTGGCTTTTGTTGAGTTAGCCAAGAAGCTGAGGTTTCCTGTTGGAAAAGAGAGCTGCAGGCTGCATTACAGAATGGTCTGGGTTGGAAGGGACTTCCAAAGGTCATCCAGTCCAACCCTTTATGTAGTCAGCAGCGCACCTGGGTCCTGCAAGACACCAGAGATGTCAAGAAGTAACCCAGGGCTCTGGAAGCGTTTTCTAACAGGGAGAGGGATGGCAAACAAAAGTAAATATGTTATAGGCAGAATAATGATTGATAATTTTTTTTTTTCTGAGGGATTGTTTACCCCCATAACACCACCTAATCTGCTGGAGAGGAGGACGAAGCAAGAAGAAAGTGGAGGTGAGTGAAACTCAAGACTTCTCCATACCTTGTGGCATCCCATCCTTGCAAAACTGGACTTGTTAGCTTCCCAGTGTCGCTGTGAGCTGCTCTTGTGTTTCACCTGAATGTGCTCTAATTAATTCATGTGTCCACTCACACCCCATGCCAAGCCACTGTCTGACTCCAGGGAACGTTATTGACATCTCCTCCACACTCTAGCCATTAAGCTTCTTCCCAGACAAGAGTGATAAATCAATTAATTGTCTGGTGATTTAGTTTTAGAAAGGTTTAAGAGCTGCAGGTAACCAAATGTGTCTGTGAGAAGACCTCATTCTTGGCTGCTGTTGGGGAGCAGTTTTGGTCAGAACCAAAAGACAGCAGGGAAGGCTGCACAGGCTGCTGCCTGCTGCACAGGCTGCTGCAGTCTTGCATGGGAGGTATCACTATTTTAACTGTGAAATGTGTCCTGTTTGGAAGGTGATAGGACTTGGAGCCACAGTCCTCTGCTGAATCTAGGCCAAACTGATGATGGGAAGGAGCTTGTGTCACTGAAGCGTTTGTGCCACCTTTCCCCTCTGCACCCAGCTTCAGAGCAGGTGTCAGGTGTTCCCATGCAGCTGCCTCTGCAGACAGAGGAAATCCATCAGGAAAGGATTGTCTAGGGGGAGGAGGGAAGTGTGAACTTTTATGTCTCTTCAAAGCTTGTTAAGTGCCCATTAGTGAGGAAGCCAAGGAGTCAGTTGTTCTCAGGAGGGATAGACCAACATGCACTGCAATGTGTATGTTCAGCAGACCCTGACTTTGTAGTGTCACCTATCCCTCAATTTCTTACCAATTTCTTAGCACATCTGAAGTCTTCTTCAACATCTTCATCAGCGATATGGAGGGTGGCATTCAGGCACCCTCAGCAAGTTCACCAACCACACCAAGCTCTGTGGTGCTGCTGACACACTGGAGGGAAGGGATCCATCCAGAGGGACCTTGACAGGCTGCAGAGTTGGGCCCACAACAACCTCATGAGGTTCAACAAGACCAAGTGCAGGGTCCTGCATCTGGGCTGGGCCAATCCCAAGCACTGACATAGAGGCTGGGCGGGACCAACCCCCCTGCCAGAGCAGGATCACTTAGGGTAGTCTGCACAGGAACACATCTAGGTGGGTTTTGAAAGTCTCCAAAGAAGGAGACTCCACAACCCCCCTGGGGAGCCTGTTCCAGTGCTCTGTCACCCTCACTGTAAAGAAGTTTCTCCTCATGTTGAGGTGAAATCTTCTATGTTCAAATTTGAACTGATTGTTCCTTGTCTTATCACTGGCCCCCTCCACTTGACACCCACCCCTCAGGTATTTATAGACAGAAAGAAGCTCTTCCCCATGAGGGTGGTGAGACACTGGAACAGGTTGCCAAGAGAGGTGGTGGAAGCCTCATCCCTGGAGGTTTTTAAGGCCAGGCTGGATGTGGCTGTGAGCAACCTGCTCTAGTGTGAGGTGTCCCTGTCCATGGCAGGAGAGTTGGAGCTGGATGACCCTTGAGGTCCCTTCCAACCCAGAAGATTCTATGATTCTATGAAGCTTCTGTTACCAGCAATGTCATCAGGAAACCGAAGCAGACCAGATCTTCAAAGGCAGTGATACACCTGCCTGTCCTGGACCTTCCTGTGAAGTAGGTGCAGGATTCCCTCTAGAAAACCTGCATTTTGGCAGCTAAAAGGGTGCCTATTCTTCATCAGTTTCAGGCTGCTTCTGTTGCACAGGAAACCAACTGATATTTTTTTTCCTCTACTTTTTCTTATTGCCTTTGGTATGATCTGAATTTGTTTAGACTGCCAGGAACATTCCAGAATGCATCAGGCAGGTTTTGCCAGGAGGCTGGCTGCCTGGCTTTGGATGGCATTTCAGCAGGTTCGTTCACACCAAAGTTGTCTCTTCTCAGAGCCTTGGAGACAAGGCCACCTGAGGGAAACTCCAAAAAAGATCCTCTGTGTTGCTGGGGCTTATAGGAACTCCTGAAGATCTTCTGGGAGGTGGGGAAGTGATTTTTAAGTAGATCCCTCACAATTTCTGACCTGCTAAGAGTGTTTGAAATGTCACCTGGAGGAGTTGCAGGCTGATTTCTAGTGCCTGGCAGGTTGCTGGTGGGTGGGATTGCACATGGAAAACCACAGCAGCCTCCACTGTTAGTGACACTGGTTTAGTGCTCATGGAAAAGAAGGATATTGGTTAATGGTAGGATCTAAGCACCATTTATTATCTCATTTACTATGTCTGATATGGTACTGCTACAGTGGGTCCAGAGGAGGCCACCAAGAGGATCAGAGGGGCTGGAGAACCTTCCCCTATGAGAACAGGCTGAGAGTGCTGAGGCTGTTCAGCCTGGAGAAGAGAAGTTTACAGGGAGACCTTAAAGCAGCCTTGCAGTACCTGGAGGAGGCTAGAGGAGAGCCAGAAAGAGAATTTTGACAAGGGCTGGGAGTGACAGGATAAGAGGGAATGGATTGAAGCTTGAGGAGGGCAGATTGAGACTGGAGATTATAAAGAAGTTCTTGACCCTGGGGAGACACTGGAACAGGTTGCCTGGGGAAGCTGTGGATATCTCCTCCCTGGAGTTGTTCAAGGCCAGGCTGGATGAGGCCTTAAGCAACCTGGGCTGGTGGGAAGTGTCCCTACCCGTGGCAGGGGGTTGGAACTGGATGATCTTTAAGGTCCCTTCCAACCCAAACCAATCTATGAATCTGGTAACGTTTTGCTATAAATGGTACAACTTAGTGGAAGGGTGACCACAAGGAGAGCTGGTATTTGGCTTTTCCCTTCTTTATACATAATTGCATTATGTATAAATGCTCTTTCTGCAGGGCTGCTCTCAATTTCATCACCTCCCAGCCTGGATTGATATGAAGAGTTGCCCCAACCCAGGTGCAGGACCTTGCACTTTGCCTTATTGAACCTCATGAGGTTCTACCCAGCCACCTCTGCAGCCTGTCCAGGTCCCTCTGGATGGCTCCTATCCCATTCTTATCAACAGCACCACTCAGCTTGGTGTCTTCTCCAAACCTGCTGAGGGTGCCTCAACCTCTCCATCCCTAGTGCTGATGAAGAGATTGAAGAGCACTGCTCCCAATACAGCCCCTTGAGGGACACCACTTGTCACCCATCTCATTCTGGACACTGAACACCAATCCTCCAATCAATTCTTTACCTGTTGGCCATCTAGAAATTAGGTTGAAAGGATGCAGAGCTCGTTTTCATTTGCTGCAAAAGGAACTGGGGATCCAAAGGCAAACTCCAGAGTGTGCATTTTTTTAGGCCAACTGCAAACACACAAAAAATAAAAAATGTAGCACAAAATGTAAATATCTTTATGTAATGTGCTCATAAATGATTCAGTGTTTAGGCACCAATCTAATTTGGTTCCAAATGCAGCACTTTAAGTGCAGGCTACGAGATATTTTTTTTTTTTTTTGAAGTTTGAATTAAATTATTGGGCAGGATAGACTGAGGCTGTGGGTGGGTTTTGTTGTTCTTGGGTTTACTCTCTGTTGTTTTTCATTGTGGAGGAAAAAAAAAAAAAACACCCAAAACCCAGCTCTTGAGGGAGGAAAAAGAAAAAGGAATATGGAAAAAATCTTCTTGAGTAAAGGTTTTCAGGCAGGGGGACATAGCAAATTTTAATAAATTAAATCAAGCTTCTCAAAGTGCTTTCCAAGCAGAAGTGATGATAATGAAAGCGATGTGCCCTTGTGGCCAAGATGGGCAACGGTGTCCTGGGGTGCCACAAGAAAAGTGTGGCCAGCAGGGCTAGGGAAGTTCTTCTCCCCCTCCACTCTGCCCTGCTGAGACCACAGCTGCAATACTGTGTCCAAGGAGGGGACATCCAATCCCCATGCCATGGGCAGGGACACCTCTCAACTAGACTCAGCTGCTCAAGGCCTCATCCAGGGAAGGGACATCCACAACCTCCCTGGGCAACCTGTTCCAATGTCTCCCCACCCTCACTGCCAAGAAATTCTTCCTAATCTCCAGCCTCAGTCTGTCCTCCTCCAGCTTCACTCCATTCCCTCTCACCCAGTTTTGGGCACCTCAATACAGGAGAGATGTGGAGGTGCTGGAGGCAGTGCAGAGGAGGGCAAGGAAGCTGGGGAAAGGCCTGAGAATAAATCTGATGAAGAGTGACTGAAGGAGCTGGGGATGGTGAGTTTGAAACAGGAGGCGGAGGAGAGGCCTCATTGCTGTCTACAAGTACCTGAAACGAGGTCGTGGAGAGGTTGGTGCTGGTCTCTTTTCCTAGGTAATTAGTGATAGAACAAGAGGGAATGGCCTCAAGCTCCTACTGGGTAGGTTTAGACTGGACAGTAGGAAAATCTTTTCACAGCAAGAATGGTCAGGCATTGGAATGTGCTGCCCAGGGAGGTCATTTGGATGTGGTGATTGGGGATATGGTTTAGGGGTGAACCTTATAGATTAGGGTTAGTGGTTGGACTTGGTGATCCTGAGAGTCTTTTCCAACCTGAATGTTTCTGTGATTCTGTGATCCTATCACTACAAGCCCTTCTAGAAAATCCCTGGTTTGACAATTGGTCTCCTCCAACCAAAACAATTCTGCTCTGAATATTGTGTTTGTTTCCATTCCTTTGTCTCTCTCTCTGAAGTGACCAAAGGCAATGTTCCTCCTGATAATCAGTCATTCAGAACCAAATGACAAGAGCTTTGCAGGTCTCTTTTGTAGATCTGTTTTCCTGAAATCATGCTTGAAGCCTTTGAAGACCACCTCTGGCAGTAGGAAACTTTTCACAAAGGGAATTATTTTTTTGTCCTTCTATTTTGCTGTTATTTTGTGTGCTCCCAGCATTTTAATCACAGCCTGATGATCACTACTTTTCTTGTTGTTTCCCCCCTCCCCTAATGAAATCTGTAGGAGCCAAAAATAATTGGAAGCCTGATAAAGCTCAAAGGAAGCTGGAACTGAGTCTGTGTTCTTTGGGGATATTTTTTTTTCTCTTTCCTTTGTGTAGACTCCTCAATGTGATAGGCAGCACCTTCAGACTTGCCATCTGATTAGTCTGAATGCTCTTGACATTTGAAGAGATCATAAATAACCATTCAGCATAACAGGCTTTAGAGACTTTAACAGCTCCTAGACAAAGCTGTGTGTGTGTCAGCACTGATGGTGGTGGTTTCACTGCTTTCCTCAGGCTTATTCTAAACCTCCAATTTCAATATCAAGCTCTGGGCAGAGACCTAAGAGCAGCTTTCCAGTACCTGAAGGGGCTACAAGAAGGCTGCGGAGGGACCCTGCAGACGGTCGGGATCTAGTTCCAGCCTCCTACAAGCCCAGGCTGCTCAAGGCTTCATCCAACCTGGCCTTGAACACCTCCAGGGAGGGGACATCCACAACCTCCCTGGGCAACCTGTTCCGATGTCTCCCCACTCTCACTGTCAAGAATTTCTTCCTCATCTCCAGTCTCAATCTTGCCTCTTCAATTTTCGGTCCATTCCCTCTCATCCTACCACTACAAGTCCTTGTCAAAAGTCCCTTCCCAGCTTTCTTGTAGGCTCCCTTTCAGGGAGCCCCCTTGAAACAAGGGCTGGCTGTGCTGTCCATTCTCTTTGTGTTGCTCCTCTGAGCTCCACGCTGGTGATTTATAATTCATAAGTTAAGGAATTATGAACTCTTTGTCAGGGGTTATTTATAGAACCAACCCTCCTTTTTTTTTTTAATAAGTATTTTAAATTAATAATGTAAAAATCTATTGATTTTATTTATGTGTTTCATTTAATATACAAGAAGGCTTGGTGGGGAGTTTATGGGATAGCAAAAATAACTCAGGGTGGGGGGGGAGGTGATGGCTTTCATTTAAAGTCTGCACTAGAGAGGAGTTTGGGTTCAGTTATTACAACTTTTAGTCCTCAAGGCAGGGCTTCATACACAGAAGGAAGTGTTGGAGCAATTTAACTCACTGCTGGTTTTGTGGCTGAGTTATTCCCCAAAAGAATTAGGCCTTACAATGAGATGGAACAGCAGAACACGATGGAGGTTGTTGTCAGTTCTTACAGATTTACAAGTTCCATGGCGCGGTTCTGCTCCGGGAAGGCTTTAACTGCAGTGCTCTGTCCAGCTCTGGAGTCCTCAACACAGGAGGGACATGGACCTGATGGAGTGGGTCCGGAGGAGGACACAAAGATGAGCCAAAGCCTGGAACAGCTCTGCTGTGAGGACAGGCTGAGGGAGCTGGGGGTGTTCAGCTGAAGAGGAAGGAAAATATGGACACAATGTAGTGGATCCAGCAGAGAGTCATCGAGTAATGCATTGAGTTGGAAGGGACCTCTAGAGGTCATTTAGTCCAACCTCTCTGTACTAAGAAGGGACATCCCCAACTTTATCAGGTTGCTCAGGCACCAAGATGGCCAAGGTGCTGCAGCACAGGAAGTGCACAAGAAGGATGAGACAACTGCCTCTGTTCAATCCCTAAAAGAAAAGGCTCATGGAGTGATCTTGTTGCTGTCTTCAAATGTATCTGGATAAAAAAGAGAGTTGAAGGTGGATCCACACTCCTCCTGGAAAGGCTCAGTGACAAGATGAGAGACAGCAGCCACAATTCTGATGGCACAGCAGGAAAAGGTTTTACTGTGACACAGAACAATACAGGTGAGGAACAGCCTGATAGAAACTGTCCCTGCTAGGAGAGGAAATCAGAACCAGGTAACCTCCAGAGGTCACTGCAACCTAAATGATTCGGTGATTCTATGCTTAAATATATTTTCCCTTTCCTCCTATGTTTAGTTCTGGTGTCCCCAGCAGAAAGATGACACAGAGCTGCTGGAGAGAGTCCAGAGGAGGCCACGAAGATGATCCAAGGGCTGGAGCAGCTCTGCCATGAGGACAGGCTGAGGGAGCTGGGAGTGTTCAGCCTGGAGAGGAGAAGACTCCAAGGGGGACCTTAGAGCTGCCTTCCAGTACCTAAAGGGATCCTTCAGGAAGGCTGCAGAGGGTGTCTAGAGACAGGACAAGGGAGAATGGTTTGAAGGTGAGGCAGAGCAGGGTTAGACTGGAGCTGAGGAAGAAGTTCTTCAGTACCAGGGTAGTGAGATTCTGGAACAGGCTGCTCAGGGAGGTTGTGGATGCCTCCTTCCTGGGGGTGTTGAAGGACAGGTTGGATGAGGCCTTGAGCAGCTGAGTGTAATTGAGAGGTGTCCCTGGGCATGGTGGGCAGAACCAAATCCATACTGTTCCAATTTGGTGACCAGGAAGTCATGCAAGAGAGTGTCAAATGCTTTACACAAGCCCAGGTAGATGACATCAGTTGCTCTTCCCTTATCCACTGATGCTGTAACTCCATCTTAGAAAGCCACCAAGTTCCTCAGGGAAGGTTTGCCCTTGGTGAAGCCTTTTTGGTTACCACCAATCACCTCTGCTTCATTTTCTCTATGCCTTAACAAGGTCTTCAGGAGCATCTGCTCCGTGACCTGGAGGTGACACTGACTGGCCTAGTTTCATTCATCAAGCAGTGATCTCTCTTGGACCATGTAATCCCCAGTGATGTTTTGGGGTTGTTTGGGGCTTTTGTTGTCTGGTTGGGGTTTGTTTTGGTTTATTTGTTAGTATTTTGGGGGAGGCTATTTGTTTGTTCTTTTCCTTTTGGAGCAAAAAGGAATTCAGGTGACATTTTGAAGTGAACAGTCTGGCTAGAAAAGAGAAGATATTTTGAGATGGGGTAGAAGGGAAATTATCCTCATTTAGGTGAAACTGGAAGCCTTGACATTTTGTAACTGCAAGATTTCCTTCTGGAAGAGCTGACACTCTCAGTGGAAGATGTGAGAATAACAAGAAGCCCCTCAGACAGGCAGTTAACTTGCCATTGACTCAGGATGATATCACAAGATGCAAATTTGACTGTGGAAGCGTTTTCTTATTGTGTCAAGCTGGTTTTAAAACATCAGTTCCTATTTGTTCCAGAGCTAGCACCAAGAAGTTCTTTCAAAGATCTCTAGGAGCTCAGAAATGAAAAATTTGATTGTGTGAAGTCATCAGCAACTTTCAAAAAAATCTGTTAGAAGTAAATACCCACCCCCCCTTTTTTTTTTTTCCTCTATGAAGCCTGTTCTGTTTTTTGGGGTTCATAGATTCATAGAATGGTTTAGGTTGGAAAATAAATACACATTTGTTACATATAGAATAAGAATTTATCTGTAACATTCAGAGATCTATAGAATGGTTTAGATTGGAAGGGACCTTTAAAGATCATCCAGTTCCAACCCCCCTGCCATGGGCTGGGACACCTCCCCACTAGCCCAGGGAGGCCTCAAAGATGATCAGAGGGCTGGAGCACCCCTGGTATGGGGACAAGCTGGCAGAGTTGGGGCTGTTCATCTTGGAGAGTAGAAGGCTCTGGGAAGACCTTAGAGCAGCCTTCCAGTACCTGAAGGAGGCTTTCAAGTAGTCTGGTAAGGGACTTTTTACAAGGATGAGAGGGAATGGACTGAAGCTTGAGGAGGGCAGATTGAGACTGGAGATGAGGAAGAAATTCTTGGCAGTGAGGGTGGGGAGACTCTGGAACAGATTGCCCAGGGAGTCTGCAGATGCCCCCTCCCTGGAGGTGTTCAAGGCCAGGTTGGATGTGGCCTTGAGCAACCTGGGCTGGTGGGAGATGTCCCTGGCAGGGGGATTGGAAGTAGATGATCTTCAAGGTCTCTTCCAACCTAACCCATCCCAACCCATTCTATGAGTGTTATAGCTAAACCCTTAGTCTCTATGTGAGAAATGTCTATTTATCATCTGATCTAAACTTTTGACTTCATCTTCAACCTTGGTAATGTGATTTGACTTCAGTGGAGTTAGAATTTGATCTCCAGAAGTAAAAAAAAAAAAAAAAAAATTGAAGAACTTTCTCACAGTTGCTACAAAATCATAACTTTATTTTATTTTATTTTAGAATAGTATTTAAGCAGAAACATTTGAGTTATGCAAATGCTCTTTCATTGCCAAACATTAAAGAGAAAAGCCTGAGCTCAACTCCTTGCACTTTCAGAGCGGAGGGGGCTGGGGAAAACCCCAACCACTGCTTTCAGGCACGTTAGCTGTGTTCTGTTTGGTGTAGACTAACAAGAGCAGAAGATTTGCACAGGAAAATAGGGCACAGGTGGCCATAGGATAATTCTCATCTGCTTCTTGAAGCACAAAAATATTTCCTGGTTTCATGTCACAACTTTCCTTTGACATTACTTGTTGATAATTATGTGTAGAGCATAAAAAAAAGAAAAAAGAAGGAAATGTATTCAAAAATCCTGAAACAAATACAGGATGCTGCTTCTTGGTACCAGCTTCTTCATTCCTGAACTAAAAAATATAGGCAGCAACATTTGGAAAGATCTTGGGGTGTATTAAGCTCAAAAAAACCCCCAACCAAACAAACAAAAAAACAACCCCCCCAAAAAAACCCCAATCCAAAGAATATTCATTTTGCAATAGATTTTAGGTTTAAAAGTATAGAGATTTGTTGAACATCTCCCCAGTTGAGGGGATATCTCCCCTATCCAAGAGACACGGGGATCTTCTTCTCCTACCCTTCTCTGTCCTGCTGAGACCACACCTTCAACGCTGTGTCCAGTTTGGGGCTCCTCCAGTTCAATACAGAGAGAGATCTGCTGGAGAGAGCCCAGAGAGCTGTGAGGATGACAAAGGGACTGGAACATCTCTGCCATGGAGAAAGGCTGAGAGCCCTGGGGCTGTTTAGTCTGGAGAGGAGAAGCCTGAGAGGGGATTTGATCAATGTCTCTAAATATCTGAGGGGTGGGTGTCAGGATGAAGGTGCCAGGCTCTTTGTGGTGGTGCCCAGTGATAGGACAAGGAATAGGGATAAGTTGGAACCCAGAAGGTTCCACCTCAACCTTTGGAGAGGAGAATCTTCTTGTTGTGAGGGTGCTGGAGGCCTGGAGCAGGCTGCCCAGAGAGGTTGTGGAGTCTCCTTCTCTGGAGACTTTCCAACCCCACCTGGATGTGTTCCTGTGTGACCTGCCCTAGGTGACCCTGCTGTGGCAGGGGGTGGGACTGGATGATCTCTGAAGGTCCCTTCTAACCCCTAATATTCTGTGATTCTATGATCTGGAAATAGTTAAACACTGATGTTTCTATCCCTGCTTCTGTGAAGCCCCAAAATCAAGAAATAAGAAAATATTTCTGCAAATATTTCTATGCTTTCATATGGATTTATAAAGGTCTTACACTGACACATGCAGGCTCTAATATCACAGGATGGCTCAGGTTGGAAGGGAGCTCAGAGCTCATCTGCTCCAACCTCTCCACCATGCCCAGGGACACCTCTTGGCTAGGCTCAGCTGCTTAAGGCCTCATCCAGCCTGGCCTTCACACCTCAGGAAGGAGGCATCCACAGCCTCTCTGGGCAGCCTGTTCCAGAGTCTCACCACCCTGATACCGAAGAACTTCTTCCTCAGCTCCAGTCTAACCCTGCTCTGCCTCAGCTTGAGACCATTCCCCCTTGTCCTGTCTCCACCCCAGGCAAAGTCCCTCAGTGTGTGAATGTGGGAGCCTGTGTGTGTCTGTTCCTCTGTACCAAGGACTCATGGTGTTGCAGCATCAGATAGGGGAGTTAGGAGTGGGACAATGACAGCTGAAGTGAATCAAAATGTGTGTGGTGAGGATGTGCCTTCTGCTAACTGCAAAAAACATTTGTTGTTATGAAAATGCAACCAGCCATAAGTGAATTTCTGTTTCTCTCTTCTCTATAATTTCATTTCCATCAGAGAGAAGCAAATGTCAGCCTCCTGACAGAGTAAATCATCTTGGATATCAGGAGTAGTGGTTGTCAAATCAGCACATCCCTCCAGCTGGCTCAAGCTGAATGTCCTCTTCGGGGTATAGGAATGAAGATGATGGGGGGGGGTGGGGGTAGGGCTTAAGTGTGTGTGGAAAATGTTCTTGAATATCATTAGCCTTTCTGGGTCTTCCAGAGGAAGCAGAGGTCTCTCCATTCTCAGCTGTAGGAAGGCAATAAGAGTGTAAACACCTTCTAAAATCCTGTGTGTCTCCTCCAAGTGCTCCTGCAGCCACAGTTTGAGTCTCTCACTTCTGCTGGGTGCAGCTACATTAACATTTGAGCTGGATTTGCCAACTGTGCTTTTCAGACAGGTTTGCCTCCCAGAGTGGAGCAGCTTCAGGAGGGCCTGAGCTGGATTGCTTTCAGATGAAGCTCTTCTGGAAGATGCTGTCTAGGACCACGTTGAATGGCATTCTACAGCTGTTGGGAATTCAGGCCACCAGACCAAACCAAAAGAGTAAAGTAGACCCCCATGAAAAGCAAGCAGTGTGCACCGTTTCACTTGACAGATTAATTAGGCTGCATCTAAAGCAGCATGGCCAGCAGATGGAGAGAGGAGATTCTGCCCCTCTGCTCTGCTCTGGGGAGACTTCACCTGTGTTCATCTATTGGACCCCCAGCACCAGAGAGATATGGACCTGATGGAGAAGGTCCAGAGGAGGCCACAAAGATGAACAGAGGGCTGGAGAACCTCTCTCACAAAGACAGGCTGAAAGAATTGTTGCTTGGTGTGGAGAAGAGAAGGCTCCAGGGAGACCTTAGAGCTGCATTTCAATATCTGCAGGTGACGTACAGGAAGGCTGGGGAGGGACTGTTCAGAAGGGCCTGTGGGGATAGGAGGAGGGGCAATGGTTTGGAACTGGAGCAGGGCAGATTTAGGCTGGACATCAGGAGGCAGTCCTGCACAGTGAGGGTGGGGAGACACTGGAACAGGCTGCCCAGGGAGGTGGTTGAGGTCCCATCCCTGCAGCCTTGCTGTGTCCCTGTGCAGCCTGCTCTGGTTGGAGGTGTCCCTGCTGAGTGCAGGGGGGTAGACCTTTGGGGTCCCTTCCAACCCAGTGCAGTCTCTGAATATATGAATTATTGAGCTGCTTGAACTCAGAGTCATTGGTGAGAACCAATCAATCTGAGTTCACTGGCTCCCAAAGTACAGCTGCTGATTTATATTAATATGCTGCAGAAATAACAAGGAACTAACTGATGTAAGGCGGGAAAGTAGTTTGTGTGTAGAAACCTACTTAGAGTCCTCTCTTCCCCTTTCTCAAACACCTTTAAATATATGAAGTATATTCTAGTCATGGACAAGTCACTCCGGTGTATTCCATCTCTTTCCCTCTCCTTCTTCATGGTATATGGGCTGCCTAGTTTGGACAACTCACTCTCTGCTGTATTCCATCTCTTCCCCCCTGTTCTTTCATGGTATACTGGCTGCCTAGTTTGGACAACTCATTCTCTTTGTTGTATTCCATCTCTTTCCCTCTCCTTCTTTCATGGTATATTGACTGCCTAGTTTTAAGACATGTGATATTGTCTGTATAGCATCTATAACAGCAACACCACCCCTCCAGGGGATGAAATGGTTCATAAATGTTGGAAAAGAGATTCCTGCCTCATTGGTTTTCAGAGCATATCACTATCCCACAAGTCAACAAGGCCACCCTCTTCTTCTGCCCCTGGCGTGCAACACTGCTAGAGGCTGGACACCAGCTGCAAAGCTGCAACTTGAGTTGGGCAACTCTGTGTTTCCAGCTCCACTTGCATGAAAAAAAATCTGTATTGGTTTTAAGATTTTGGGTATTTTAGGTTTTTGTCTTAGTGGTGGTGGTGTTTTTTGTTTCATCTCTAAGCATGCCCATCCTGTAGGTGGATCATGGATGGACATTTCTAAAGTGAACCCCTTGGAGACCTACAGAGCAAGCATCTGGGAAGCTGACACAGAAAGAAAAGAGAAATAAAAAAGGTACTTCTGTCTGTTTGAAGGAAATGATGGCACTTAAAAGCCCATTGACAATTTTTAAGTCATACTTTTGAGCAGTTTTTTTGGTATTTGGTTTGGGTTTTGTTGGTGGTGGTTTGGTTTGATTTTTCTCTTGTACCCTACTCTTGTTGTAAACATTGTCAGATTATGGCAATATAAACAGATGAAAAGAGAGGTAAAAGACATTTCCACTAGGGGGAAAAAAAACCAAAAGCCTGTACATAGGTAGGCTTCATATAGAGTTATTTTAAACTCTTTCTACTCCTCTGATCTGGTTTAGTGTCCTTCCAAGCACTACAGAAGACTCCAAAGATAGAATCTAATCCTTGTAAAACAGATAAGGAAGTCAGAAAGAGAATTGCAGTGCCTCACATCCCTTAAATTCATAGAATCACAGAATTTTTTGGATTGGAAAAGAGCTCTGGGATCATCCAGTCCAACCATGGCCACTAAACCAAGTCCCCGTGGCCACAGGTTTCTTGAACCCCTCCAGGGGTCCTGACTTCACCACCTCCCTGGGCAGCCTGTTCCTCTCCCTGACCACACTTGCAGCACAGAAATTGTTCCTCTTCTCCAACCTAACCCTCCCCTGGCACAATTTCAGGCCATTTCCTCCCCTTCCATCACCTGATACAGGAGAGAAAAGACCAACCCTCACGTCACTCCAACAGCCTTTCAGGGCACTATAGAGAGCAATGAGGTCTCCCCTCAGCCTCCTTCTCTAAACGCCCCTAGTTCCCTCAGCTTCTCCTCCCCAGCTCTATTCTCTAGACCCTTCCCCAGCTGTGTTGCCCTTCTCTGGATGTGCTCCAGCCCCTCAATGTCCTTCTTGAAGTGAGGGGCCCCAAACTGAACCTAGGATTTGAGGTGAAGCTTCACTTAAGCTGCTCCTTGTAAGAGTTGTTCTCTAGACCCTTCCCCAGCAGAAAAGCATTTAAAGTGTTTTTTATGTCCTTAGGAAAAAAAAAATTAGATAAAAGAGCATCTATTAAAAAACTCTGCCCTGAAATAGCTTGCTGTGAAAAGTTCCTGGACACACAGCAGTGGTGTTGTGTTAATCTATGGCTGGCTGCTGCCTGCCTACTGCCAAATGCCTCCTGATGTACCGTAAGTTAGTAAATAATTTATTTGCTGTTAATAGATCCAAAAAACAAAATAATCTGAAGTTCCTGTTGTAGGCTACGTGGTGCCAAGTCATCCAGGCTTAGTGATGAAAAAAGGTAACCAATGATAGTGAGTTGAAGTGCTTTATGATGTTTGCTCAAGAGTGTCCTTGGGCTATCCATCACAAGCACTCAGTTCCAAGTCAAAACTGGAAATCCAGCTTCGACAGCCCCTTGATGTACAAACTTCTTCTTCTCATAGCAAAAATATTTTCCACAAAATTCCTAAGAGCTGCAGAAGAGATTTGAAATTCCATTCCAGAAGATGCTCAGGTGGGCAAGAAGGCCGACAGCAGTTGTGGCCTGGATCAGCAATGGTGTGGTCAGCAGGACCAGGGCAGTGATCATCCCCCTGTGCTCAGCACTGGTGAGGCCTCACCTCAAATTCTGGGTTCAGTTTGGTGCCTCTCAACCCAAGAAGGACATTGAGGGCTGCAGAGGGTCCAGAGAAAGGCAGCAAAGCTGGGGAAGGGTCTGGAGAACAGGGCTGGGGAGGAGCAGCTGAGGGACCTGGGGGTATTTAGTCTGGAGAAGAGAAGGCTGAGCGGAGACCTCATTGCTCTCTACAGCTCCCTGAGAGGAGGCTGGAGTGAGTCTCTCCTTCCTAGCATCAGGTGATAGGATGGGAGGAAATGACCTGAAATTGCACCAGGGGAGGGTTAGTTGGAGATGAGGAACAATTTCTGTGCTGCCAGAGTGGTCAGGGATTGGAACAGGCTGCCCAAGGAGGTGGTGGAGTCACCATCCCTGGAGGCGTTCAAGAAACCTGTGGCCCTGGCACTTGGGGACATGGTTTAGAGGCCATGGTAGTGTTAGGTCAATGGTTGGACCTGATGATCTTCAGGGACATGAGTTAATGTCCATGGTGGTATTAAGTCAATAGTTGGAGTTGATGATCTTAGAGGACATGGTTTAATGGCCATGGTGGTGTTAAGTCAATGGTTGGACTCAATGATCTTAGGGGACATGGTTTAATGGCCACGGTGGTGGTAAGTTGATGGTTGGACTTGATGATCTTAGAGGTCTTTACCAACCCAAATAATTCTGTAATTCTATGGCTCAATGATCTTTATGGGTCCTTTCCAACCTGAGATACTCCAAGTATGAGGAAGAAAGTGGCTGGCTTGACTCTTGGGCTCCATTTGCCTTTGTAAGTCTTACTATTTACATAGCTGACCCTGCATTGTTAGCACAAAGAACCAACCTCAGCTGAAACCTCCTTTGCATTCTTCCACTCTCTGTGGAAGAACTTCACACACAACACTTTCACTTTAACCAGTGCCTAGCAGCAGGCAGGCAACTACCAACTTTTATCAGTCAATTATGAACACTATTTTTTTCCCCAGATAAGCAGATAAAGAGGAGCAGCAAAGAGGTGCCATATTATGATTTTTTTTCTCCCTCTGTCACTATTCTAGAAGTGCATTAAAATAAGCATTTATAAAGGAGATCAAATAAATTGATAGCACATAATCAGCTTACATTGAATTTGATTACCCAGGTTCACCAGGCTCTAGATTGAAGTTATTAGCAGATAATTAGATACTGTTTGCAGGGATTAAAAGCAAATTAATATGATTTAATGACTCTGAAGAGGAAAAAAAAAAAAGAAGATTCAGACAGTGTACAAAGCACATTAACAAATATGATCTAATCGACTGCACAAATGATTGCCTTTTAGCCCAGGTTTATCACACAAATCATAAATCTTTGCTTCTTTTCCTTCTGAATCACTTTGTTTCTCCTCCTAGAACCCTAAGAGACTTTATTTTCATCTTTCATGCCACCTAAAATGGGTTTGAGAAACCTAAGCAAAGTCAACCACCTCCCTTTGCTGCTTTGCTCCATTACCCTTAGCAAAGTCAAATGTGTTCATCAAACCAGAGCTGCCGCCCTGCTGCAGGGATTCCTGAATTAGATCAGGTTACACAGAGCCCTCTCAAGCCTCAGCTTGAATATCTCCAGGGATTGGACCTCAACTACCTCCCTGGGCAAACTGTTGCAGTGTTCCACTACCCTCATGGTTGTGATGGTTTGAAACTGTCTTTTTAATTTTCCTTTGCAAAGTTCAAGCAGAGAAAGTGAAAGAGTGTAAATAAGTCACTATTGGGTGTAAGCAAGCAAAATATGATTGTTCTAAACACTTCCGTTGGATAGATAGAAATGTTTAAGAACTACTACTCAAAACAAAGTGGGCACTCTGCACTCTGCAATCTGCAGTGGGGGCAGTTGCTGGGCTGTCTGGCTGCTGTTTTATTCTCTTCTGGCTGAATATAACACGTACTGACCTTGGTGAGCTAAGTTAACAACTTTCTGCTTTAACTAACTCTGCTTTCTGCCAAGGGGGTCTGGGGGGGAGGGCCCTGGGAGAGAGGCCCCTTGGGAAAGGTCCCCTTTGGGGGGAAGCAAAGGGAGCTTGGTTGTGCTTTTCTGTTGATTGTATATATTTGTAAATGTTGTGAATTTTGTATATTTGTACATATTCATTGCATTTCATCATAGATTGTAGATTCTGCTTGTAAATACAGCTTTCATTTGCTTCCAGACTGAGCTAGCCTGGTTATTGTCGGGGGGGGGGGGGGGAGGGGGGAGGAGTTTCAGCTCACACTGACACAATGGTAAACAACTTGAAACCTGAGGAAGGAATTCTTGACAGTGAGGGTGGTGAGACACTGCAACAGCTTGCTCAGGGAGGCTGTGGATGCTCCCTTCCTGGAGGTGTTCAAGGCCAGGCTGGATGAGACCTTGAGCAACCTGGGCTAGTGGAAGGTGTCCCTGCCCATGGCAGGAGGGTTGGAACTAAATTATCTTGAAGGTCCCTTCCAACCCAAACCATTCTGTGAATCTGCTCATCTCAGTACACAGGATCCAGGTCTCTGTCTTCTCTTTGATAGCTGATAAGCTCAGGCACAGCTGCATTCCTGTTCTCAGTCATTTCTCCTCTTTCTCCATCAAGCAGAAGCAGCCATTTTTGGTTTGCTTTGCTTCGGAGAAAAGTTCTACACAGCTAAATGTGTGTGAGCAGCTTAACCACATCTGTCATTGGCACAGGCTGAAAACAATAGTGAAGAATTTCACTTGGTCTTGGAAAGTGACAGTTGCAGAGACGCCAGCTGCTTTGCAGTCACTGCAAACCCCATCTCCAGAATCACTGGCTGTGCTTTTTTACACAACAGAGATGACATCTGAAAGGCATCTTGGTGGCACAACAGTCTCTGCAGAGCTGTACTGAGATCTTCTTTGTCACCACTGTGACAAAGCATTTCAAAGTGGAAATGATACTGATTCAAGAGCAATGCAAGCACAGAGTCATGAAAAGAAATGCTACCAAATGATGTTGGCAGGTGTGGTTCCAGGCATAGAAAGTTTTAAGGACATAAAAAGCAAAGAACAGTGGGGACTGTTCATGTGCCTCAAGTAAATCACAGGTTAGTATCTGTGGGCCTGGGACTTCCAGGTCAGGCTGTTCATGTAATGCTTTTTTGGGTTGGAAGAGTACCTTAAAGATTATCCAGTTTCAGCCCCCCTGCCATGGGCAGGGACAACTTTCACTAGACCAGGTTGTGGGCAAGGACCAACAGGTACAAGCTGGAGCACAGGAAGTTCAACCTCAACATGAAGAGAAACTTCTTTGTTGTGAGGGTGCTGGAGGCCTGGAGCAGGCTGCCCAGAGAGCTTGTGAAGTCTCCTTCTCTGGAGAGCTTCCAGCCCCACCTGGATGTGTTCCTGTGTGACCTACCCTGGGTGACCCTGCTCTGGTGGGGGGTTTGAACTGAATGATCTCTGGAGGTCCCTTCCAGCCCCTCCACCCCTCATTCTGTAATTCTTACAGAAGGGGGTGAATTAAACACAGCTCATGGTTAAATCATTGGGTAGTTACAGAAGGTTGAACTTCTTCTACCACCAGCTTGTATTTCAAAGGTACACTTGTAAAGACAGAAGGCTCAGAAGTATTAAATCCCATTTGTCTCAAATTTACAGTAATTCTTCTTCTTCTTTTTGTTTTTTAAAGGCCACATAATCCATGAAGACTGTGTTTAGCAGTTTAAATAGCAGCCTATTTAATATGTGACGACTCAGTCTCTTGTACCTTGGCTGATGGAGACAGGCTGAGAAAGTTGGGGTTGTTCAGCCTGGAGAAGAGAAGGATCCAAGGAGACCTTATTGTGGTCTTCCAATATCTGAAGGGAGCTACAAGAAAGCTGGGGAGGGACTTCTTAGGGTGTCAGGTCGTGATAGGACTACAGGGAATGGAGCAAAACTGGAAGTAGGTAGATTCAGTTTGGATGTTAGGAAGAAATTCTTCTCCATGAAGGTGGTGAGACACTGGAACAGGTTGCCCAGGAAGGTGGTGGAAGCCTCATCCTTGGAGGTTTTTAAGGCCAGGCTGGATGTGGCCTTAAACAGCCTGGGCTGGTGGGAGGTCTCCCTGTCCATGGCAGGGACAGGATGATCCTTGAGGTCCCTTCCAACCCTAACAGTTCTATGATTCTATTATTGTGGAAGTGTTTTTGTGTCCCTGTCACAAAGTTGCCCTAACATCAGGGGGTAAACAAAAGGATATTTCACATCAAATGAGTATTTCTTCTTTCCTCTGTACTCAAACATGTAACATTGAGACAAAACGTGCAAATATCTGTGAAACCATTTCAGGAACAACTCTGTAAGGATTTTCTGTTGGAATTGTGTCCCTTTTTGTTAGGTATTGATATAAATAATGCATGGGGAAACATTTGGGAGCTGCTGATCCAAACACCTTTGGATAAGTTGATGTAGTAGGTGAGACAAAAAAGCTTTTCCCCTTGAAGTTCTTGGCTTCGATGAGTTCAAGGTGAGTGCTAGCATAGGGAAGGTTCCAAAGAAAGGAGGTAGTTTCATTTCTTGTAGCACTCCCACCCCACTGAGTTCAAGATGTCCCTGGGAGGAATGTTTGTATTCCTGACAGTCTGGGCAAAGTGAAAGACAAACGGCTTGAGCATGGCTGCACTCAATCCTTGCCCAGCTGCAACCAAGAAGAGGGCTGAAAACATTTGAGCTGCTTAGTTACTGTTACTTCAGAAGCTACATTTTCTGAAGCAACTCCCTAACTGTGAACTGCATTCCCCTGCGTTAATAATATCCCAAAACTCTATCTTTCAGTGTTGCCACTCACAAAAGGAAGGAAAGGTGCAGAAATCATTCCACCAGCCACAGAGCTCCATCAAGGCTGTAAGTTAATGCCTATTAAGGGCAGAATTTAATTAGAAGCAACACATGGAGCTATTTTCTGATAATCACTAAAAAGAAACAAATATGCTTGTTTTGCTATTCACAGAATATTAGGGGTTGTAAGGGACCTCGAGAGATCATCCAGTCCAACTTCCCTGCCACAGCAGGATCACCTAGAGCAGATCACACAGGAACACATCCAGGTGAGTTTTGAATATCTCCAGAGTGGGAGATTCCACAATCCCTGCTGTTCCAATGTTCTGTCTCCCTCACAGTGAAATAATTCTTCCTCCTGTTTCCATGGAACTTACTTTGCCTCAGCTTCCACCATTGCCCCTTGTGCTGTCATTGGGCATCACCGAGCAGAGCCTGGCTCCATCCTCTTAGCACTCACCCTCTATATCTTTATAAACACGAATGAGGTCACACTTTAGTCTCCTTTTCTCCAAGATGAAGAGCCCCAGCTCCCTCAGTCTCTCCTCATAAGGAAGATGTTCCACTCCCTTAATCACTTTTGTAGCTCTGTACTGGACTCTTTCAAGCAGTTCCCTAAGGTCCTTCTTGAACTCAGGGGCCCAGAACTGGACACAATATTCCAGATGTGGCCTCACCAGGGCAGAGCAGAAGGGGGAGGGCAACGTCTCTTAACCTAGTAACCACAGCCCTTCTAATCCACCTCAGAATAGGATTGGCCTTCTTGACCACAAGAGCACATTTCTGGCTCATGGTCAACCTTCCATCCACTAGGACCCACAGGTCCTTTTCCCCTTCACTGCTCCCCAGCAGGTGAGTCCCCAACCTATACTGGTCCATGGGGTTGCTCTTTTTCAGGTGCATTTCCATTCATGCTGGACTGATTTGGGCTTTTCAGTTCCCTTTAGCTCTCGTGCTTGTCTTTCTTGAAAGGAGCAGGCAGAAGTGATGACATTGCCACCATTCCTTCACCACTGGGCCTAACGCTGTGTGTCACAGAAAACAAGGAACAAATCTTTTGGCCCCGCTTTCACGCCTTGTTTATACACCAGCCAGAATCAATGAGTAGTGTGCTCTAAAGAGAAGTAACAGCAGCTCCCCAGCATGCCAGACCCATGCCAGACTGAGTGTTGATGTCTTCTGGTGGAATTTCTGTGCTCCTTTCCACTGTCTTGCAGAATAGGTGTGTCCTTAACAGCCAACCTATTGTTTCTTGCTCTGATTTCTGATACTTTTAAAGCTCTCCACTTTTCAGCTTTCTGCTCTCAACCCTTCATGTTTGAACTCAGTAAAAAAAGATTATTAAGCAGGAGGTGTTTCAGGCTTAGTATGAAATTCTCATTTGAAATAAGGAGCTATAGGTTAGGAATTCCCTGTACACTGCTTAGCTGAAATTTCAGGGCATGATTAATTTCAAATCATGAGGCAGACACCCACAGGGGTTCTTTCCTTGTGCTTAGAGCAGAAGATTGAAACAAAGGAGTGCTCATTCATAAATGAGATGGTGGTAATTCTGCTGTGGAGATGCACCTGCAAATTGTTCTCCATATCAAGAGCTGCCATCTAGATTTATGTGTAGCTTCCTGCCATGTACCTTTCAGATGCCAAAGTCTGAGTATCAGGATCTGGTGAGACCTCACCTGGAGTACTGTGTCCAGCAACACCAGAGAGACATGGACCTGATGGAGAGGGTCCAGAGGAGGGCCATAAAGGTGATCAGAAGGCTGGAGGACAGGCTGAAAGAATTTGAGCTGTTCAATGTGATGGAAAGAAGGCTCCAGGGAGAGCTTAGAACTGCATTTCAATATCTGAAGGGACCTATAGACAGGCTGGGGAGGGACTGTTCAGAAGGGCCTGTGGGGATAGGAAGAGGGGCAGTGGTTTGAAACTGGAGCAAGGCAGATTTAGGTTGGGCATCAGGAGGAAGTTCTGCACAAAGAGGGTGGTGAAATACTGGAACAAGTTGCCCAGGGCTGTGGTTGAAGCCCCATCTCTGGAGACATTCAAGCTCAGCCTTGCTGTGTCCTTGGGCAGCCTGCTCTAGTTGGAGGTGTCCCTGCTGCCTGCAGGGGATCTGGACAAGATGCCCTTTGGGGATCCTTTCCAACTCGATGCAATCTGTGAAGATGTGCATCTCTAGGAAAATGTCAAATGCAGCCAGAAAACTGATTTGAGGTGGGGAGATGCACATTGAAACCCACTGCTTTTTCACAGTGCTTTCCTGTCAGAACTTCTCATTCCCCTCTCATTCCCCTCCCTCTCACTGTCCTAACCTCTCAGCAGCAGCCACAGGAGCCGAGATACGTGAAACATTCCCAGCCAGTAATAGCTGATGATAACCTTTACTGTGACAGACATCATCATCACCGCCGCTCCGTAAGGCAGGAGGGACCCACCGGTGCAACACGCCCGGACTCTGCAGGTAGCGAGAAGGGGCAGCCACTCAGTTCCTCAGCCTGACGCTCTGCTCTTTGGGATTTTCCCTCCTGCCCTTGCCGGGGTGCGGGTTCTCCCTCCCTCCCTGTCTCCACCCCTCTCTCCCTGTCCCATCCCTGCCTCCCTATCTCCATCCCTTCCTCCCTGTCTCCATCCCTCCCTCCCTCCCTCCCTCCTCCATGCCCGTCGCCCACCGCCCCGCCTGCCCGGCCCTCAGCACTGTAGCCGCGCTGCCCCGCACCGCCGCCAGGTGGCAGCCGCAGCCCGCTGTTTGCGCCTCTCCGCGGGCAGAGCCGGGCGCGGTTGGCGGAGCGGCTCGCGGGCCGGGAACGGAGTGGGGCGGCGAGGGGGTCCCGGGCTGTGAGAGCCCAGGGAGCCGGTGTGGGTCGGGAAGGACTCCTGGGCTGGGAGAGGGTCTCGGGCTTGGGACTGGGTGAGGGTCAGGGGCGCATCCTAGCCAGGAGGTGGTCTGGGAGAGGGTGCGGGTCTGGGAGCGGAGACACCCCGGTAAAGAAACCGTTTAATAAAAGGGAGAGCCGGCGTCGAGCGCTGGGCGCCGAGGTATGTGGGGCTGCGGGCATGGGATCGTTGTGCGATGCACAGTCTGGCGGACTGAAGTGCCCCCAAACTAGAGCGTCCTGTTTAGTGATTGTTGTTGTTGTTATTATTATTATTATTGATACGATCATTATCAAAGCCTGTCAACCCCAAATCGCTTCCAGTGAGTGATGGTCGGCCGCAGCAGTGGCCCCGTTAGCGCTCATGTCAGCGGCATGTTTGCACCGGGTCGACTCTGCCCGACGGGTTTAAGTAAAGATAACGGGGGGGAGGTGAAGGGGACACGGCTTTTCCTGGCCGCTTCGGTGGGAGTCCCGCGCCTCGCCGCGGCTGCCCGCAGTGTGCCGGGGGGGTGCAGGGTGCCTTGCTGGGGCAGGGAGGGGCTAAAGCGCAGGGCTGCGGGGTGTGCTGGGGCTCCGCTCCACTGCCGGCGGCTCAATCCCCGAGGGGTGCGTGTGTGTGTGTGCGTGTGTGAGCAAGGGAGGAGGGAGGAAGCGGGGTGGTGGTAGCGGCTGAGGCGGGGTGGAGGGGTGGGGGGAAGACGGGGACGATTATTGGCAATGGGCGGGAGAGAAAGAGGCGACTCCTGTTTCCTTTTCTTTCTGCCAGCGCAATCTCGGCTCATTTTCTCTAAGCAATACAAGTTCACGGACGAGCTACCTCGCCATCCGTCCTCACCCGTCATGGACCTCCCAGGTAAAAAACGTTGTTCTGGTTGTCCCTTTTGCGAAATACCATTTTAAAGGATAGCGATAATAAGATGCAGGGGTAGGGCAGTGGTAGAGATGTCTCGGGGGAGGTGTAGGGGGGAATCTCCCAAGGAGCGAGATCTTAGGGTTCTGGTGAGCAGGGGAAAACTGAGATGCAACTTCCCAGGGAGATGTCGGGTGAGGTTTTGCCTCCTGCGATGTGTGTGCATGTCTGGGTGGGGAGCCCAGCGATACCTGAGCCCGCCGCTTCCTTCCGTGCAGTTTAGGGATTCGCCGGAACGGACGGCGGCGGAGATAACCTGTCCTGAGGGACCGAGGGTTGGGAAATGCAAGCCTGTGCCCGAGGAGCGCGGCGGCGGCGCCTTTCGAAGCCCGGCCGGGCCAGTGCGGCGGGTTCTGGGGCGCACCGACTCCCCGCGAACCCTCGGGACAGTGGGGCAGCTCCAGCGAAAGGGGGAGTTACCTATAATAATATAAAATCTCCTTCCGTAGTGGCCGGGACGTTAGTAGACCGACATAAACCCGGCTCGTAGATGTAGTATGAAGTGGAGCCGTGAGAAGCAACCGGGCTTTGGAGCCCCCGTCGGCTCTGGGGAGGGAAAGGGACTGTCCGAGGCGCCCACGGGGTGCTCCACACTGGGTTCAGGGGTAAAATCTGCCGTGTTGCCTCCTCCCCCCGTCTCAAAGTACGGCTGGGGCTGCCCCGCAGCCCGAGGACGGGAGAAAGAGAAGACAGGAGACGCCAGGCAGGGAGGTCCCTCCAGGACCTGTTGTGCCGCTGGGGCGGGGGCGGGGGAGCTCTCGCCGGGGTGTGCTGCCGGGCGGCGGGGCGCCCGGCTCCCGCCTGCCCGCTTCTCTGCCTCACTGCCGCCTTTGCCTTTGCCAGGCTGCTGCGCGCCGCCTGCCCTCTGAGGAGGCGCCTTCGCCCCGCGCGGAGGAGAAGGAGGCGGCGGCGGCGAAGGAGGACAAGGGGAGGAAGGCGCGGCCCCAGCCGCCGCTGCCCAGCCGCCGTCCCGCAGAGCGCTGGCCGCAGGCAACCGCGGCGGCAGCAGGCGCTCAGCCCCCTCCGCCTCCCCGCGGCCGCCCGTCCGCCCGGCGCGGCGGCGGCGGCCCGGGGCGTCCGCACGGCGGCGGCGAGCCGGCTCGGCGGCGGTCCGGCGGTGGGCATGGGGCGGCGGCGGCGGGGGGCGCTGCCGCAGCCGGCGGGCGGCTGCTGCTGCTGCCTGGCGGCGGCGCTGCCGCTGCTGCTGCTGCTTCTGCCCGCCGGGTGCTCGGTGCGGGCACAGAACGACACGGAGCCCATCGTCCTGGAGGGGAAGTGCCTGGTGGTGTGCGACTCCAGCCCCTCGGCCGACGGTGCCATCACCTCCTCCCTGGGGATCTCGGTGCGCTCGGGCAGCGCCAAGGTGGCCTTCTCGGCCACCCGCAGCACCAACCACGAGCCCTCCGAGATGAGCAACCGCACCATGACCATCTACTTCGACCAGGTCAGCCGCAGCCTGTTTTGCCTTCGCTGCCCCCCACCCCCGCGCCGGCCGGCCCCTCACCCGCCTGCTCGGGAGGGTGTCCTCGACTCTTAGGCCCCCGCGACCCCACGCTTGTACTCCCTTTCCATTTTATAATCCTGACCCTCTCGCTCAACAGCAAGTTTGCAGCTCAACTCCCGAGAAACACTTTGGGAAGTTCTTTTAGATGGCTGCGAGGCTTTCCTGGGCTGGTAAAGTAGGGTGGTAAAGGAGGGACGATGACTGCTTTCCGGTTCCATCACCGCTAAGGAAAGGGCTTTAAGATGTGACTTTGTGCCTCGGGCGCTTGCGATGTCGCCTTGCAGCCGAGGATTGCCCCGGTCACTCAGGGACGACCCGGAGGGAAGGATGTGCATCCCCCCTCCGATGCTCCGTGGGAAACGTTTGTATTCAGGACAAGGGGAGGACAGAGATTTACCAATGCGGAGTCGCCGTATTTGGCAGTGTTGCAGTATCTCTCGGGGGGAAGGAGTGCTGAGGGGATTCCCTGCGTTATCACGAAGCGGACGATGTCCCCAGTGGGTTATAAGGGAATGGTGCTGTCCTGCACCGGGCAGAGCGGCCGGGCCAGCCTGGGCGTCCTGCTTGTTCCCCACCACATCATTTGTCTGCCGGAGCTCAAGCCCTGTCTTTCCCCTTGGTGTTGTGGTTGTTTGTTTTTTGGGTTGTTGTTTGTTGTTTTTTTTTTTTTTTTTGGGGGGGTGGGGGGGTGGTTGGGAGGGAAACGAAATTTAAATTTTTCTCTGCTGTCTCAAACTCCTGAAGTAGTATTGTGGAGTCAGCCAAAATTAGCACGTGCAAACTGTTTTTGATGGGGCTTTTGTTTTGTTTGTTTTGGAATTTTGTTTGCTGTTGGTTGGTTATTGTGGTGTTGGTTTTTTTGTTTCCCTATATGTATGTCCAGCTGTCATTCATCTCTCTACCTCTCCCTTCTATTGAGTTTGCACAGCTATTCCTCACCTACAAGATCTCATAAAGTCACATCAGTAGAAGGAAAAAAACCCAGCACCTGGAGGTTGCTGAATTCATGTACAACATATTTATCTATATATGTATTTAATATGCACACACACGTATATATATATAGCTTTACTCTACAAAGCTTAGTGCTCAGAGTTTGAAGGCATTCTTCCCTCTGTGCTCCCACAATAGCAGATTCTTTTGAGTATTTCCAAACAAAAGGATTTGGCTATTTGGTAGGAAAGTCTCTGGACTTGTTTTTTGATGTTTGTTTTGTTTTCTCCTGCTTTGTGTTTTCCATCATTAAAGCAGAGGCTATAGCCTGCGAAACAGCATGGCTGGGGTGGGCACAGCAGGGCAGTCAGCTCACTGCATGGGCTTGCCACAGTCCCTGTTTTTCCTTTTCCTCCCATGTCTTTTGAGGCCAAATCAGGCTGCTGGTGTCTGGAGCCTGGAAGGGAAGTGAGCAAATGAGTCTGGGCCTGATGTTTGTCAAACCAGCAGGCACTGCACCATCAGTCTGCCAGGGAAGGTTGTGGCCACCGCTTCCGAGTGAGGCTTTGTACATCTGCTGCAGGGCTAAATTCTCTATTTTTTCGTCATTTCAAAAGGTGTTGAGATCTATCAGGAATTCAGCCTGTGTTGGTGAGGGGGAGCAGGCCCTCTTCAGCCACCTGGGGAGGATGCAGGGTGGGTGAGACAGCCCCGCAGAGGGACATCCAGGCATGAGCTGGCAGGGGTTGCTGTTGCTGAGCATACTCCCTCCTCTTTCACCCCTCTCTGCAGTACAATTTCAATTCTATAGACTATGAGACTCGAGGGCAGGTCTCATTTCAGTAGTGCTGGCTCAACCTGAGACATTCACATCATGAATTGTTGAGTTTTGGGGTTTGGTTTTTTTTCCCACTCATTTCTTTCCCCTCCCTCCTTTCCTTCCCTCCACCTCCCCACAGCCTCCCCGCTTCTGACATCTTGTTCAGCATGGACATTTGCACTTCATCTGGTAGGGTTTGGAGATGGTTTTTGCTTAACTAAATTGTTTTATGAACTGTGATGTTTTATAAATGCCTCGGTAACTCCCTTCCTTTCCCCTGCAGTGCATTTCGAATTGTGCTGCAAATGCTATTTCCAGCAGGCTTTATATTGTGCAATGGAGCTCAGGTCAGATTTTCACTGGTGCTTTTCTAAGGTGGGGTCTGATTTCTCTGTCTCTCTTTCTCTCCCTCTCTCTCTCTCCTTTTTTTTTTTTTTTTTGTTTTGTTTATTTGTTTACTTTCCAGGTATTAGTTAACATTGGCAACCATTTTGACCTTACTTCCAGTATATTTGTAGCACCAAGAAAAGGGATCTATAGTTTCAGTTTCCACGTGGTCAAGGTCTATAACAGACAAACCATCCAGGTAGGTTGTGATCTAAAGAAGACTGTCTTTCCTTATTTATTTCCTCCCACCCCCAATCCCCTTCTAGACATTAAAGTGCATTTACAAAGCCAGCAAGTGAAAGATGAAGCTATAGGGTTATTTTAGTTCAAAGAGTCTGTTAAGCACAACAGAAATCATTTGTTGCTTTAGCTTAACACATTCCTGTGTGGACTACCCTGGGAGATCCTGCTTTGGCAGGGGAGTTGGACTGGATGATCTCTGGGGGTCCCTTCCAACCTCTAACATTCTGTGATTCTATGATTCTGTTCTATGATTCTATGATAATTCAACTGTTTCTAACCTGCACAAAAGTTTAATGATGTGCACAGGGTAAAAAAAAAAAATTAAAAAGTCTTTGAGAGTGTGAAGAAAGCTCAGATTCTCTCTCTTTGCCCCTTTTTTCAGGTGAGTTTAATGCAAAACGGCTACCCAGTGATTTCAGCTTTTGCAGGGGATCAGGATGTCACCAGAGAAGCAGCCAGCAATGGGGTCTTGCTCCACATGGAAAGAGAAGACAAAGTGCATCTCAAACTGGAAAGGGGCAACCTCATGGGAGGGTGGAAATATTCAACCTTTTCCGGCTTCCTAGTCTTTCCGCTATAAAAGAAAGCTGAATGGGAGACAGGTCCATGAGCCGGAGCAAGAATTCAACCATTCCTGACACCCTGAACTTGGCAGCAGATGACAAATATTACCAGTCACCCCCCTCAAGACTGTCACAGTAGAAGGAAGATCATCTTCTCCACTCCCAACATTTGCTTTGAGTATTGACAGTTCCTCGGGAGCCTGCGCCTCTAATTAGTTTTAGACGACAGTGATCTTTAGGAGACGTGAAACTATCGACCTGAGCAATTTGTACCTGTGATTGTAAAGTCAATTTTTGGATTTTATTATTGGCATCGTTGACTTTCTTCTTCTATTTTTAATTTTTATATATTCCTTCCCCCCCCTTCATTCCCCCCCTCCTTTTTCTTCCTCTTCTTGACCCAATGAGACGAACAACTTGGACCACATAATCTCTTTGGCAAAGGCTCACTGCAGAGCTGGAAGAATGAAGTCTTCTTTGCAAGCTTTAATTTTTTTTATTTTTATTTTTTTGGGTGTTGTATAGCCTTAAAGGGGAAAAAAAAACAAACAAAAAAAAGAAGAAAAAAAGAAAAAAAAAAGAAAAAAATAGAATGGCTTCAGTCTCAGTCCTGTATTTTCCTGGGGGAGGGGGATTCTGAACATTACTGTGTCAAGAAGTGCTTTATCCAGTGAAGCAAAATTTGCACGATTGGAACCTCCTTTGTTTTGTGTTTGTTGGTGCTTTTCATCGACTTTTTGCTTTTTTTCCTGTTTGTGTTTTTTTTTTTTTTTTCTCTTTTTCTTTTTGGTTTGTGTGTACTAAAAAAAAATTGTAAAGCTAGATTGATAAATAAGACAAAAAAACCCAAACCAAACAGAACCAAGCACATATTTACCCTGTAGCTCTAAGTCAAGCTAACCAAGTGAACAATTCTGTCTGCACTTTCCAGCTTATCTTTATAGACCTATTTAAAGAAAGAGAGAAAGAAAGAGCAAGAGAGCTACAGGATCCTTCAATTACAATCTGGAAACTGGTAAAGGACCTGACATTTCTGAATTATCCTGACCTTTCTAGAAGCAACAATGGGAGGCTTTGAATATCTTCTCTGACCATACCCTAAAATATATCCTTTTCTTTACATTACTTGAGTGTATTTTGGGTGCTTTTATCTGATATTTGTTTGATGTATTTGTCCACTGACGCTTGGGTATGCGCTGTGGGAGCACGAAGAGATAGCAGAGCAAACTCTTCCAAATTAAATAAGACCATCTCCACTTGACCTGTCTGTGGCAAGAACTGGAGGAGCTGCCTGTAGCATCTTTGACAGCCTTTGGGAGAGGGGCCTTACAGGATCCACCAACACACCATGAGGTGTGCAGGTGCCGTGCGTTTATCAGCTGCGCCCTTCCCAGTGCTGATGGCTTCAGAACTCTGTGGGTGGACTGACATCGGCATTGGAGCTTAAGAAAAGTCATTGCCCCAGTTGACAAGAGCTGAAACATCAGACCCATGTCACATTTTTTGCCTCATTCTGAATAAAATGATCTTGTTTCTTCCCTTTTTTTTTTTTTTAAATGAAGCGTATTAGGTGGTGTGCCGAGGAAAAATGCTGCTGGAGGAGATCCAGGAGGAAAGTTTCTGTTTTTCGATGTGATTTCTGACTTTGATTTCCTTTGAAAGGGTTCATCTTGCTCTCCAATCCCACCAGGGTGGGTGTGTATAAGAATTTATTTTTGTCAGATTTACTCTTCTGCCACAAAGAAATGATAATGCAAAAAGGGATTTGCAGCTAAAGGGGTGGGAGCTACGTCGTGTTTCTGAATTCTGGTGGATGTGTCATTGTCACTGTAAATTTCTCATTAAAGGGACAAAGTCAATTAAAATCATATATTCTTTAAAAAAAATTATCCCTTTATCTGTGTTGCCTATGATACCTCAGGTGGCTAAACCAGAAGCCAGTTTAATATTGAATGGTTTTTTTTCCTGTCTTTTCACCATTTGTTTTGGCAGTTCCTGAAATAAGGGGTTTCAGTTTCAGGTTTGGTTTATTTCTTAATGGGTTGCATTTTCTACTTTCCCCTTGTGCATTATGTCTGCAATAGTGCCAGCTGCAGTAATATCACTGGGCTGTGTTTAAATGCGTGAAGGAAAACCTGAGTCAGCAGCAACCTTTATTAAAACATATAAAAAAAAATTAGTTATGAGAACAGTTCTCTGAAGGGTAGATATTTTCAAACTACTTTTAAATCTCACGTTTTTTGTCTTGAGAACTTGATCAGGTCTCTGAAAGGACAAGACACCAAGGTGGATTCAAGCTCCCAGGATTTCACTTTTTATTACATTTCCTCAGCCTTACCTGAAATTCTGCCTTTAGTGCTAATCACTTTTCAGCTGTCCCATTTATTTCAGTTCATCTGGCTTGGGTAAGGCAGTGACACCTTGGTTCTGGCTCTCTCCTAAGCCCAATGAGGCCAATGAGAAGTTTTTTTTTTTATTCCCTGGACATGTTCTTGGGATTTTCTTCAGCCACTGGAGCTGCAGAATCAAACTTTCCCACTTCATCTATTTCAGTAATTTTGACCATGATTATTTTATAAAGGTTAGAATATAAAGGTTTCTGATGTGCTGCCTCTCTCCCTCTTCTGATGTGTCCTTCATGCTAAGCTGTGGAGTGTAGGACCTAAACAGTTAAATTAAATGGGAAGTGGGCAGTAAATTCTTATTGTGCACTAATTTCAACTATGGTGCTTTAATTATTTTGAGGTTCTTTGCAATATTTATTCGCTTTCCCCTGTTACTGAGCTTTGTAACTGACTTTGGGAAGGTGAAATCTACTCCTCACTGGAAACAGTGGGCATTTGGATGTAAGGTGCAGATAATTATGATGTATCTTGTGTTGGAGTGGGGGAAATGTGCAATAGAAGCACTGCAGAATGCAACAAGAAATGTGATGTGAGGCCACTTAAAGGTTCTTCCAGCAGGCTAAGAGTATGTTTATCTAAAGCAATTTAGAGTATGTTTATCTAAAGTAATTTCTATGAATAAATGGATTGGGTAACATTGAGAGTTGGTGTAAGTTCGATGCTGAGGGCACTATCAGAGTTAGTAAGTGTGGTGGTGAAGCAGGCCAGAGCCACAATAATGGCCCTGGGTCCTGTGGAAATGATAACTTGCAGTGACAGGAAGAGAGGGAACGGATTGAAGCCTGAGGAGGGCAGATTGAGATTTGAGATGAGGAAGAAATTCTTGACAGTGAGGGTGGTGAGACACTGGAACAGGTTGCCCAGGGAGGCTGTGGATGCCCCCTCCCTGGAGGTGTTCAAGGCCAGGTTGGATGAGGCTTTGAGCAACCTGGGCTAGTGGAAAGTGTCCCTGCCCATAGCAAGGGGTTGGAACTGGATGATCTTTAAGATCCTTTCCAACCCAAACAATTCTATGAATCTGGAACAGGTTGCTCAGAGAGGCTGTAGATGCCCCATGCCTGGAGGTGTTCAAAGCCAGGTCGGATGAGGCCTTAAGCAACCTGAATTAGTGGAATGTGTCCCTGCTCATGACAGGGGCTTGGAACTGGATGATCTTCAAGGTCCTTACAACCTCAAACCATTCTATGAACCTGTGAGTTCAATATTCATTCCAAGAGCTTTCAGCCCTGCTCATGAGCTGCTGTGTAGCACCATGATGAGATATTCCTCTGAAAACGCTGATTGACTCTTTCCTTTGCTGAGAACAATCTTCACCTGGCTTTTTTTTTGTTTGTTTTGAGCCACTGTTTTAGTGCTTCTCCACCCTACTTTTGGCAGTGTAGAAGCCATGCCCTGCATTAGGAATGATAAATGCTCCTCATATGCTTTGTTGCCTTCCTCTGGGGTTTTGAGTTTTATATCCATGGTTCGATCACGGTCTTGCAACAACCTCAGTGCTCTTAGCTTCCCCCTGAGGCAGTGACTGTGATGGATGTGCAGTGCCCTTCATTACTGGCCAGCATCCTGCAAGCTGGATCTGTTTATTTGGGATGGGAAGAAGAGAGAGACAGAGACACCCAGCTGGGGAGTTGTTTAGAAGTTAACATTGTGCTTGTTGGCTGTGACTCTTTTCACTTTTAAAAAGGACATCTTGGGGTTTTATTGATCAAATTTGTGTCTTGCATAATCTTGTCAAAGCAAAAGATGGGCCAAAAGGGCTTGGTTCCTGGTGGAGTTATTCAGAAACCGCTGAAAGTGGTTTCATGTCCTTGTGTGACATCCATTTCTGGACTAGGCAGGGTCCCAGGTAGCATTATAATGAGTAGTCTGCTTCAGTGCAGGATAACTTCCTAGCATTAATCTGCACCCAAAAGCAGTGTCCTCAATACATTGCATAATCTTCATGGGTAATGACTTTGTCAGCTAAAGTCCATTAAACAGTTAGCTATAACTAAAGAAAAAGCAACTCCATTCACTTGTTTCCATTCATTGTTGAAAGGCCAAGGTGTATCTGAGGGAATGCATAGTTTCAGAGTTCATGGGTTCATAGAATGGGTTGGATTGGGTTGGCAGGGACCTTCAAGATCATTTATTCCAAACCCCCTGCCATGGGCAGGGACATCTTCCTCTAGACCAGGTTGCTCAAGGTCTCATCCAACCTGGCCTTGAACACCTTGTGGTAATAGCATTCCCCCCAGCTCAGGACAGACCTCAGGTGAGGCTTGTGGGGAGCTGATCTCTATCAGCTTTTTGCTTCTGGTGCCACTCAGTCCAAAGTCCTTTTGCTTTCTTGGAGAACCAACTCACTGAACAACTGACCACAGCCAAACCAAGACGAATATAAATGGAGTTCTGCTGTGGAGCAGCCTTTGCAGCTGGGAACTTCTCCCCTTTAGAATGGACCCTAAGGAACCTCACACCCCTTCCCCCTTGGTGAGTACGTCCTGGGTATCTGTGGGAGATTTTCCTTTCATGACTGAGCTTAGTGCACATTTTGAGTCATCTCTCCAAAGAGTTTTAATAGTTTAATTAATTGTGCAACAGGATTTTCCCAACTGACATCCAAATTTGAGAGAGAGAGAGAGCAGATTTAATTGTAATCAATCAGTTGCTGTCAGTCTCCTATTTTGTCTCCTTCACAGCACACCTCCAAGGAGGGAGCATCTACAACCTCCCTGGCTGACCTGTTCCAGTGTCTCACCACCCTCACTGTTGAGAATTTCTTCCTAATCTCCAACCTAAATCTGCCCTCCTCAAGCTTCAATCCATTCCCTCTTGTCCTAATGACACACTGTCTTCAAGAATTGCTCCAGGATCATGTTTGATGAGATGAGTTATGCTCAGAAGCTGTTATGAGGGTGGTGAGACACTGGAACAGGTTGCCCAGGGAGGCTGTGGATGCCTCCTCCCTGGGGGTGCTGAAGGCCAGGCTGGATGAGGCTTGGAGCAGCTGAGTCTAGTTGAGAGGTGTCCCTGCCCATGGTGGGGAGGTTGGAGCAGATGATCTCTGAGGTCCCTACCAATTTGAGCCATTCTGTGAACTATATCTAACACACCAAATCTCTCCCTAGGTTATACACATCAAAGTATTTTATTAGTGCCCTCTATTACTCATCAGCAAAAGAAAAGTGCCTGACTGACAGGCTCTCTGCAGACCATGGACCACAGGGAATATGAATGGTGGCCAGGCAAGATATGCAGAATCAAATAAGGACAGTGATGAGTTCTGCATTGAAAGAAAAAAAAAACCCAAACCCTATATCAACCACAAATGAAGGTTGTAGTGAAAAATTCTCTAAGTATTAATAGAGAAATAGTAAGTAAAATAATAAAAATAATCTATGACTTAATCAGTCTATGACTTAATCTATGACTTTTAACCAGTCTATGACAATCTCTGACTTAATCAATCTATCTCTGACTTAATCAATCTATCTATGACTTAATCAGTCTACGAATTAATAAGTCTGTAAATCAATCAATAAATATAAATCTAAAAGTCAAGTTTTGAAGCTAATATTGCTGGTTGCTCTCTCTCCCATTGCTATAACGAAGTATTATTTTAGCTATGGGAATGTACAAAGGAATTGAACTTATTTATTGAGATCAGCTGTGTTAAAAGACTTTTGTTCAGAGCTTCCATGTAGTGACTCAATAGAAATAAGTTTGCCCAGGGGGGTTGTGGATGTCCCCACCCTGGAGGTGTTCAAGGCCAGCCTGGATGAGACCTTGAGGAGCTAAGTCAAATTGAGAGGTGTCCCTTGCCCACGGCAGGGGCATTGGAACTGGATGATCTTTAAGGCCCCTTCCAACCCAAACCGTTCTATGACTTTATGATAGGTTCACCAGTTAGCAATTAATGGTCAGTATGTAAGATTCTCTTTACAATTAATTGATTGCAATTAATCAGAAGTTAGTCTTTACACTGCTTGATTTCTCTGTGTGTGAACACACACCCATGTGTGTCTCTGTACATGTGCTTGTAAACCGCTCTTAGCTAGGAATTGATAGACAGAGAGAGGACTTCTTCATGTATCATAGAATAGCTTAGGCTGGAAGAGACCTTAGAGCTATCTAATCCAACCTCCCTGCCATGAGCAGGGGCACCTCTCAACTAGACTCACCTGCTCAAAGCCTCATCCAGCCTGGCCTTGAACATCTCCAGGGAGAGGGCACCCACAACCTCTCTGGACCATCCATTCCAGACTCTTGCCACCCTGGTAGTGAAGAATTTTCTCCTAAGATGCAATCTAAACCTATTCTCCTTCAATTTAAATCCATTTCTCCTTTCTCCTTGTCCTGTTGCTGGACACTCTCATTAAAAGTCCCTCTGCAGCCTTCTTGGAGGATACTTTCAGGTACTGGAAGGCTGCTCTAAGGTCCCCCTGGAGTCTTCTCTTCTCCAGGCTGAACACCCCCAGCTCCCTCAGCCTATCTTCACAGCAGAGCTGCTCCAGCCCCTGGATCATCTTTGTGGCCCTCCTCTGGATTTGTTCCAATAGATATATGCCCCTCTTACAGTGGGGACACCAGAACTGGATGTAGTATTTGAGGTGGGCATCTCAGAAGAGCAGAGCAAGAAGGAATCTTCTCTCTTGCCCTGCTGGCCACACTCTTCTGGATGCAGCCCATATAGTTTGGCCTTCCTTTCTCCAAAGCATTAGCCCAATGAATTAATTAATTTTTTTATTACCATTCTAAACCTTATCTTTGGTTACACCCCAAAGTACACAAAATGATAGTAAACAGCAGTATATATATGTGTGTGTGTATATATATAAATATATATCTATATATCTATATCTATATCTATATCTATATCTATCTATCTATCTATCTATATCTATGCTCTAGGACTTCAAGCTCTTTTTCCATGGAGCTGCTTCCCAGCAGGATGACCCAGTAAGCAAGAGAACAGAATACAATGAAAGCAGGGTTTGTAAGGGCCTAATGAGGGCTGAAAATTTTTTAGCATAATGATAGGGTGTGAGGAAAGAAAATTAGTTGTAAAATATGGGCCAGGGCTTGAAATACTGCAACGAGAGCCAGGGATTAGATTTTTTTTTTTTTTTTCCAAATAGTGGAAAGGATTTACAGAATGAGAGGCTTGGGGCAAAAGCTGTAATAAAATGCAGAGAAAGAGAACAAAAGGAAACCAAAACAGAGTGAACAAAGTTGTAACAAAATGCAGAGAAAGAGAACAAAGGAAACCAAAACAGAGTGAAGGAAGTTGTAACAAAATGCAGAGAAGGGAATAAAAGGAAACCAAAACAGAGTGAACAAACTTGTAACAAAATGCAGAGAAAGAGAACAAAGGAAACCAAAACAGAGTGAAGGAAGTTGTAACAAAATGCAGAGAAGGGAATAAAAGGAAACCAAAACAGAGTGAACAAACTTGTAACAAAATGCAGAGAAAGAGAACAAAGGAAACCAAAACAGAGTGAAGGAAATTGTAACAAAATGCAGAGAAGGGGAATAAAAGGAAACCAAAACAGAGTGAACAAAGTTGTAATAAACGAATGGGTTTTCACGGTCTGTAATGCATCTGATTTTGGTGTAGGGAAAGAATCTCTGAATTCAGGCAATTAAACTCAAAATCTGGTGAGAGAAGAGCATCCCAGAGATGTTAAATACAGCCTGAGGTGACAGTGGAAGAGAGTGGCAAAAAGAACAGCTTTTACAAGTGGCTTCCAAGCTGGAAGAAAAAACCAAATTAGTTCACGAAAAAAGGTTAAAGATTGAAAGTTTTGTGTCCTGTCACAACGATTGGACAGAATTCCAAGCACTTCCTTAGTTTTCTTTCCTTGCTTCTCTTTATTTCAGGGGGTTTCGTACCCTCTTGTTTTTGCTAACAACCTTTCCAGCTGTGCTAGTTCTTTTGATCACCAGTCCTACCAGATAGTGAAATTGAAGGCAGCAGGAGTAATGCCCTCCCAACACTGTCCCTGGGAAGTTAGGGGTGCAATCTTTCCTGAGAATGGGGTTCTTTTCCTAACCCATCACAAAATGTCCCCAGACTCATGCTGGGCCAGCCAGCCTGCTTCTTCCCCCTTGTTTCCCTGTGCTGGGCACAGAGTCCATCTATGGGATTCCAAAACAAGAGAGATGTGGAGCTGCTGGAAAGGAGGCAGAGGAGGGCCGCACAGAGGAACAGAGGGCTGGAGAACCTCTCCTCTGAGGAAAGACTGAAAGATTTGTAGCTGTTCAGCCTGGAGAAGGGGTGAGCTTGTCACCACCTTTCAATATCTAAAGAGGGCTTGCAGGAAGGCTGGGGAGGGACTGTTCAGAAGGGCCTGTGGGGATAGGAGAAGTGGCAGTGGTTTGAAACTGGAGCAGGGCAGATTTAGGTTGGCCATCAGGAAGAAGTTCTGCACAGTGAGGGTGGTGAGACACTGGAACAGGCTGCCCAGGGCTGTGTTTGAGGCCCCACCCCTGGAGACATTCAAGCTCAGCCTTGCTGTGTCCCTGTGCAGCCTGCTCTAGTTGAAGGTGTCCCAGCTGCCTGCAGGGGGGTTGGCCAAGATGCCCTTTGAGGGTCTCTTCCAACCCAACTCAATCAGTGAAGCTGAGTCTCTCTTCCAGGGGAATTGTGTTTTTGTGCTGCAGTTTGTCCAGATCCGGATGTGTGCAGTTTCCATTGATCCCTCCAGAGCTTGGACCACTAATTTATTAATTTTTGGGTGCATTTTTAATCACTTAAATGTTTAATATTTGGCCTCAACAAACTTGAAACTAATTGATTCTATGCTCCTTTAGTCCAGCTGGCATTTAGTTGCCTTCCTTTAGAGCAGAGCAGATCTGGGCACAGCAAGTTGGTGTTTCTCTGTTCACTAGTGCTGGAATATCACTACTCCTATAATTAGATTTAGACAGATTTTTAGGGTCATTTGATCATCTTGCCAGGCTATATAGCATAGATTATGGGTTTATTGGGTTAAGAGCTTCCAGTAAACCAGGTCCTGAGGTAATAATTTGTGCAGTAAAGCCAAACATATTATAATGATCTCTTCAGTAGATGGCAGTGCTGGGATTAAAACTCTTGCCTGACTAATATGCAAATCTCTGCCTGTTGGGATTTAGGTGTGGAAAGGCTTTTCAGGACATTCTCTTCTTTAAAGTGGGGCTATGGCTCGCTTGGAATGCTGAAACTGTAGGGAGGTTTATTCCTGCTGGCTCCAAAAGGGTAGAAAAGTAGATCAAACACCATGAGTGCAGCCAGTTTGCTTCAGGGATATGCATGAACAAGCTGTGGACAACATGGAACCATAAAGCTCCAAAAGCAATAGTTCCTCCCCTGTATGTGACATCATCTGCTTCAGTAGCTCTCTGTAAAGTGCTGCTGCCAGCTGAGCTGCTGCAGAGTCTGGTATACAGCTGCTGTGTGGAGGGGTTTCAGTTTGTCATTCATGACAATTGATCAGAATCTCTGTGGTGTGTTATGGGAGAGAGAACTTCTCTAGATGTGGCACCATAAAGGGCTCCAGGACTGGGTTCTTCTCACTTCATTATCCACTCCTTAAATGATTATGAAGAACATCTTTCTACCAGGATGCATTATATAGGTTAGGAAGCTCTGATTCCTGATGAGATCTAAAATAGAGGTTTGTGTCCTAGCATGAAGTTTGCTGTGAAGAGGATCATTTCTCAGCTGGCAGTTTGACAGGATCTCTTTGCAGAGGATTCAGCTCAATGGCACATGTTAGGAAGTTCACATGGAAAACTTCCCAGGAGTCTAACAGCAATACACCAAAACAGCAATTCCCAGAGATCCATAGAATGGGTTGGGTTGGAAGGAACCTTGGACATCATCTAGTTCCATCCCCAGCCTGCCATGGGCAGGGACACCTCCCACCAGCCCAAGTTGCTCAAGGCTTCATCCAACCTGGTCTTGAAGATTTCCAGGGAGTGGACATCTACAACCTCCCTGGGCAACCTGTTCCAGTGTCTCACCACCCTCACTGGAAATTACTTCCTAATCTCCTAAACCTGCCCTCCTCAAGCTTCAGTCCATTCCCTCTCATCCTATCACAACAAGCCCTTGTCAAAAGTCCCTTCCCAGCTTTCTTGTAGCCCCCTTCAGGTACTGGAAGGCTGCTCTAAGGTCTCCCTGGAGCCTTCTCTTCTGCAGGCTGATCGGCCCCAACTCTCTCAGCCTATCCCCACAGGGAAGTAAGAAGTCCTTTCCTGGCTTTCTTGCTGGGCTTTGAGAGAGAAGGAAGGCTTCTCTTAAGTTCAGACCATCCTGTACCCACATGGACAACTAGGGTGGTTTATTGAGGCACTCCAACAATTCCATGCTGTCACCATGGATCTTATCTGTTGGAAAGCAGGCTAGAGAGAAATTTCACACCTAGGTGGAAAGCAAAACTGGGTGATGTATTCTGATCCCACACTGAAGGTACCAACACTAAATCTCTCAGCAGCTGGGAATTCTGAGTTGGTACTGGTGGCATACAGAGGCTGTGGAGGCAGCACCTTCTCTTTAAACATAACCACAGAGGAGGAGGATCTGGCATTTTTCATTCATAGTGAAGTGTCTATGGGAGATCTGCCCAGCTGAGGCCACATCTGGAATATTGTGGCCAGTTCTGGGCTTCCATGCTTGAGAGGGATGGGGATGTTCTAGAGAGCATCCAACAGAGGCTAGGAGGGTGATGAAGGGACTGAACATTTGTCTCATGAGGAAAGGCTGAGAGACCTGGGGCTGTTCAGCCTGGAGAGGAGATCTCATTAATCTTTCCAAATATCTGAAAGGTGGGTGTCAAGAAGATGGGGCCAAGTCTCTTTTCAGTTGTGTCCTGTGACAGGACATCCCTGGAGATAATCAGGGTGAGGCAACATGATCTGGTGGAGGATGTCCCTACTGACTGCAGGGGGAGTTGGACTAAATGCCCTTTGGAGGTGCCTTCCAACCCAAACCATTCTGTGATTCTACGATTGTGAATCATAGAATGATATGGAAAAAAGTAGCTAAAATAGCTACTGTTGGCTGGAATCAATTCTTCTTGTCTTTCAGCATAAGCAGTGATTCCAGGTCTGCTGACAGGTCTGTGGGTCAGCTGCCTACTGCTCCAGCAAACTAATATCTGGCAAGAAGCAAAACCTGATTTTCTTAAACTCTTGGATTCTTACTGTGTTGTGCAGTGAGGGGATAAGATTTTCCTTCTGGCTCCTCAGCTCATGGATGGCCTGAGATCTTCTTGAGGCATAGATATCATTGTAAAGTTACAGCTTTTCTCCAGCATCCCTTAAGCAGCTTAGCCTAATGGCAAATCCACTTCCTCAGAAGCCATTGGCTGGAGTGATCCTACCTAGCTCCATTCTCAAGGGCCTCCTGAAGCCAGAGAGCAGGAACCTGTACACTTTAGCACTGACTTTTGTCAGCATCAATTTAACAGCAGAATAATCCCTTGGAATATCAAGGGAGATGGTGATTGTTCACTGTGAGTCAACAGATGGGCTGAGGCCAGCAGGATAAGGTTTAATCAGACCAAGTGATGGGTCCTGCACTTTGGTCACAACAACCCCCAGCAACCCTACAGGCTTGGGGCAGAGTGGCTGGAAAGCAGCCTGGTGGAAAAGGATCTGGAGGTGCTGGTGGATGGGCTGCTGAACATGAGCCAGCAGTGTGCACAGCTGGCCAAGAAGGCCACCAGCATCCTGGCCTGGATCACACCCAGTGTGTCCAGCAGGAGCAGGGCAGTGATGGTGCCCCTGTACCCAGCTCTGGTGAGGCCACAGCTTGAGAACTGGGGTCAGTTCTGGGTGCCACAGGATAGGGAAGACATTGAGGGGCTGGAGGGTGTCCAGAGAAGAGCAGTGAGGCTGGAGAGGGGTTTGGAGGGCATCGTATGAGGAGCAGCTGAGGGAGCTGAGTTTTAGTCTGGAGAAGAGAAGGCTGAGGGGAGATCTCATTGCTCTCCACAGCTCCCTGAAAGGAGGTTGGAGTGAGGCTGGGGTTGGTCTCTTCTCCCAAGTAACCAGAGATATGACAAAAGGAAATGGACTGAAGTTGTGCCAGGGGAGAGTTAGGTTGGAGATTAGGAAAAATTTCCTTGCTGCAAGAGTGGTGAGGGATTGGAACAGGCTGCCCAGGGAGGTGGTGGAGTCACCATCTCTGGAGGTGGTCAAGAGGCTGTAGCTGTGGTGCTTCAGGGTAGAGTTTAGTGGGCATGGTAGCTGGGCTAGGGTTAGGCTCTTAAAGGTCTTTTCCAACCTTAATGGTTCTATGACTCCATGTTATTGATGCAAGTTCTGTGTTTGTAGCTGCCTTGTAGACATGGAGAAAGACAAGGTCCCAACCTGAAGAACTCATTAATATAAAAAAAAAAAAAAAAGAAGAAAACCAAACAAAATTCCATAAGACAAAGGATGCTTTAGTCAGAACACATTTGTCAAGGAGATAATTTTGTCATTATTTTTCATTCTTGTTCCTTGAAATCTTTCAATTTTACCAACCCTATTCATCCTTTGGCTATAGAATTCCATGGAAGAGTTTCTGAGCTGGGAATGGAGCTCTTTTGGGAAGACATCAGAATATAAATGTGAGAGACAGAAGTGCTTCCCTAAAACACAGCATCTTTTCCTGCCTCCATTTCTAAGGTCTTCAGGTACCCATTCTTGAGGGAAATAAAATGTTAAGAAGCAGAAATGTGCTGTTGACCTGTACTGAGAAGGACATCATCCTATAATCTATGATCCTATATGAATAAATAAGCTGCTGAAAAAAGGTCTCTGTTTTCCTAACGAGCCACAGAACTGTGTAAAAACCTTCAAACAGAGTTTTATTCCCTTCCTTTAGTCTAAATTTACAAAGAGGGGACCCAAAGACAAACCTCTGAACTGAACATAAGCTTGAAGGAAATGAGAATGATTTCCAAAGGTTTTCCTTTTCCATAGATCCATAGAATGGATTGAGTTGGAAGGGGCCTTGAAGATCATCTGGTTCCAATCACCCTGCCATGGGCAGGGACACCTCCCACTGAGCCAAACTGCTCATGGCCTCATCCAACCTGGCCTTGAAAACCTCCAGGGAAGGGACATCAACAACCTCCCTTAAGCTTTCCTTCTTTCCTATCTTCCTATTAGCACAACGTGCCAAAAGAATGATGGAGCTCCCTGAGTTCACAACCCCCAGGTACTTGTGTGGTATTTTGATCTCAGTTACATTCCTAAATACCAGTAATGAGAGGTCTGAGATCTTTCCTTCCTGGTGTTTGGTTTCCTATATTCCAAAGGGCATCATTTTATTCTCTTAGGATGTTTTTACTCTCAACTACTCTCAAGCTACTGAGTGTGGCTTTATAAATCGGATGCCAAACTCATTTTAACCAACTAATGTGTGATGCATGCCTTGCCTAAAGGAGCTGCACCATTTTAAGACCATAACTGTGTTACAGAATGATGTTCCTTGCTGAACTGATTCGGGGGTGGCTGAGGGGTAGACTGGGAGCTGAAGTATCAGCTGAAACTGTTTTACCCTGTGCCATTCTCTGAAGCAAACCCACACAGCTAATATGGAGCTCTGCAGGCTGCTGAAGCCTGTTGTCTAGCTAGTAAAGAACAGCTCAAGCATGGAGAAATGAGACACAGTCTCCATATTTTCATTGCTAAAACATTTTAAGTGAAGGAATCACATCAGTGTGGCATCACAGAATCACAGAATGTTAGGGGTTGGAAGGGACCTCTAGAAATCATTCAGTCCAACCTCCCCCCCTCCCAGAGCAGAATCACTTAGGGTAGGTCACACAGGAACATATCCAGGTGGGTTCTGAAAGTCTCCAGAGAAGGAGACTCCACAACCTTTCTGGGCAGCCTGCTATAGGTCTCCAGCACCCTCACACCAAACAAGTTTCTCCTCATGTTGAGGAGGAATTTCCTGGGTTCCAGCTTGTACCTGTTGCTCCTTGTCCTATCACTGGGCACCACCACAAAGAGCCTGGCACCTTCATCCTGACACCCACCCCTCAGATATTTAGAGACATTGATCAGATCCCCTCTCAGCCTTCTCCTCTCCAGACTAAACAGCCCCAGGGCTTTCAGTCTTTCTCCATGGCAGAGATGTTCCAGTCCCTTCATCATCCTCACAGCTCTCTGTTGGACTCTCTCCAACAGATCTCTGTCTCTCTTGCACTGGGGAGCCCCAAACTGGACACAGCATTGCAGGTGTGGTCTGAGCAGGGCAGAACAGAGGTGCAGGAGAACCTCCTTAGAGCTCTTGGCCACACTTTTCTTGATGGATCCCATTGTCCCTCTTGGCCACAAGGGCACATTGCTGTCCCATGGAGAACTCACTGTTCACTGTTATCCAGGAACATGCCCCAATTTCTAGCTGTGTTAACCTGAGTCCATCCTTCAGCTTGTTTGTAGTGGCATTTTCCTCCTGGCTGTCTGCAGTTCAGCAGACCATCAAAACAGATTACTGCCAATTCAGAGCAGGTTGTGGAGCAAAAAAAGCAGCTGCATTTTCTTTTCACTTGATCAATAAACTGTAGGCAGCACAGTTCTCATATCAGGAAGGCATACACAGAGCAGCCATAGGAATACAAAACATCTTGGTTACTGAAGTACCAGCACTAAACACACCACCACACCAGCAAAGAGGGTGACATGGACTTGTGACACCAGCCAGGAGCCTGCTCTGAGCTACTGTCCACTAATGAGTTAATGCTGTACTCAGCTACCTAGGGTGCAGCTGGGAAGAGTCAAATCATGAAGCTGGGATGAAGGCCCAGTGAAAAAGTCAGGCAAAAGGTTATAAGTCTGAATAAATGGCTGCCTGGGAGGCAAGAGAATAAAGAATGATATAAGAAGAAGGAGGAAAAGAGACTTGGAGAGAAGCTGTTTTAGAAAAGTGTTATGAGTGTTGTTAATATTTTGTGGCTCTTTTATTTCTACCAAATTGGTTTGCATCCTGCACTTAGGAGAAAGTGAAGGTAAGAATGAGGATATTTGGAATGAGGTATTCTTAGAGAAGTCCTTAACTGAGTGGTTAATTTCCTACCTGGTTAATTGAAAGTGACTGCTTTTGTTTTGGTGGGTTTTTTTTGCAGTGCTTTTTGATTGTTTGTGGGCAAACAGAAGTTACTTTGAGAAAATACAAAGAAAAAGAAACAAGGGAAAGTCATTCTTGGCTTTTATGTGTGGGCTTCTTTAACCAAAGTTTTGTTTCTGATTGTTTCAAAATGCTTGAAATGCTGGGTTTTTTTGCAAGTCAGTGTTAATTGCCTGCCGGAGGGACCTGGGCAGGCTGGAGAGGTGGCTGAGGAGAATCTCATGAGGTTCAAGCAGGCAAAGTGCAAGGTTCTGCACCTACGTTGGGGCAATCCTTCATATCAATCCAGGCTGGGGGTGATGAGATTGAAAGCAGCCTTGCAGAGAAGGACCTGGGGTGCTGGTGGGTGAGAAGCTGGACAGGAGCCAGCAATGAACACTGGCTGCCAAAGGCCAATGGCAGCCTGGGCTGTACCCAAAGAAAACTGAGCACATGAGTTGGAGGAGGCTCATGCTCCTGGCTGATAGCAGGGATCAGGACTCCAGAGTATGCTCTTTAATGCTCTTCCTCCTACGTTTAGATGCAGCCCCAATGTTTTGGAGAGAGGGGGTGGAAGATTGTGCTTAGTAGTGTAGATGCTCTAACATTCAGAGGAAGAAGATGGGAGGGAATGTGTAACTCTTCTACAAGATGGAAATTGTGAGGAAGAAAGGATTGTACGACTAGAGGTAGCATAGGAAACACCTGCAACTGCAGACCACTGTCATCATCTTCCCTCATTCTTCTTTTTTTTCCTTTATCTGGATTTATACAAGGAATTTAGATTTGCTCTTTCCCCTCTACTGGCCTGGTGCACTTTGCAGCTGCATGTTGGTTTTGCGTCCCAGTCTCGACATAAGTACAGTGCAGAGTAGGTTTCCACTTCCTGGAGTATTAAATGGCTGGTGACACATCTTGGGCTCAGCTGAGGGCATGTGTAAAGGATTCACAGATTGCAGGGACCCCCAAAGGTCACCTTGGCCAACCCCCCTGCAGGCAGCAGGGACACCTCCAACCAGAGCAGGCTTCACAGGGACACAGCAAGGCTGAGCTTGAATGTCTCCAGGGATTGGGCCTCAACCACATCCCTGGGCAGCCTGTTCCAGTGTCTCACCACCCTCACTGTGCAGAACTTCCTCCTGAGGTCCAACCTAAACCTGCCCTGCTCCAGTTTCAGTTGTCCCCAGTCCTGTCTTGTCTCCTTGTTGCAATGATTAGTGCAGACCAGTGCAGAAACCCAGAGTGTGTTCCTTCAGGGTTGTCTTCTTACCATGAGCTGCTAGAGTGCTTCTGGAGCAGCAGTGAAGGCTGAATGCAGTTTTGTGATGAGGGAAATGTGATTCTTTATGTGTTGTGGCTCCTCTGCACCAAATTCCTCAAGTAAGAGCATCTCTTCTGGGGGGACACCTTCTAGAGGCCTTCTAGGACGTAAAGTGGGCTACAAAAAAGCCAGGAAGGGACTGTTTCCAAGGGCTCATAGTGATAGGATGAGAGGGAATGGATTGAAGCTTGAGGAGGGCAGATTGAGACTGGAGATGAGGAAGAAATTCTTGGCAGTGAGGGTGGTGAGACACTGGAACAGGTTGCCCAGGGAGGTTGTGGATGTTCCCTCCCTGGAGGTGTTCAAGGCCAGGTTGGATGAGGCCTTTAGCAACCTGGGCTGGTGAGACGTGTCCCTGCCCATGGCAGGAGGGTTGGAAGTAGATGATCTTCAAGGTCCCTTTCAATCCAACTCATTCTATGAATCTATGATGGACATCAGTTGTGATCCATTGAATGTCCTGATACAGCACCACTGCAGGAACCACTTGGTCAGTGTTTGTGTGAAACATGAAGCTGATGGCAACTGATGGTGGACATGGTTAGAGCAGAACAGGTGTGAGTAGCTCTGAGTGGCACTTCATAGACAAAGGTTGGTAGTATCTACACTGCTGTAACAATATTAACATCTCCAGTTTTGGAGGGAACAATATTATTCCAGAGTAAAAAAAAAAAAAAATTGCCATTAAATCATTTTCTTCCCCATTTATCTTTAAACTGAGTGAGGAGAAAATGCTGTTTCCATGACTACTATTTCTGCACCTATTTGATTACACTGGATTGAAATTTATGGCAGAGAAAAATGCAAACTCCCAACCCACCCACCCCCCCCCACCCCCCAGCAGCATTTGAATTAGAATGGAGCAGGTTTATAGCTTTGTTCAGCCCCAGGCAGAAGCAATAAACCCCTGGCTTTAAGTACCAGTGAGGTTTATGGAATGAAGACATCTGCATTATTGTAATAAAATGTTCCTTAGTGTAATAAATATAACTGACAGCAGTGCAGGACTTCCTTTATGAAAGAGATGTTGATAACAATATAGACTTTAAATACTGGAGGAAACTGACTATTAACATTTGATGTTGCCAGTCAGAGACATCTGTTGAGCATTTAGCTGCTGTTCTCAGTTTACTGCTTGGTGTATTTAAGCAGACTTTTAGTTTACAATTAAATTGAGAAATGCCAAAGTGAAGAAGGTGTTAACCTTCTGCTGATTAATGCTTTTTAACAGCTAACATTTTAATTTTGCAGTAGAATTGTCAGGGTTGGAAGTTCCAACCCCACTGCCGTGGACAGGGACACCTCACACTAGATCAGGTTGCTCACAGCCACATCCAGCCTGGCCTTAAAAACGTCCAAGGATGAGGCTTCCACTGCCTCCTGGGGCAACCTGTTCCAGTGTCTCACCACCCTCACAGTGAAGAACTTCTTCCTAACATCCAATTTGAATCTCCCCACTTCCAGTTTTGTTCCATTCCTCCTAGTCCTATCACTACCTGACACCTTAAAAAGTCCCTCCCCAGCTTTCTTCTAGCTCCCTTCAGATACTGGAAGGCCACAATCAGGTATCCTTGGAGCCTTCTCTTCTTCAGACTGAACCACCTCAACTCTTTCAGCCTGTTCTTGTAAGAGAGGAGCTCCAGCCCTCTGATCATCCTTGTGGCCCTTCTCTGGACACCTTCCAGCACAGCATAATGAATTGGATCACAAAGAGGTTCCTTTGCCCTGTTCAGGAGCCTCTAGGGGAATTTCCATTTATAGTTTGATCAAAAGCAACTTCTCTTTTGGGCTACATCAAAAGAAGTGTGGCCAGCAGGTGGAGAGATGTGGTTCTGACAATCTGTTTTGCTCTGGGTAGACCTCACCTGCAGTGCTGTGTCCAGATACGGGATCTTCAACACAACAGAGACATGGATGTGCAGAAGCACATCCAGAGGAGGTCACAAAGATGATCAGAGGGCTGGAGAAGCTCCGCTATGAGGACAGGCTGGGAGGGGTGGGGCTGCTCAGTCTGGAGAAGAGAAGGCTCCAGGAAGATCTATATCAGCTTTCCAGTGCCTGAAGGGGCTACAGGAAAGCTGGGCAGGGACTTTTGACAGGGGCTGGGAGTGGCAGGATGAGAGGGAATGGATTTGAGCTGGGAGAGGGCAGATTGAGACTGGAGATGAGGAAGAAATTCTTGACAGAGACGTTGGGGAGACACTGGAACAGGATTTTTTTTCCCCTTTTTCTCCTATTTATCTTTTTTAATATGCATCTTTCTGTTTCTCCTTTATTTTTCTTTCTTTCTTGTATTTCTCATTTAAAAAAAAAATTATCCTATTTCTCTTTTTAAATTTTTTTCACCTGTTTCTCCTTTTTTCTTTCTTTCTTTTTCTCCTGTTTCTCTTTTTTTGTTTTCTTTCTTTTTCTTCTGTTTCTCCTTTTTCTCCCCCCCCTTTTCATCTTTTTTTTTCCTTCTCCCTTTTTCTTTTTTGTTTCCTCCTTTCCCTCCCCTATTAACATTCTTAGTCATGTCTAGGCAATCCATTTTTTTTTTTTTGAGCCAGAACTCAGAAACAGCTTAACTGCTTACTAGGGCAATATTATTGTGTGGCCAAGATTGAATCTTGGTGTCCTCAAGATGATTACCTGGTGAATGCTAACAGCTCTTTATGAAAATTACTGTTCAGTGATGATTTAAGTGAATGCCTGGATAAGACTTAAATTTCCCTAATGACCCTCATTAAAAGGTCTTTCTGTGTTGTGAGGGAACTGTATCATCTTAGAATGGCTGTGAGAGGTTGGCATTAGGGTTGACATTTTGCAGTGAATTGAGGCTAACTGAGTCCAAATGACTTTCTCAGTTTTATTCTGGAGTTCAGGACAAAGCTGAGAAGAGGATGCTAGTAAAATTAAAATGACAGCTGACCCAGGGGATGTCCTCAGATATGAGAAGATGCTATTGAACTAAATAATGTTGTTATCATGGTGGAAAACAGGGAAGAAGTCATCTAAGTAAGCTCCCTAATCAGTTTGGAAGTGAGGTTCTTAGCATATCTCACTACATGGCTAAGGAGAGTAAAGCAATGATCTGAAGCTTTCTCTTGGCTGTGTTCTCAACATCTCCAAGTCTTACAGTAGCGTTGTTAGGCAAGGGACTCCTGGGCTTGGAAATACAGCATGCTGAGAGATTTCAGTCAGTCATGGAATGGGTTGGGAACCTCCAAAGGGCATCTAGTCCTGCACTCAGCAGGGACATTCTCCACTAGATCAGGTTGCTCACAGCCTTGTCCAGCTTCACCTTGAATATCTCCAGGGATGGAGCCTCAACCACGTCCCTGGGCAACCTGTTGCAGTGTTCCAGCAGCCTCCTGGTGCAGAACTTGTTCCTCACATCCAATCTCAACCTGCTGTGCTCTCATTTCCAACCATTGCCCCTCATGCTGTCCCTACAGGCCTTTGGGAACAGTCCTTCTGCAGCTTTCTGTTAGCCCCCTTCAGCTACTGGAAGGTTTGCTTTTGGTTGCTTTCTGTGGTTGCTTGCTTTGCTTGCTTGTTTTATTTCAGTTTGTTTGGTTTTGTTTGCTTTGCTTGTGGTTTTGTTTTGTTTAATTTTATTTGCATTCTTGTATTTTGTTGTTTTGTTTCATTTGTCTGCTTTTTGTGTTTGTTTTGTTTCATTTTGTTTGGGTTTGTTTGTTTTTTCTAGGGTTTTTTGTTTATTTGCTTTAATTTTCTTTGGTTTTGTTTTGGTTTCTTTGAGTTTTATTTTTTTGTTGTGGGTGTAAGTTTTTGTTTGTTTGTTTGTTTTTGTTTTTTTTTTTTTTGTGAGGGGGAGAGTTGTACCATTCTAAACAAGCCATAAGTTTATAGCTCAAGTAACCACAAAGAATGCAAAACTTTCCATGGTACGTGACTTTAATTTCACCTCATCATCTGAAACGTCTCAGATATCCTCTTATACTTCAGAAGAAGTCCCTGCAATCTCTTTTTGCTTAATTTGGGGAATGTTTATAATCTTTCAGAAGCATTTTCACCATAAATCACAGTGTTACAGAATTATTGAGGCTGGCATAGACCTCTGAGATCACCAAGTCCAACCTATGCCCTTAAACCACCACATCAACCAGACCATGGCACTAAGTGGCACATCCAATCCTTCCTTAAACACCTCCAGGGACAGCAACTCCACCACCTCCCTGGGCAGTCCATTCCAGTGTCTGATTGCCCTTTCCATGAGGAAGTGCTTCCTAACATCCAGCCTAAACCTCCCCTGGTGCAGCTTCAGGCCATGCCCTCTTGTCTGGTCACAAGTTGCCTGGGAGCAGAGCCTGAGCCCTGCCTTACTACAACTTCCCTTCAGGTAGTTGTAGAGTGTGCCAAGGTCCCCCTTGAGCCTCCTTTTCTCCAGGCTGAACCACCCCAGCTCCCTTAGCCTCTCCTCATCATTCTTTCCCTCCAGAGCTGCAGAAAGAGTAAATATGTTTTGGGGGTGTATGTGTGTGTGTATCTCTTTTGGGAAACACACAAATGCCTCCATTCCCATAAGACAATTGATTGCTTCAAGTCTCTTCTGAGCTCTCTCTTCTTTCAGGTATTATCTTACAGCTATTAGTTGATGAACTTTGCAGTCATTGCCTACAACAAGCAGTGGATTTTGAAGCCTTGGTCAGCCTGTGCTTCGTTTGCAGCAAAGCCATGAACCACATTGTCAGAACTTCTGAGGAACCAGAAAGGAAAGCACACAGCTAAATCAGGCAGAAAAATCAGATGCTTGCATCTTTAAGGGGACAGATTGAAAGTGGATTTCAATTTCCCATGCAAGGCATTTATTGGATTAAGGAACATGTTTGGGGATAGGAGAAGTTTTATTATTAAAGCTCCCCACTGGAATTAAGTAAACTCTTCTGATTCCAGGTTTTTAACTAAAGTTATTTTAAAGGAAGGGGATTAGCTGCATCTAAACTCATGGTAGGAGTCTTGGAGTGGGAAGACAGCAAGGATTAATTCTGTCCTTCTCAAGGGTTTTCTGGTTGGATGGGAGAATCTTTGGGGGTTTATCTTTTTCTGGTGTTGCTATTCATGTGGGGTTTTTTTGTTGTTGTGTTGAGGTTTTGTTAATGTTTTAGTGATGGGATTTTGTTTGTTGGGAGGTTTTTTGTTGTTGTTTTCATTATTTATTTATTTATTTATTTTTAAGGGGAAGGAGCCATGGATTGGTGTTTGGGTGGTGGTGATATTTTGTCTGTTGGCTTTTTTTTTGTTGTTGTATTGGGGTTTTATTAATGTTTTAGTGATGGGATTTTGTTTGTTGGGAGGTTTTTTGTCGTTGTTTTCATTATTTATTTATCTATTTTAAAGGGGAAGGAGCCATGGGTTGGTGTTTGGGTGGTGGTGATATTTTGTCTGTTGGGGGTTTTTCGTTGTTGTTTTGATTATTTATTTATTTATTTTCAAGGGGAGGGAGCTGTGGATTGATGTTTTGGGGGGGATGTTGTTTTGGTGGTGGTCATATTTTATCTGTCAGGAGGTTTGCTGTTGTTTTGTTTGATTGGTTATTTAGTTATTAATTTTTTAAGGGAAGGGAGCTATGGATTGTTGTTTGTTTGTTTTCATATGTTTAAATGAAAAATTGTCCTCTGAACCTTCAGGCTCCCCCCATAAAAAATATATATGAAGGCTACTGACCTCTTGCATCTGTTTCCCAAAGAGCAGCGTTGAGACACCAGCAGGCTGTGAGCTTTATCAGGCCCAGAATTAGCAGCAACCTCAGGCTCTGACTTTGCAGTTTTCTTATGTAAAAGCCTTTTGCTTCTGCCTTGTCCAAGCTGTAGCCTCTCACTAGCATTTCACACAACAGAATGTGCTTATTTATTCTCCCACTGATTTCTTTGTTGCTTACCTATTCTCTCTGCTAATGAACTTAGTTGCTCTCAACTGATTTTGTAGCATGGGAGTGAATTCCATAGCTCTTTCCAAACTCAGTTTTTCCCCATCACCTACAGTCTGATCCCCTCCCTTCAACAACATAGAGAAGCATTTATGAAACAAAACACAAACCAAACCCCCCCAAGAAAAATCCATGTCTGAAATTTTGCACTTAATTTTTTTATTGAAAGAGAGTAAAGGAGTCTCCCACATAGAATCCAGGTGGACAATAATCCAGGTAGTGATAAGAGGAAAGGGAATGGATTGAAGCTTGGGGGGGGGGGGGCAGATTGAGACTGGATATGAGGAAGAAATTCTTGACAGTGAGGGTGAGGAGACACTGGTTACACAGGGGGGCTGTGGATGCCCCTTCCCTGGAGGTGTTCAAGGCCAGGTTGGATGAAGCCTTGAGCAACCTGGGCTGGTGGGAGATGTCCCTGCCCATGGGAATCTGTGAGTTTTCATCTAGATAGTCCAGCTCTGACATGGCTGGGTCAGAGCAGCTTTGAATGTTGCAGGTGGGTGAGTGACAGCAGGCAGTGACTGGCTGAGTCTATTTTCTTCCTTCATCTTCACACCCTTCATCATCTCTGTGGCCAGTCTGACCACACCCTTGCTGTTGCAATCCTTTTGGTCTTCTCCTTCCTTATATTGAGCTACACTCTATGTAACTGATTGTGTGTAGATAAATTGATAGAAAAAGTATTTTTTGGGGAGAGTTCTCTTTTTCAGATAAGGACTTTGTGACCTTTGCAGCTTTTTGCTTAATCTGCTGTATTCTTGTACATAGTAGTAGGAAAAAATTGAGACTAAACCTGAAGTATTGTGTCCAGTTTTGGGCTCCCCAATTCAAGAGAGACAGGGACCTGCTGGAGACAGTCAAATGGAGAGTCATGAGGATGATTAAGGGACTTGAGCATCTTCTCTTTGAGGAGAGACTGAGAGCCCTGGGGCTGTTTCGTCTGTAGAAGAGAAGGTTGAGAGGGGATCTGATCAATGTCAATAAATATAGGAGGGGTGGGTGTGAAGTGGATGGGATCAATCTCTTTTTGGTGGTGCACAATAATAAGACAAGGAATGAAGGATACAAACCTGAACATAGAAGGTTTCACCTCAACATGAGGAGAAACTTCTTTACAAGGAGGGAAATGAGACATGGAGCAGACTGCTCAGAGAGATTGTGGAGTCTCTGTCTCTAGAGACTTTCAGAACCCCCTGGATGCATTCCTGTGCAGACTACCTTGGGTGATCCTGCTTTGGCAGAGGAGTTGGACTCAATGATCCCTGGAAGTTCCCTTCCAACCTCTGACATTCTGTGATCCTGTGTTTACAGAAGCACAGAAAACCTCCAGTTGGAAGAGACCTCCAAGCTCATCCAGTCCAAGCCCTGACCCAGCATGGAAGGGTCACCACTAAACCATGTCCCTAAACAGCAGGTCCACAGCTGCTTGAACACCTCCAGGGATGGTGACTCCAGCACTGCCCTGGGAAGACCATTCCTATGTTTGAAAACCCTTCCAGTGCAGAAATATTTCCTGAGATCCAGCCTGAACCCACCCTGGTGCAGCTTGAAACCATTTCCTCTGGTCCTATCTCCTGACAAGTTGGCACTGCCCAACTTTGTCATGGGTTAAATCTATATCCCGGAGCATCCTGGGTGCACATTTCTGGCTGAAATTCCTCACCTGCCCCACACCCAAATCTGGTGCAGTTCTGAGGAGGAACTGTAGGGTCAAGGATCCTCTGCTGTTACTAAATCTTGTGATCCCAGCCTCCCAAAGAGGTGCTGGCTCTGCTGGCTGAGACATGAGTGATGGCCACTGATGATCAGTCCCCTAGAAGCAAATAACAGAAGGATGTTTACAGTCTCAGGGCTGTGTCCTGCAGTGCTGTTCTCACAGCAGAGATCTGTTGCTGTTGAGCTAATCCTGTGGCTGCTCTTAATAACAGTTTTCATACTGCTGCCCATAAAATGGACTTTAAAACTATTGTCCTGATGAGCTTAACATAATTATGTAATGTGTGTGTGAGGTTATTGCAACTTTATTAGCAACGATTAGCTAATCAAATTACCCAACAAATTAATAATACATTCCTTAAAAGACCAGCCATGTGTAAGTAGATATAGCTGAGGCAACGCTCAGAAGCTTCTGCTCTGGGTTTTGCCAGTGTCCTGTCTGCATTGTTGGAACTAATTTTAATCAGGACACAGAGCTGATAGAGCTGTTCCAAAGGATGATCCAAGGGCTGGAGCAGCTCTGTTGTGAGGACAGGCTGAGGGAACTGGGGGTGTTCAGCCTGGAGAAGAGGAGGCTCTAGGGAGCCCTTAGAGCTGTCATGCAATAGCTGAAGGGATCCTCCAGGAAGGCTGCAGAGGGACTTTTCCTGAGGATGTCTAGAGACAGGACAAGGAGGAATGGTTTGAAGCTGAGGGACAGCAAGGTTAGACTGGAGGTGAGGAAGAGGTTCCTCAGTTTGAGGGTGGTGAGACTGGAACAGGCTGCCCTCAGAGCTCATCTACTCCTACCTGCTGCCATGGGCAGGGACACTTCTTAAATTAGCCTCATCCAACCTGGCCTTGAACACCTCCAGGGAGGGGACACATGCACCATCTCCCTGGGCAACCCGCTGTAGTGTCTCTCACAGATCCTTTTCTTGCACTGTTGTTTGGGGTACCTGTTCCAGATGTAGGATTTTGCATTTTCCTTTGTGGGACCTCCGGGCCCTTGTTTGCTTATTTCTTGTAGCAACAGAAGAAAGCAATTGTGCTCATTCAAACAAGAATAGGCAAATGTGGCTGCCACAGTTCTTACAGTGTGCTACAAAACTTGGGAAGGTCTTTTCTGGCAGTTTACTTCCCTGTTCTAGCCTCTGACCTTAATGCCCTTGATGACAAATTTTCAGGGCAGCTGACTTTCACTGCACTTAGAAATTAAAAAGCCTCAAACCTCATCCAATTCTCTCTCTTTTTTTTTTTTTTTATTTTTTTCCCCAATGTCTATTCAATCACCTAAAACAATTTCATCCTCTGAAGTTTTGTGGCAACTTACAGCTTCTTTCTCCTTGAACTCCTTTTAGTGCTTACCAAATTGAGCTCTGCAAGAAAAAAAAAAAAAAAAAAATCTGGGCCAGCTCATTTACTGAGGTTGGTTCCCCTTGTGTTTAATATTCTCTAATGATCCACTAGTGTATTCCTGGCTGCGTGCTGCCATCCAATAGATTACAGCCCAGCTGCTTCTGCATCCTGCTGCATGACCAAGGGAGAGTAGTTGTTGGAGAGGGCTGACTATTTAAGTAATATATTCATGAGTATCTCATTTTGGCTGTGCCCACAGATTGTTTGGATCTTTTAATTTCAGAGTCTTGATGGACACCCAAATGTAAAGGAAATGAAAGCCTCCCAGCAATAATTGATGAGGTGATGGTCTCTCAGGAGTAAGAATCAGCTGTGCTTGGTCTTTAGCTTTCTAACAGATGTGAATGAGCACAAGGATTGCCTTGTGTGAGGATGCTGTTGGCAGGGAGTGCTGTGGTAACCCTGGCTGTGTGCTGCTGGCAGAATTTTCAGCTCTGGTAGCTGTAGCTTCCACTTAGAAGACTCTGCGGGGACCTCAGAGTTGCCCTCCAAAACCTGAATCAGGGATCCTCCAGGAAGGCTGCAGAGGGACTTTTCAAGAGGGTGTCTAGAGACAGGACAAGGGGGAATGGAAGCTGAGGGAGAGTAGGTCTAGGCTGGATCTTAGTACATTCTGCACTACAAGAGTTGTGCAACTCTGGAATAGGCTGCCCAGGGAGGCTGTGGATGTCTCCTCCCTGGGAGTGTTCAAGGCCAGGCAGGATGAGGTCTTTTGTGCAACCAAGTCTAGTTGAGAGGTGTCCCTGCCCATGGCAGGAAGTTGGAGTAGATGATCTCAAAGGTCCCTTCCGATCTGAGCCATTCTATGATGTGGAAGACTTACTTTTAGCTCAGCATCAAATGAGGCTGCTCACTGATTCATAGAATGGTTTGTACTGGAGGGGATCTTGAAGATACTCCAGTTCCAACTGCCTGCCATGGGCAGGGACACCTCCCACTAGCCCAGGCTGCTCAAGGCCTCATCCAACCTGACCTTAAATTCCTCTAGGAAGGGGACATCCACAACCTCCCTGGGCAAACTGTTCCAGTGTCTCTCCACCCTCACTGTCAAGAATTTCTTCCTTGTCTCCAGTCTCAATCTCCCGCAACACTCTTTAGTCTGGAAAGGAGAAGGCTGCGAGGGCATTTGATCAATGTCTCTAAATACCTGAGGGGTGGGTGTCAGGATGAAGGTGCCAGGCTCTTTGTGGTGGTGCCCAGTGACAGGACAAGGAGCAACAGGTACAAGCTGGAACCCAGGAGGTTCCACCTCAGCAGGAGGAGAAACTTTCTTGGTGTGAAGGTGCTGGAGGCCTGGAGCAGGCTGCTCAGAGAGGTTGTGGAGTCTCCTTCTCTGGAGACTTTCCAAACCCACTTAGATGTGTTCCTGTGTGACCTGCCCTAGGTGACCCTGGGGAGGGGGTTGGACTGGATGATCTCTGGATGACCCTGCCAACCTTTAACATTCTATGATTTTATGATTCCCTCTTCCTTCAACAGAGAAATCAGTTCAACTTTTATGGAGTAAATGACTTCTTCATGTTATATAGCATTAATAGCTGGCAAACAAAGCTGACAAGGTTAACATTTGCTGGATTCCAACATCTAGATGTGTGCTTTGTTGAGGAAGATCTTCAGTTTACTACTTAGAAAATAATATTTTTTTTCTGCATCCTCTAACTGGGATCTGACAGGTAGATAAAGTGATGATCAGAGAGAGAAGTAGAAAAGAGATGAAAGAGAATACAAAATACTGGAGAAAAAGGAGAAGAGGAGGGTCAGATCTGAGGTCTCTCTTTGTAGCATGGGAATATTATGCAAAGGATGACTTTTATCATTATTAAATGTTCCCTGAATAAATTCCTGATGGGTTGACAGGAGAAAAGATGCCAAGCACAGGACCAGGAAACATTCATGAAGTGTAGATTTCCAGGTCAGTGGTTTACACACTATTGGGGGTAAGTTACACCTAGGGGATGATTACATTATGATTTTGATGTCTTGAAAGATTCCTTTTTGTTACTGTCAGCTACATTACTTTGAGCTTTGACTCTCCAAGAGTAAGGAATGTGTTTAATCTAACTGGAAAAGAACTAGTCACCATTTGAGTCTTCTCCTCCTTTTGTTCACTGCAAGCATATTGAAGTTCTCTCAAATTCCTGGCTTTCAGAACAACTCCTTCCAAAGAGATAGAGCAGCAGTATCTTCGAGTTCTGGATGGGGCTGCCAGAACGGATGGGCAGGGTTGTTGCATAGAGTCATAGAATGGTTTAGGTTGGAAAGGACCTTGAAGATCATCCAGTTCCTCCTTCCCCTGCCATGGGCAGGGACACCTCCCACCAGCCCAGGTTGCTCAAGGCTTCATCCAGCCTGGCCTTGAACACCCCCAGGGAGGAGGCATCCACAGCCTCCCTGGGCAACCTGTTCCAGTGTCTCACCAGCCTCACTGTTAAGAATTTCTTCCTAATCTCCAGTCTCAATCAACTCTCCTCAATTTCAATCCATTCCCTCTCACCCTGTCACTCCCATCTGTTGTCAGAAGTCTCTTCCCAGCTTTCTTGTAGCCCCCTTCAGGCACTGGAAGGCTGCTCTAAGGTCTCCCTGGAGCCTTCTCTCCTCCAGGCATAACAGCCCCAACTCTCCCAGCCTGTCCCCATAGCAAAGGTTCTCCAGCCCTCTGATCATCTCTGTGGCCTCCTCTGAACCTGCTCCTGCAGCTCACAGAATCACAGAATATCTGATTGGAAGAGTCCTCAAAGCTCATCCTCAAGGATCATAGATGACCTTCTTGTGGTGGGGGCACCTGAACTGGATGCAGTAATCCAGGGCAGGTCTTATCCACCTGAGTACATCTTGTTCCTTATTGATAAATACAGCATTCTGTGGGTCAGGTACTAAATTCTGTACCTTTTATTCCACATGGCTACCCAAACAAGGGTTTTCTTTTTGTAGTATCCCAATCTTTATTAATATCATGAAAGGCCAAAAATATTTTTTCTTTTATTCCTTAATATTGTTTAAACTGTTTCATACTTCTTCCAAATGCATTTTCTGCCCCAGTCTTCTCCAGCCTTATAAATAATAAAAACTTTCCTGCTGTCTAAAAGGATTTTGTTTTCCTTTAAAGGGAACAATGAAACCAAATAATTTAAATCTTACCAACAGCACAGAACTGATTCCACTCCTATAGTGGGGGAAAAGGCAAGCCAAATAGCAGCAGCTTATTCTGAATTCCAATAAAACTTTAATCTATGTCCCAAGTGTTTCTCATGTGCACATCATAACCACATAAACACTTCTCATGCCTGGGTTTATGTTCACTATTTCCACTTGTAATAAATCAATCACCTTTTCCCTTCCCAATTCAAGGTATTGCCAACATCTGAAATCACAATGACAAAGGAAAATGAAAGGGTTTTTAAAAAGTGAACTCCCTTGGGGAATTTTATTTTCTATAGTTTTGACTTTATAACAAACAAGGCAGCAAGATGTCTAGCTCAGCCAGAAAGTCATGCTGATAATTGTGTTGTCCAGGTAATTATATATTCAAGGAATGGTTTAGATTGGAAGAGGCCTCAAAAATCATCCAATTCCAACCCCCCTGCCATGGCCAGGGACACCTCCCACTAGCCAAGGTTACTCAAGGCTTCATTAGTGATAGGACAAGAGGAATGCCCTCAAGCTGTGCCAGGGCAGCTTTAAGATGGACATTAGGAAAAAGTTCTTCCATGAAAGAGTGGTGAAGTATTGAAACAGGCTGCTCAGAGAGGTGGTTTGGGTTGGAAGAGACCTCCAAAGGTCATCCAGTCCAACCTTCCTGCAGTCAGCAGGGACATCCTCCACTAGATCAGAGCCTTGTCAAGCCTGACCTTGAATACCTCCAGGGATGGGGCTTCAACTACTCACCTGGGCAGCCTGTTGCAGCACCCTCATGGTGCAGAACTTGTTCTTCATGTCCAATCTAAATCTGCTGACTTCTGATTTTAAACCATTGCCACTCATCCTATGACTACAAGCATGTACGAGGGGAGACCTAAGAGCAGCCTTCCAGTACCTGAAGAGGGCTACAAGAAGGCTGCAGAGGGACTGTTCCCAAAGGCCTGTAGGGACAGGATGAGGGGCAATGGTTTGAAATGAGAGCAGAGCAGATTGAGATTGGATGTGAGGAACAAGTTCTGCACCAGGAGGCTGCTGCAATACTGCAAAAGGTTGCCCAGGGAGGTGGTTGAGGCCCCATCCATGGAAATATTCATGGTCAGGCTGGACAGGGCTCTGAGCAACCTGATGTCCCTTGATGAGGATGTCCCTGCTGAGTGCAGGGAAGATGGACTGGATGCCCTTTGGAGGTGCCTTCCTATCCAACCCATCCTATGATGCTACAGGAGATTACAAGCTCTGGATGAAGAGGAGGGTGCATAGAATGGGGCATTTCTGCTCTCATAGCTGAGGAGGAATAACATTACAATTTGGAAGTAAGTTGGTTCCCTAGGGCCAGCTTTCAGAGGAGCACATCAGTGGTGGCTTAGAAAAAAAAATCATGATGCAAATCACAGCAGTATCACTGTGTGTATAATTTTGTCCCTGTAAATAACTGTGACAAGAGCAGTCTATGATAAATAGTTGGGATTCCCCAGGTGAGTCTGCTTTAGCACCAGTATTTCTGGGGGTTGGGTAAACTCTCCTTCTCAAATGTGTTTGTTAAGAGAGAACAGAGGACTTTGGAGGAATAAAGATATAGAGTGCCTTGACTCTTTATCCCTGTTCAGTGTTCAGGTATAAAAGAAAAATCTCTCAGTTCAGTTAGGAGAGTGACAGCCCTGTACATAACTCTCTAAACCAGCAGACCAGAGGCACACCATCCCTAGAGAAGGCTTTGTAGTTGTGCCTATTCCGTCTTTCTCTGAAATGCTTTTTCTTTCCCCACATCTTGGATGTGTCCCAGCAATGAGTTACAGGTAGAGGGAGAACAAAAATAACAATATTTCCTGTAAGAACTTGTTTCTAGATCTTCCTCTTGCTGAGGCTTTCAAAGGAACCCACGACCCAGGTGGTGTTTTGGGAGGATGGATTCACCCTGCAAGGAGTGGTGAGCAGACTGTTTGCTAATGCAGTGATTCATTTTGATTGGAAAGCAAAGCATGGAATGAAAAGATCAAAGCAACCTTTTAGCAACAGAAGTGATACAGGGAAATATAAAAACTTATCAGTTCAATCAGGGATTCAGAGAAACAGGAAAACATCAGTTCAAGAGGGACAGGGATCTGCTTGAGTGAGTCTAACAGAGGGCTACAAGGACAATGAAGGGACTTGAACACTGCCTGATGAGGAGAGGCTGAGAGAGCTGAAGCTTTTTAGACTGGAGAGGAGAAGGCTGAGAGGGGATTTAATCAATATCTATCAATATCTGAGGGCTGGGGGTCAGGAAGGAAGGGACAGGGACAGCCTCTCCTCACTTGTGCCCTGTGGCAGGGCAAGGGGCAACGGATGGAAGCTACAGCACAGGAAGTTCCACCTCAACGTGAGGAGAAACTTCTTTGGTGTGAGGGTGCTAAAGGCCTGGAACAAGCTCCCCAGAGAGGTTGTGGAGTCTCCTTCTTTGCAGACTTTCAAGACCCATCTGGATGTGTTCCTGTGCGAAGAAATGGGCTGAAGTTGTGCCAGGGGAGGGTTAAATTGGAGATTAGGAACAATTTAGTTGCTGAGAGAGTGGTGTGGGGTTGGAGCAGGCTGCCCAGAGAGGTGATGGAGTCCTCATCCCTGGAGATGTTCAAGAAGCTGTAGCTGTGGTGCTTCAGGGTAGAGTTCAGTGGCCATGGCAGCTGGGTTAGGGTTGGACTCAATGATTCTAAAGGTCTTTTCCAAACTTCATGATTCCACGAATCCTGAGCCCCTGTCCTCAGTGTGTGAGTCAACTCAAAATGAGTATTGCCCTACCTGAAGAAGAGGCAGAACACTAATGTTAATTAGGGCTATTGGGCTGCTTGATTAAGTGAGGCAATAAAGCCACACCTGGTGTTGGGCTCTGGGTTTATTTGACGTGCACTGTAAGTGTGCATTAAGAAGGAGGCTGTAGCTCAACACTGATGTGTGGTGTCCTCAAAATCAATGCCATTGATCAGATTTTCCTGAGCAAACCCCCACCCCCCAAAAAAAAATCCCAACCCTCAGTTCAAACATGCTTTAGACATTGAGGTTATCTGTGTGTGAAATAAAACAATCATAAGCCATAATTTAAACTAGTTTCTTTTATGGGCTGTTCAGGGAAGTCCACAAAAGCCATCTCCAAAGCATCTACATTGCCAGTGCAGTGGAAAAAAAAACCTTCCTAAATGCTCTAAATCTGACCTATCTCAGTAAATGCTTCCTTTCTTTCAGCTCGGCCTTGCTTTGTTTTCCCATAGCTGCCTACAGTACAGGCAGGCTTGAGAAGTGAGCCAGTGCCAGCTGCTCAGCTGCCAGCTGTTCAACAAACCACAATGCAAGATCCTGCACCTGGGTCAGGCCAATCCCAGGCACAACCCAGGCTGGGGGAAGAATGGGTTGAGGGTAGCTCTAAAGAAGGAAACAAACTTGGGAGTCACCTTGAGAGAGGGGATATTGCCCCTTTATTCTGCTCTGCAGAGACCCTGCCTCAAATACCACATCCACTTCTGGTGTCCCCATCATAAGGACACGGAGATGTTGGAGTGCGTCCAGAGGAGGCCACAAAGATGATCCAAGGGCTGGAGCACCTCTGCTATGAGGACAGCCTGAGAGAGCTGGGGGTGTTCAGCCTGCAGAAGAAGAGCCTGAGGGCTGCCCTCATTCCTGTTGATAAAGATGTGAAAGGATGGAGCCAGGCTCTGCTCAGGGATGTCCAAGGACAGGACAAGGGGCAACAGCTGCAAGCTGGAGCACAGAAGGTGCCACAGGAACAGAAGGAGAAAGGGTGCTGGAGGCCTGGAGCAGACTGCCCAGAGAGGTTGTGGAGTCTCCTTCTCTGGAGCCTTTCCAAACCCTCTTAGATATCTTCCTGTGTGACCTGCCCTGGGTGATCCTGCTCTGGCAGGGGGTTGGGCTGGATGATTGTTTGACATCCCTTCCAACCCCTGCCATTCTGTGGTGGTGTTGCTCCTATGTTTGTTGCTCCAGTGCTTGTTGTTGCTGCTGCTGTGCAGATCTCAGGGACTGTGCAATTCACTTGGTAGGTTTCTTTTCTGTAGAAATGCACTCTGCTGATCCCAGCACAGTAATAAATGGCAGTGATGGCCAGGCCAACACTAGCACTTTGAGCTTATATAGAACCTTTTTATTGCAGTGTTTTAAATCATTGCATTGAAATTAATTAGCTCAGCTTCTCAACTTATTAACAAGTAGAGTGAGCAAGTCCTTGACTTTCATTCTAGGTAAAGAAACAACGAAATCTGGAGAAATAAATGATTCTTCATACATTCATAAAGCATCCAATAGTTCAGACAAGGACTTCTGCAAGACGTGGATTGCTCTTTTCTGTTCTTAATTACTTCTGTTCCCTCTAGATGACAAACTGAAAAGCTAGTACACAGAAAAAAAAATACCTGGGGAGGAAAAAATATTTCCCCTTATCCTCTCCCATTCCAATAATATAGGGAAATCACACCTCTAGAGGGGATAGGAAGTAAGATTTATAGAATTATTTACTCTGTGATAGACTAAAAATTAGTTTCCTTGGCAACCGCTGCACCTTCTGCAATGCTTAATACCTTTGCAATAAACATAAATAATTCACAACACAATTTTTTAACACATCTTGGATTATTTTTAGTAAGGAAGGGTTTATATTGCATATGAACAAGCATTGAATGAGCTTTCCTGGGTTTGTTTTGTTTTGGTTTGGTTTGGTTTTTTACTGCTGTGTTCTGTAATGTTTGGATTTTTAGAAAGGAATTAGTGTTTCAGACAATCATGCAGTCATAGAATGGTCTGGGTTGGAAAGGACCTCCAAAGGACATCCAGTCCAACTCCCCTGCACTCAGCTGGGACATCCTCCAATAAATCAGGTTGCTCAGAACCCTGTCCAGCCTGACCATGAATATTTCCATGGATGGGGCCTCAACCACCTCCCTGGGCAACCTGTTGCAGTGTTGCAGCAGCCTCCTGGTGCAGAACTTGTTCCTCCTCACATCCACTCTCAATCTGCTCTGCTCCCATTTCAAACCATTGCCCCTCATCCTGTCCCTTCAGGCCTTTGGGAACAGTTCCTTTGCAGCTTTCTTGTAGCCCTTTCAGCTACTGGAAGGCTGCTCTTAGGTCTCCCTGGAGGATTCTCCTCTGTAGGCTGAACAACCCCAGCTAGACCTGCTGGAGAGGGTCCAGAGGAGGGTCACAAAGATATCAGAGGAGCATATCTCCTGTGAAAGAATTGGGGTTGCTCAGCCTGGAGAAGAGAAGGGTCCAGGGAGACCTTAGATCTGCATTTCAATGTCTGAAGGGGACCTTCAGGCAGGCTGGGGAGGGACTGTTCAGAAGGGCCTGTGGGGATTGGAGGAGGGGCAATGGTTTGAAACTGGAGCAGGACAGATTTAGGTTGGACCTCAGGAGGAAGTTCTGCACAGTGAGGGTGGTGAGACACTGGAACAGGCTGCCCAGGGCTGTGCTTGAGGTCCCATCCCTGGAGACATTCAAGCTCAGCCTTGCTGTGTCCCTGTGCAGCCTGCTCTGGTTGAAGTGTCCCCGCTGCCTGCGGGGGGGTTGGCCAAGATGCCCTTCGAGGGTCCCTTCCAGCCCAGTGCAGTCTGTGAATATCTACAGTGTTCATCAGTCCTGATAAAACCTTCTGCAGTGCCTTTATTTTCTCGAAGTAGCTCAACTTTCTGATTAATTATTAATTTCCCCTAAAGTTTGAAGATAGGTCAAGACAAATTCAATTAAAACCCATCAGCTGAAGAGTGTTGAGGGAGCTTCTGTTAGGGGGATCTTTCTGATACCTTCTTTCCTTGATATTTAAAGGAGATCTCCTGCTGAAGTTCTTTTGTCAGGCTTCTGTCAGACTGCCTTCCCCACTTTTTGCAGCTCATTGCTGCATTCTCTGATAATCTTACTACCCTGGCTGGCTGCAGTTATTACCCTTTATATGAAGGATCTATGTTGAAAGCCAGTTATGAGTTTCTGTCCCAGTGGATTGTAGGATAAAGTTGAAGCAGGCTGTCATCCAAAGCTGTCTAATAGCCTCAGCAGGGAAATACAAAAGTGCCATGGATTATTGATAGAGTCATATCTGCAGTACTGCTGACAAATTTGATGCCTCTTTGGCTAGGTTTCTGTTATTAAGAAATACCTCTCTAAGTCTGTCTCCCCTTCTCTCTCCCTGCCTGTTCCTTTTGGTGTGCTTTATGGCTTAGGACTGCACCTTTTCGTCCAGTGAAAAATGAGGTCATGTTTCATCATTTTTCCTCATAGGAAAGGCTTATTAACTTAGCAAACTGCTAATGATCCCCACCTAACACACACACACAAATACACACAGATATATACACTGGAAATGCAACATTTATTTATTTATTTATTTGGTAATTATATTTTATTTGCCTTTTTTCTTTCTTTCAAAGTGTTTCAGAAATTATTAAAATGCAGCATTCTCCCTCCCCCCCCTCCCCACCCCCCCCCCTTTTGAATATCTGTAGTACAAAAGGCTCCTTGCTCTTCCCTGTGCACCCTCCAGCACCTTAATGTCTTTCTGGTCTTGTGGCACCCAGAACTGAACCCAGTACTCAAGTTGTGGCCACACTAGGGCTAAGCACATGGGCACCATCACTGCCCTTCTCCTGTTGGGCACACCGGCTTTGCTCCACACCAGGATGTCCTTGGCTTTCTTGGTCATCTGGGCACCCTGCTGCCTTCCTGTGCATTATTAAAGGTGACCAATACAGGTTTAATCATGTGTGTGCTCATATGCTTAGATAAAGAAGGCGGAAATTTGAGGCCCTGAGCAGCTGAGTCTAGCTGAGAGTTGTCCCCGCCCATGGTGGTGAGGTTGGAGTAGATGAGCTGAGGTCCCTTCCAACCTAAGCCATCCTATGAAATTTATATCCAAGTCAAGCCTGAAGAAGCTTTGTTTTTGTAGGAAGTAAAGAGAGAGCTGTACCTTGGTAGACCTCTTGAATCAATAGAGTGAAGCTGAGCTCCTTATTGATCCTCTTGATAAAACGCTACAGTTCCCTCTTTCTCCTCTCTCTTCCCTTTAATACAGTGGAACATTAAAGAAGCAGGATAAGTACATTTACAGCCTTCTTCGTGCTGCCCACAGGGTGCTATAAACTCACAAACTGGCTATAATTGAAGCAGATATTAACTCACCTTCTGTTGTACAGGAAGAACATAAGCAGGCTGTTAATGTGCACAGCACTGAAACTCTTTAACTCTGGGACGGGAATTAGCTTGCAGCAGTAATTTGGTAAGCACCTGGGAAAACTGCAGGCTTCATTTTCCTGCACTGTGGAATATGATTAAAAACCAGGATGGATTATTACCAGGGGTACCATTTAAAACAACAAAAAAATGTGTAGACAGCATTCTCTGATAGCAGAAGGGAAATTGGAAGTGGGTACCCAAATGCTGAAGATGCTGTGTGTTAATTATTGTCTTCCCACAGCACACGGAAAGTGGCAATTCAATTATTTGCTTTGTCAAGCAATATTTTGATTAACTTGAACTTTAGTTTTGTGCATCTGGTGGCTTTTATTTTTTTCACACTCTGGTTAAAAAAAAAAAAAAAACACACAACAAAACAGTGTCGAGGTTTGCTGCTCTGCCAAGTGGATCCTGAAACAGCAGACAGAACATCTGCAAAGCAGCAGTACACCATTAAGTACAGCAAAGGCAGTCTGGGTTGGTTTCTTTCCTCCTCTCCCCCCTTTTTTCTTTTTTTGTCCTTTGAAGAGGAGGAGAAAAAGAAACCTTTCTTGAGGGCCATGCAGTAAAACACAGAGTTCAGTGTGTGTTTATAGATGTGGATCCTGAAACGATATTTGGACTCTCTTATGCATTGTCTTTAATTGCTGTGTTCATGTTCCTGTGATTACAGAGGCACAGAATGTTAGGGGTTGGAAGGGGATATCTAAAGATCAGCCAGTCCACCCCCCTGCCAGAGCAGGGTCACCCAGGACAGGTCACACAGGAACACATCCAGCTGGGTTTGGAAAGTCTTCAGAGAAGGAGACTCCACAACCTCTCTGGGTAGCCTGCTCCAGGGTTTGAGCACCCTCACAGGGACAAAGTCTTTCCTCATGTTCACATGGAGCCTCCTCTGCTCCAGCTTGCACCCCTTGCCTCTTAAATAATTGATTTTTTTATGTAGTGTTCATAGAGAAATTACTTAATTAGCTGAAAGTTAGCGTCAGGTGGCGTGCAAGGAGATCTTTTATTACCAACTGAGCAGCCTTATATACTTGGTTGTGTATAGAGAGGTGGAAACAGATGGCACTTACAGAAATGATCAGGGGCTGGAGCACCTCTGCTCCGAGGACAGGCTGAGGGAGAAATTCTTGACAGTGAGGGTGGTGAGACACTGGAACGGGTTGCTCAGGGAGGTTGTGAATGCCTCCTCCCTGGAGGTTTTCCTTCCCCTCTACTCTGCCCTGCTGAGGCCACATCTGGAATACTGTGTCCAGTTATGGGCCCCTCATTTCAAGAAAGAAACAGTGATACAGAGGCACAAAGCTGCTGCAGGTAGTGGAACATCTGCCTGTGAGGACAGGCTGAAGGAACTGGGGCTCTGGAGCTTGGAGCAGAGGAGCCTGAGAGTGCCCTCATTCCTGTAGATAAAGATGTGCAGGGATGGAGCCAGGCTCTGCTCAGGGATGTCCAAGGACAGGACAAGGGGCAGTGGGGGCAAGCTGGAGCAGAGGAGGTGCCATGGGAACAGAAGGGAAGACTTCTTCCCTGTGAGGGTGCTGGAGGCCTGGAGCAGACTGCCCAGAGAGGTTGTGGAGTCTCCTTCTCTGGAGACTTTCCAAACCCACTTGGATGTCCTCCTGTATGACCTGTCCTGGGTGACCCTGCTCTGGCAGGGGAGTTGGAGTGAATGGTCTTCCAAGGTCCCTTCCAACCCCTCCCATTCTGCGATTGTGTGCCTTCACCATGAGTTAAATGATCAAGGGCTATTTTATAAGCAGAAAATACTCCTTGAATGTTCAAGTAAGGTGAAGGATATTCTGTTTCAGATGGTTTAAAACTGCTTCCAGAATTGGAAGAGCAGCCTCTTGTCATAGCCTTGATTGTTAAATCTCATGACGTTTTTCTGTTTCTTAAGGTTTGTTTCTTATTTTTGTAGAAATAATGTGACTGATAACCCTGTCTCTTGGAATAAACTAAAGCCTGGAGGTTAAAGCTGTCCAGACCCTTTTTTTCACTTTGCTTTCTGACCTTTCCTTGCATTACAGCAAGTGACCTAACATCTAACAAACCTTTCATTTTGGCAGGTTAGGCTCCATGTGATTTAGAAGAGAAATACAATTTCAAACATCTTCAAACTTGACTACTGTCAAATTTCACAGTTCAGCTGAATTTGACTACTCCTGTGAGGTATTTTTTTTTCTTTTTTTTGCCCCCTTTTGCTTCTTTAAGCAAATATCTTTTGATATTTGAATTATTTTGTAGGCTTTCAGCAGGATTTTTAAGCTGCAATACAATTACTCTTAGGGTTGAGCACAAGTAGCAAAAAGGCAATTTTTTCTGGTTCCATCTGCTATCAGTGCTGTGAGTAGCTTGACCTGTTTTCAGAAGTTATTGCTCCTCTGACCACTGTTATTTTATCATCAGTCTATGCGGGTTATGTAAGCTTATCTGCTTTTATCTCATTTTTAACTGTGAGAGCAAGGGAACATAAATTATCATAGAATCAGAAAATGGCTCGGGTTGGAACAGACCCAGAGCTCATCTGCTCCAACCTCCCCACCATCACCAGGGACACCTCTCAACTAGATTCAGCTGCTCAAGGCCTCATCCAGCCTGGCTTTGAACACTTCCAGGGAGGAGGCATCCACAGCCTCCCTGGGAAGCCTGTTCCAGAGTCTCACCACCCTCAAACTGAAGAACTTCTTCCTCAGCTCCAGTCTAACCCTGAAGAATCTTCACATACAATGTAGGCAATTATGGTTTCATAAAAAGAGATGGTAGGTTATGAACACAAGAAAGTGCACAGGAGTCATAGATTCATAGAAAGGGTTGGAAGGGACCTTAAAGATCATCCAGTTCCAACCCTCTGCCATGAGCAGGGCCACCTCCCACCAGCCCAAGTTGCTCATGGCCTCATCCAGCCTGGCCTTGAACGCCTCCAGGGAGGAGGCATCCACAATCTTCCCAGGCAACCTGTTCCAGTGTCTCCCCACCTTCATTGTGAAGAATTTCTTCCTCATCTCCAGTGTCAATTTGCCCTCCTCAAGCTTCAATCCGTTCCCTCTCAGGTATTGCTAAACCCTTTCCCCAAAGTTCATTGCATAAGGGAGTTCCAGGAGTTTATTCCCAGCACTCATACCAAGTTTCAAGGACTGTGTCTTTCCGCAAGAGGAAGTTCTGAGAGAGCACTGGAGTGTTGTTAACCTTCATGGAACCACATTACTCCTGAAAAATGACACATCTTCACTGGGGTCTAAATGGAAGTTACAGTCCAGCCAGACTAAGCCATGTCCTAGGTGAAGAGTTATGGCTATTAGCATAGAATCTTAGAATGCACTGGGTTGGGAGGAACCTTTAAAGGTCATCTTGTTCAGTAACCCTAGAGTAAGCAGGGACCTTCTAGATTGTACAATCCTAGATGTCAATACAGGCTGGGAGATTATGAGATTGAGAGCAGCCCTGCAGAGAAGGACTTGGGATGCTGGTGGCTGAAAAGCTGGACAGGAGCCAGCAATGGGCACAGGCAGCCCAGAAAGCCAATGGCAGCCTGGGCTGCACCCAAAGCAGCTTGGCCAGAGATGCAGAGAGGGGATCCTGACCCTCTGCTCTGGGGAGACCTCACCTGCAGTGTTGTGTCCAGTTATGGAGCCCTCAACACGGGAAGGACATGGACATGATGGAGAGGGTCCAGAGGAGGGCCATGAAAGTGATCAGAGGGCTGGATCCCTACGAGGACAGGCTGAGGGAGCTGTGATTGGTCAGCCTGTAGAAGAGAAGGCTCCAGGGGGACCTAATAGCAGCCTGTCAGTACCTGAACGGGTCCTACATGAATGGCACAGAGGGACTTTTCCTGGGGGTGTCTAGAGACAGGACAAGGGGGAATGGTTTGAAACTGAGGCAGAGCAGGGTTAGACTGGAGCTGAGGAAGAAGTTCTTCAGTTTGAGGGCGGTGAGACTCTGGAACAGGCTGCCCAGGCTGCCAGGCTGCCCATGGACAAGATAATTAGCTGTGTGGTTTTACCACAGCTAATTGCCAACCTCCCAATTTTCTGCTGGATATATGAAGGTTATTTGACCACAAATATGTTTGGTTTCTAGTCAAATAATTGTAATTAATTGTATTGTCAAAATCACTTAGGCAGCTGGGACCTGAAGTGAGAGGATGAGAGGGGATAGGTTGAAGGAGGGTAGATTGAGACTGGAGATGAGGAAGAAATTCTTTCCAGTGAGGATGAGGAGACACTGGAACAGGTTGCCCAGGGGTCCTGTGAATGCCTCCTCTCTGGGGGTGTTCAAGCCCAGGTAGGATGAAGCCTTGAGCAACTTGGACTAGTGAAAGGTGTCCCTGCCCACGGCAGGAGGATTGGACTAGATGATCTTGAAAGTCCCTTCCAACCCAAACCATTCTCTGATTCTGTTCACATTCAATTCTTATACTTCACATACTAACAATATCAACATATTAACATTACATTAAGAATATTAATGAAAATCAGGAGAATGAGATTTAACTCTGGAACGATGATACTGTTAGACACAGGTTGTATTTATTTCCTTCTAGTGTTTATTTGGCTTGAGAATTTTATGTGCAGAGACAGTAGCTATGTTGGCAGACCTTGTCTGTAATTGCTCTAAAACTATACAAATAGATCATAAAAGGCTGTTAAAGAAGACATTATTGTCTGCTGGTTCAATGATCCATGTCTGAGGAAACAGTTTCTTAGCCAAAAGAGTGCAAGGTCTGTTTGTGTTCAACCAGTTAAAGGCAGCAGCTAATCAGGTAGTTTGATGGGATTTGTGTGGGGTATTAATCCCCTAGTGCCTTTAAAATTAAAATTCACATCCTTCAGTCCCTCTTTTTCTATTCTCCCCTTAGAATCTCTCAATTCTGCGGAAGAAGGACTTCATAAAAATCAGTTCAGACCTGTTAGAAGTTTATTGTCATCACAGTTCATAGATTCATAGAATGGTTTGGATTAGAAGGGACCTTAAAGTTCATCCAATTCCCACCCCCTGCCATGGGCAGGGACACCTTCCACTAGCCCAGGTTGCCCAAGGCTTCATCCTACCTGACCTTGAACACCTCCAGGGAGGGAGTATCCACAATCCCCCTGGGCAACCTGTTCCAGTGTCTCCTCATCCTCACTGGAAAGAATTTCTTCCTCATCTCCAGTCTCAATCTACCCTCCTTCAACCTCCTTCAACCCATCCCCTCTCATCCTCTCACTTCAGGTCCCAGCTGCCTAAGTGATTTTGACAATACAATTAATTACTATTATTTGACTAGAAACCAAACATATTTGTGGTCAAATAACCTTCATATATCCAGCAGAAAATTGGGAGGTTGGCAATTAGCTGTGGTAAAACCACACAGCTAATTATCTTGTCCATCTTCAACATGCAGCTGAAATCTTACTATTTCTGGAGGGACTTGGGGAAGTTGTGAAGAATTTTGGAGAGGTTTGTCTATCTTCACCTTGCTACAAGATTTTATAACAGAACAACCAAGCCTATCACTGATATTTCTTTAAAATACCCTCGGTGATGCTGAGTCACAAAGCATTTGCATTCTGGATAAGGATTTTCTTGCTCTGTCTTCAAGTAGCTCGTTGTGAGAAACACAGTGTAATTTATCAGGGTTTGGAATCTGCCTTTATTATAACCTTGTAGAATTCCTGAAAGTATGAAATTCTTAATAGAAAAAAGTGAATTATTTCTGGTCCAAATGCCACCTAGTAATGAATTTCCCTTAACACCTCATAGTTTTACTCTGTGCTGGCACCCTGGAGTGTCAGGAATGTAATGAAAGAGAGATTGTGGCTGTGGATTAAATGTAAATGATGTGTGTTGTGCATTAGGCAGCATATTTGTTCCTGTTCTAAATTGGTTCTACTGCAAGTTTATTGCTGCAGCCTCTGGATGACTTGTCAGAAGTTTCATAGTGTGAGCTGCAAGATGAATCAATTAGCAGCATCATAATGTCTCTATGTTGCCTGCTTGTGAGGTTTTACTTGGAGCTGTTAAAAGGAAGCAACCAAGGTAGGATCATGGAATGGCTTAGATTTGAAGGGACCTTGGAGATCATCTCCTCCAACCTTCCTGCTGTGGGTTGGGACTCCTCTCAACTCGACTTGGTTGCTCAAGGCCTCATCCAGCCTGGGCTTGTTGAGGTGGATCTTCCTGTGTTCCAATTTATACTCACTGCTCCTTGTCCTGTTGCTGGTTACCACCAGAAGGAGACTGGCACCTTCATCTTGACACCCTTTGAGAGCTTTTGTGTTCATTCCTGAGAAAATCCACCTTATTTCTAATTCCTAGAGCTGCAGAAAAAATATGGTGCATTTCCAAAAATGACAGAGAAAGCTCTTAGTTTTTCATGGAAGAGAGGCTGATTATTCAGATTGGGTATTATGGCACTTCATTGCAGGCCTTCATTAGCTTTCATCTTATTAAAAAGCTGTTAAAAGAAATATAATTTATGATTTAGTTGATAAAATATTCATTTGAGATAATGGCACAATCAGATTAGATTTTATTGCTCCCTGTTTATTGGCCCCTGATAAAGGGACAGTGGATTAATTACTCCTCTCTTTCTACCATCTCAGTAACATGAAGAAATATCACTACTGGGAAAGGAATTATTTCACACAGACTGGAGTCTTTTCCCTCTTAATTACATCATTTCAGGTAATAAAAGAAGTAGCCACAACTATGCCGTGTCTCATATAACTCATTTTGAAACTGAATCCAAATTGACTCTGGATAAATGACTCACTCAGCAAATATGGAAAGGTGAAAGCAAAGCCTTACTGTGCCAGTCCTCCTTCAAGCACTCAGAAAGCAGGGAAGCAGCAGAAGCTCAAGGTTTTGTCAGTGTCTGACAGTTTCAGGTTCAATCAGTGTTCAGATGTAAATAAGATGACACTACTGAAGTGCTTCAATTCACTCTGCAAGAGTTTTTTATTTTTTCCCCTTTCTCCCCACCTACTCCACCCACTCTTCTCTGCTCCTCTTTCCTCTTACCAAAACAAAATAAAGAGATCAAGTGAATGGTAGTGCTGATGGAGATGTCAGACTGACAGCCTCAGAAAACAAGGGCCTTAATTATCCTGAGAAGATGGACAGCATGGACAGCATCACCTCAAGCTGCCTTTCACTGAACCTTTTATTTGATCTCCTGATCTGGATAGAGCACTTCTAGGGCTTAGGAAGCAGCAGCTCTGAGGTCTGCAGCCTCGCTGCTGAGACTGCTGAGAAGGGAACCAATTAGCAGCAGTTGTAAGGGCTTAATGTTTTTTAATGCCCTGAGGATCTGTTCTCTAGGAACTAGTCTAAGGACATCATCCCATGCACCATCAAATAGCTGCTGTGGCAGTGACAGCTCTTAGTTTTACACAGCTCTGTTATGTTGTGCTGGTGACCTTCAAGTGAAAGGTGGTGTTGCTTACTCACCTGACACTGGAGCCACATCCTCTTCCTGATTTTTTTTTATCCTTCTGCTTTTGAATTTTGCATTTTTGAATCTCCTTCCTAATGTGAACTGTACTCTCTTACCTTAAGAAGTAGCTCAAGGCATCACAAAAAGTGGTTAGGGTGTAGCAAAATGTTAGTGTGCTTAGAATCATAGAATCATTAAGGTTGGAAAAGACCTTTAGGATAGTTATGTCCAACCATAGCACAACTACCATGACCACTAAACTCTATCCTGAAGCACCACAGCTACAGCTCCTTGAACACCTCCAGGGATGGTGACTCCACCACTTCCCTGGGCAGCCTGTTCCAATCCCTCACCACTCTTGCAGCAAAGAATTTTTTCCTAATCTCCAACCTAACCCTCCCCTGACACAACTTCAGTCCATTTCCTCTTGTCTTATTGTTGGTTACTTGGGAGAAGAGACCAACCCCAGCCTCACTCCAACCTCCTTTCAGGGAGCTGTAGAGAGCAATGAGATCTCCCCTCAGCCTTCTCTTCTCCAGGATAAACAACCTCAGCTCCCTCAGCTGCTCCTTGTATGATGCCCTGTGCTGGTTTGGGGCCAGACAGATCGTCTCTTGCCCCAAAAGGGACAAAAGAATGAGACTCACACAAACGGATTGGAGAGTGATGGAAAGTTTAAATGGAAAAGCAATTGGTGAAGCTACAAAGAACTACAAACTACAAAGCATAGTGACAAAGAGTATCCCAAAGCGTACAGAATCCCTCACAGAATTCCCAAAGGCTTCCCAATCCTTCCCTTCTTCCCACCTGAGAGTAAACCCAAACCCCCCAGGGCTCTTACTTCCCCCTCCCGCTGCTAGGCAAGTCTCAGGCTGGCCAGGTCTGAGACTGCCCCCCCTCCATTCTCCTCCTGGCATTAGGCCTAGACAGGCCTAAGAGGCCTTGAGGATACTCTCCCGGCATTACCCGATAAGAGAGGACATCTCCCGTGGGAGCAGAGGGAAGAAAGAGGAAGAGAATGACTTTGCAGATGGATTGGTAGGGGCAGGATTTATGGGTAGAAATACGCCATTTCCTGTGTCCACCCCTCTGGGTGGGCACCCAGGACACCAGAGGTGTAGCTCATGTAGCAGTGGCAGGGGGCACCCAGCCTAAACTGCCACATGCCCTCATCAACCTTGTTGCTCTTCTCTGTCATCCTCCAGCCCCTCAATGTCTTGACTCTTCTGTGACACCTGGAACTGACCCCAGCACTCAAGCTGCAGCCTCCCCAGGGGCACCATCACTGCCCCACTCCTGCTGGGCACATGGTGTGAACCTGACCTGGTTACTTGCCCTTATATTGATGTTAACTAGTGTAAATACTTTTACAACTGCTTGGGCAGAGTCTCAGCCAGGGTGTCTTGAATATTCATATATTCATTGTCTTTGCATTGAGAAACTGGAAACACATTATGCATAATAAAACCACAACCTCTTCCAAGCCAGTGAGCTGGCAGTTAGCACTCTGGTTTTTGAGTTAAAATTACGTTAAAAAAGGAGTTTTAGGGCACTGCTTGGTGTTTTACATGGCTGCCTTTCTTAAAGGTAGCTTCTTCTTGCCCAAGCTACTGACTGTGGCAGAGCAAGTGATAGGTCCCATCGTGCACATACTGCAGATGATTTTTATCCACATAGGATGAAGCATGTGCAGGCAATGGAACTGCTTGCAGTTCCCAGATCTTTTATCAAATATAGATAGGAGAAAGTGCCTTCAAACAAGGCTTGAGAAAGAGTTGGGGTTGTTCAGTCTGGAAAAGAGAAGGCTCCCAGGAGATCTTATTGTGGCCTTCCAGTATTTGAAGGGTGCTATAAGAAAGCTGGGGAAGGACTTTTTAGGGTGTCAGGGAGTGATAGGACTGGGGGGAATGGAACAAAAGTAGAAATGGGTAGATTCAGATTGGATATTAGTAAGAAGTTCTTCACCATGAGGGTGGTGAGACACTGGAACAGGTTGCCCAGGGAGGTGGTGGAAGCTTCATCCCTGGAAGTTTTTAAGGCCAGGCTGGATGTGGCTGTGAGCAACCTGATCTAGTGTGAAGTGTCCCTGTCCACAGCAGGGGAGTTGGAACTTGTTGATCCTTGAGGTCCCTTCCAACCCTGACAATCCTGTGATTCTATAATTCTAAGCAGAAGTAGCCTGGGTACAGAAAACTGCTCTAACACATCTGCTTTGTTGTCTTCTCACTAACAAGGAAAAAGGTGAAATACATATATATATGTATATATATATATATATATATATATATATATATATATATATATAGTTGTTGTTTGATTCGTGGTGTTTTGGGGGTATTTTTGTTTTGATTTTTTTTTTCTTTTCCCCATTCCCACACTGCAGCAGGATCTGTGAGCTTCACCGGGAAATTTATTTCAGTCAGCACACTTGAATTTTGCTTTCTCCTCTCTTCCTGTTACAGGTCATTAAAATTTGTTTGTGGGTAGCAGAATATGGAGGTCACTGCTGTGCTGGAGGGCCTCAGTCAGCTTTCATACTCTTTCTCTATGATGTTCCTTATAGTGAGGGAAAGTGATAGAGAGGAAGAGGAAGAACATAACGAAATCTAGAATCCTAGAAGGGTTGGAAGGGACCTGCAAAGGTCATCCAGTCCAACCCCCTCTGCAGTCAGCAGGGACATCCTCAGCTAGGTCAGGACATATTCCAGAGGGACCTGGGTAAGTTGGAGATATGGCCCAGGTGAACCTCACGAAGTTCAACAAGAGAAAGTGCAGGGTTCTGCACCCAGGCTGGACCAATCCTGCCTATCAGTACAGACTGGGGGATGAGGTGATAGAAAGCCCTGTGGAGAAGGATTTGGTGCTGCTGATGGGTGAGAAGCTGGACATGAGCAGATAGTGTGCACTTGCAGCCCAGAAGGCAAATCACATCCTGGGCTGCATCAAAAGATGCATTGCCAGCAGATCCAGAGAGGTGATTCTGCCACTTTGCTCTGCTCTGGTGAGACCTCACCTGGAGTACTGTGTGCAGGTCAGGAGCCCTTAATACAGGAAGGACATGGACCTGATGGAGAGGGTCCAGAGGAGGGCCACAAGAACGATCAGGGGGTTGGGGCACCTCTGCTATGAGGGCAGACTGAAGGAGCTGTGGGTGTTCAGCCTGGAGAATAGAAGGCTCCAGGGAGACCTAATAGCAGTCTTCCAGTACCTGAAGGGGACTACAAGAGGCTGCAAAAGGACTGTTTGCAAAGGCCTGCAGGGACAGGATGAGGGAAAACATCTTCAAACTAGAGAAGGGAGGATTTAGATCAGATATCAGGAAGAAGTTCTTTACAAGGAGGCTGGTGGAACACTGGAACATGTTGCCCAGTGAGGTGGTTGAGGCCCCTTCCCTGGAGATATTCTATGACTCTAGGCTGCCTAGAGCAACACCATCCTTGTTACCCTTCTAAGAACAAACAGTATCAAATTATAAAGGCCATATCATGCAAGATAGGGTCCATTGCTGAGAACACTTGGGGAAAACATGAACTGAATTGCATGCAGCTTTTTGGTAAGCAACTGAGACTGTCAGGAAAAGCATAACTAGCCTGGCTGATGTTGCCTGCATGCTGTAATAAGTGTAGCAGCTCTTCTTTCTGAAGGGAAGGTTTACAGGGTAATGTGCATAATGAGAAAAAGAAAGCAGGAAATGTAAAAATCCTCATTTTTATTTTGGAAAAGAATAATTTCTACTAAGTTTCAGAGATTTTATCCTCTCCTTGGTTACTTGGGAGAAGAGACCAACCCCAGCCTCACTCCAACCTCCTTTCAGGGAGCTGTAAAGAGCAATAAGATCTCTCAGCCTCCTCTTCTCCAGACTAAACAACCCCAGCTCCCTCATCTGCCCCTCCTATGACATCCTCTAAGCCTCGTTGCTCTTCTTTGGCCACCCTCCAGCACCTCAATGTCTTTCTTATACTGTGTCACCACCTTTGCACAGTATTACACCTCTAATATAAAGGGAGAGCAAAATAACAAATGGAGAGTTTGGCTGATGGTTTCTGAACCCATCCTCTGCACTAGGAAATACTTCAACAGCAAACACTGGACTCATTAATCTTTGAGCAGCAAAAGATGGCATTTCCATTTCAGGAGCTGCAAAGTTAATGCAATGTCTGAGGAAGAAATAACAACTCAGTGGTGAGCTTCCTGTCCTCTTCACTTAGTAAGGACAAGGGGAATCTGCTCCTGGCTGTTACTGTTGGTAAGGGAGCCAAAAAATGAGGACAGCTTCATGTTTTGCTCAGAAAGCAGCAACACTTCACAGTGTATTGGGTGGAGGAAAGCGATGTGGAATTGCAAGGCTGCTTTCCCTTTTGTTGGCAGAATGATGTGTGGTAGAATGTGAGTTCTCAGAGAGCTGCCTGTAGCAATCACAAGATTTTATCTGATGCAGTTTGTTACAGAACAATATTTTGGAATGAAGTGGAGATTGTACTGATTTTGATGTGGATTTATTTCACAGAATCACAGGATCCCTGAATGCCAGGTTGGAAGGGACCTCAAGGATCATCTGCTCCAACTTTTCTAGGTGATGATGTGGTTGAAATGAGCTGGGCCAACACCCTGGCAAGCTGTCTTCAAACTGTCCCTTCTAGATGAATCCACTGCTTCCTTTGGGAGATGACTCCAATGTCTAACTGTCCTCATGGGGAAAAAAATTCCACCTCTGAAAACATTCTAGCTTTGTCTAGGCAGCAGACTGGCACCCAGTTTGAGGAAAGACTGGATAGGGCACTTGGTGACGTGGTCTGGTCCATGTGCTGGTGTTAGGTCATAGGCTGGATTTGATGATCTCAGAGGTCTATTCCAGCCTCCACATTTCTGTGATTCTTTGAAATGGTCCTGCAGCAACCAAGGCTTCTTTACTGACTGCTTTCAAAAGCCAGGCTTAGGCAGATCCTGGGACAGATTTGTTGTAGGCATCATTGCTGTTACTATAGCAATAGGGCAAACTGCTTTGAGAGGGATGCTGCTGTGTGATTAGAAAGTCATGCTTAGCTGGATGAACGTGTTCCTCTGCTTGATGGTCTTCAGGAAGACAACTGGTTGAGGTTAAAGAGGTTTCAGAGTGTGAATGGATAATTAAAGACAATTTGCTATCTGCCAAGCAGCAAAAAAAGAACAAAGGGAACAGAATCCTGCACTCCAGTGGCGCAGCACAGGCATAGGTGTCAGCAATTGTTACCTGGTGTCCCAGTGATGATTATCTCATTAGGCTCAAGACTAAAATGATTCCTTTGCCTGAGCAGAGAGGAGTGTGGCTGCCGAGCACAGTGCTCCCACAGTGCAGCTGCTGTGCAGTTCTCACACACAAGGCAAAGGATCTTACATAGAGGAATAAATGCCATTTAATTGGTTTCTCTTGGAGAAGCTGATATGTGTCACAGAATGGTAGGGGTTGGGAGGGTCCTCCAGAGATTATCCAGTCCAACCCCCAAGCCAGAGCAGGGTCACCTAGGGCAGGTCATACAGGAACACAGCCAGCTGGGGTTGGAAAGGCTCCAGAGAAGGAGACTCCACAACCGCTCTGGGCAGCCTGCTCCAGGCCTCCAGCACCCTCACAACAAAAAAGTTTCACCTCATATTTTCATGGCACCTCCTCTGCTCCAGCTTGCCCCCAGTGTCCCTTGTCCTGTCCTTGTCCATCCCTGAGCAAACCCTGGCTCCATCCCTGCACATCTTTATCAACAGGAATGAGGACACCCCTCAGACTTCTCTGCTCCAAGCTCCAGAGTCCCAAGCTCCCTCAGCCTGTCCTCAGAGGGAGATGTTCCACTACCTGCAGCAGCTTTGTGGCTCTGTGCTGGACTCTTCCAAGCAGTTCCTTGAGGTCCTTCTTGAACTGAAGGGCCCAGAACTGGACACAATTTTCCAGATGTGACCTCACCAGGGCAGAGTAGCGGAGGAGAACCTCTCTGACCTACTCACCACAGCCCTTCTAATCCACCCCAGGATGCTCTTGGCCTTCTTGGCCACAAGGGCACACTGCTGACTCGTGGACATCCTGTTGTCCACCATCTCTACCTTTAGCTGGTCTTTTGGTTTTATTTTTTTAATGTAGAGATATTCCTAAGCAATTTTCAAAGCAGTTATAACTCATAACATTTTAAATTGAGGTCAGCTTGATTAATATTCATTCCTGATGGATTCATAGTTTGACCCAGAACCATGTAAAACATGGTGATGTGAATTCTTTGAGCTCCTAAGGAACCTGAGACTTTTACACTGGCTATAAGCCTAACCAGTCTGTGCATCATTAGCAGAGGCAGGGATTTTTCTGTGTCACCATTTACATTTTAGATGTATTGAAGGTGAACACTCAGAAAGAGACAGCAGAGTGCAAACTCATACACGTAAAAAAAAAAAAAGGGACTCAGAAAGTACCTGAATTCAGTGTTTCTTATGACAAATCAAACACAATCTGTAACCCTATTGCACCAGAAAATCAGGGCAGGCATTGCTGAAAAGACAAAGTCATCTCTCCAGACGAGAAGGGATTCAGCCCCTCTGCTCCACTCTTCTGAGACCCCCACCTGCATTTCTGGGGCCAGCTCTGGAGTGCTCAGCACAGTAAGGACATCAGGAGGATGTTCTTCACAATGAGAGTGGTGAGATACAGGAACAGGCTGCCCAGGGATGTGGGTGAGGCCCTGTCCTTGGAGACATTCAAGATCAGACTTGCTCCCTGTGTAGCCTGCTCTAGCAGGAGGTGTCCCTGCTGCCTGCAGGAGGGGGTTGGACAAGATGACCTCTGAGGGTTCCTTCCAACCCAATGCAATCTGTGACTCTTCCTTCCCTGTGGATCACTTTTATTAGTCAATGCTTTTCTTTCTGATATGACACTTGAAGCAAGTGCCGTTCAGAGGATGGGAATGGTTTGAAGCTGAGGCAGAACAGGGTCAGTCTGGATCTGAGGAAGAAATTCTTCAGTACCAGGGTGGTGAGACTCTGGAACAGGCTGCTCAGGGAGGTTGTGGATGCCTCCTTCCTGGGGGTATTCAAGGCCAGGCTGGATGAGACCTTGAGCAGCTGAGTCTAGTTGAGAGGTGTCCCTGGGCATGGTGGGGAGGTTGGAGCAGATGAGCTCTGAGGTCCTTTCCAGCCTGATCTATTCTAGGATTTCTAAAGAAATAGCTTTGGCTGTTTCTAAAATTTTTCCAAATGAAAAAAGAAAGAGTCTACCTCAGCTCAGATATTATTCTATACAGTAGATATTATTCTATATAGAGCTTTCTATATTAGCTGAGATCTTGTTTTATAGTCAGTTTTGTGGCACTGACCTTGCTGCTCTCTTCTCCTCTGCTCAATTTAACTCAGGACTTGGTTTTTCTGTTTCACATTCATGTATGTTACACCATGCAGATTAATTACTCTTGCTAATTAGTGCAGATTTAGTTACTTTTTTGATAACTTTGCCTCTCTTTTGTTTCAGTGCTTCTGAATAATTCTTGCAGCTTGTCTTATTGAACATCCTCTTCCAGTCTGGTTTGAAAACTGGAGTAGATTTACATTGGACAGGTTTGCTAGCAGGGATCAGAATTCAGGTAATGCTCTTGTGTGGGGATCTGAATGCAGGTAATGCTCTTGTGCAGGGATCTGAATGCAGGTAAATTTCTTTTGTGCAGGGATCTAATTCAGGTAATGCTCTTATCAGGCCACCTCAGAGAAGGTCTGCAGACTCTGTACCATGTAGACTAGAGACTGAATTCTGACTTAGTTTTTGCCCTTTCTCATCACTTCCTTCCTTTCTCTGGTTTCTAGGTTCAGTTCACCTTGAATTAATTCAGTTTCAAGCTGAATCCTCCTAAATCCTGAGGGTTACTTACTTTAATTATAAGCTGGAATATTTTTTATGTTCTGGTCCTTTTTGCTTAGTCTGATTGATTCCAAAAAGGAAATTAACTGGCTTTCCTGAGATGAGTGAAATGGAAGGAGCAAAATATCCATTAGAAGAAGTGGAAATACAACCAGAAGTTCCACTACAAGGCATTGTTCATTAAATGGAATGATCATCTTAGCTTCATTTCCTGTTTTTTTTTTGTTTTTTTTTTTCTTATCACTAGTGTTTTTTTGGGGTTCTTTCTTTGCTGGAGGTGGAATTCTTACTAGAAAATTGCTTATTATGTTTATTCACTGTCACACAACTCAAAAAGCTTACACTTTTGAAATACAGCCTATTAAAAGCTCTATGAAGTAGCATGGATATTATTATCTTCCCTTAAATAAGAAATTGAAAGCCATAAATCAGCTTAGGTGTTTGTGAGGATATTAGGAAGCAAATGGATATCACAGCAGACACAACAAGACCCTGTCAAGCCAAGTTCATTCCTCTCTGGAAATTAGATTAGTTGGAGTAATTTGGGCCTGTAGTCTTCCCTGCTTCTAAATATTGGTGATGTAGTAAAACTTGCCTTATCCCCTTATTCCTCAGCCTTCCCACTTAGGACTTTTGCCTGAAACAAAATCAGAATGAGTTAGATGAAATCGAAGTAAGGAAGAGTGAGTCCTGCAACACAGCCCCTTCAAAGTTCTGTTTCTATAACTGATCCTTTGTTTCTTGTGGCAACAATAAAAAGCTGATCAGTAGAGACCTAATTGTGATGAACTAACTGCATGGGGTGCAGATAAACTAACTGCTGGGATGGCAAGACCAGGAAAAGAAGAAACAGTGGGCAAATCAAGGGTAATGCATGAACAAAGAAACAAAGCAAGGGCAGCTGAGAGTTAGGAATTCCAGTATGGAATTCAGTAAATACAGAAATGCAGCATGGATTCATTAAGGGGAAATCCTGCTTCACTGATCTGGAAGCCTGCTACAAAGGCATGATCAAATGGAGAGATGAAGGGAGAGCCATCCTGGGGTAGGTGTCAGGATGAAGGTGCCAGGCTCCTTGAGGTGGTGCCCAGTGACAGGACAGGTGCAAGCTGGAACCTGGGAGGTGCCACCTCACCATGAGGAGAAACTTGTTTGGTGTGAGGGTGCTGGAGCCCTGGAGCAGGCTGCCCAGAGAGGTTGTGAAGTCTCCTCCTCTAGAGACTTTCCAAACCTACCTGGATGCATTCCTGTGTGGTCTTCCCTAGGTGACCCTTCTTTGGCAAGAGGATTGGACTGGATGTTCTCTAGAGGGCCCTTTCAGCTCCTAACATTCTGTGATTCTGTCAAAAAAAAAAAAAAAAAACAAAACAGACAGACCTCAAATTTTCTGATTTAGGAAGAACTGTGATAGCTCCATGGGATAAGTATGCATGGCAATGTTAAAGTATTTCAGTGATCTAGAAGTGCAAACTCAAGGAACTACTTCCTATGTAGCCTCAGTTTTTATGCAGCTCAGAAATCCTCCTGAATCTGATTTGCCTTTTTTTCTCCCCCCCCTCTCCTCATTTTGAAGGCATCCTTTTTTCTAATGCAGGCTGTTCTTTGACACATGGAAAGGCTCCAGTCGAACTGTCTAAGCATAATTCAGTTTTGCCTTTCGTATGCTTATCTTAACAATATCACAGCTGACAGTTTTCCTTCCTGTGATTTATACCTGTGGTTGAGGCTTTTTATTACACTATGGTATGGGCTTGGTGACAGAGGCAGCCTAAATGAGTTTCTCACAGCTTCCATATCTGGAAGCCTATTTAATTTTCTGCTATTTTGTGGTGGGTTTTTTTTTTTTGGCCAACCCTCAGACTCCTTTATTTCTCTTTGCAGATAGCAGAATGAACATCTCCAGCATCAGCACTATATTTCCTTCTCCTCCAGCCTCTCAGCCTCTTCTCCCACCTTTTGTAAGACCCTTAACATTAGAAGGAAAAAAAAAATGGATCCTTATTTTATCATCTTTGATTTGCTTATTCTCTTTTGTATTTTCTATATGTATTTTTCATTTTCTCCCAGGAAAAAGACTTAAATCAAATGATCTTCTAAACCAAATAACTGTAATTTTTAAATGATGGGAGACTGTACAGCCTCTGTGTGCTGTGTTTAAATAGATTACAGTGGTGAAGGAGAACACATGTTGGGGTAGATGAGTGCTGCAACATTGGAGTCCTAACCCTACCAAGAGCACTTGCGTGAGGAAGATGTGTGAGGAAGCCTGGTCTGCTTTCAAGTTTGTAGAAGAATCTGTAGCCAGATTATTTTGAAAGGCCTTGAGAGACCTGGAGCAGTTTAGTCTGGAGAAGGCTGAGAAAGGACCTTATCAATATCTATAAATATTGAAAGGGTGGCTGACAGGAGGAGGATGGAGCCAAGCTCTTTTCAGTGATACCCAAAGAGAGGATGAGGGGCAATGGACATAAATATGATCACAGCAGATTCTATCTCAACATGAGAAAAATTTTTTTTGACTGTGAATGTGCTAGAGCCCTGGAGCCGGCTGCTTGTAGCTGTGCTACTCTGGGATCTTCACTAATGCAGGCCTTGTCCCTTCATTTTTCCTTAAGTTCAGTTTTAGTTTTCATGGAGTTCTTACCTCTCTGTTGTCTTCTTTCCATCTGAGGGCCAGCCTCTAACATTCACCTTACTTATGCTGGCAGGCAGAGCTCTCCTCAAGCTTCAATCCATTTCCTCTCACCCTAGCATGACAAACCCTTGTGAAAAGTCCCTTCCCAGCTTTCTTGTAGCTCTCTTTTCAGGTACCAGAAGGCTACCAAGGTCTCCCTGCATCCTTCTTTTCTCCTGGCTAAACAGCCCCAATTCAACATTCAAATTATTTGGCAGACCAGAGCCTATATTATGTTTAGCCCAGCTTGTACAAAACCATTTTTAAGCAGTGTGATGTCATTCTACACCAAGTTAAAATATGATGGAGTGTGCCAGATCACCCCACCGAGACTCACCTATGCCTGCATTGTGCCATGCAGGCTATGTTCACTTCTCTCATATTTTATATTGCAGAAGACTTTCACTTTGAGGGCACAGTTGATGTAAATCTATTCTTTACAGTACTTAATCTGGTCAGAGCCAATATATTTTGTAGACACTCTGTGTTAGAGCTTAATTCTTGTAATTATTGTGAGCGGTGTAACTCACTGGAGGCAGTGTGTGCAAGTCAGGGAGTTAATCTGGTTACAACTCCCAGTTCAGCCTCTACAAATCACACCTCACAACACTTTAATTACATTGGCAGCCTGCATGGCATAGAGGTGGGGAAAAATCTCAGGGTTATTTAAGTCTTAGTTAATGATGGCAAAAAAATTTGTGGCTTTTATGCCTAGACACTAGAAAGCCAATCTTACCTAATGGATTAGGATTTGGGTTTGTTGGTTTTGTTTTGTTTTGTTGTTTGTTTTTTTTTTTTTCACCCTGGCAAAATAAATAGGATATTAGCATTAGAAAGAAAAGTTCCCAAACTCTGACTACAAATTTCATAGCTGCAAGGACCAAAGGCCCTCATATCTAAAAATAGTCCTGCCCCTGTCTGCTGATAAAGTGATTGTTGCTGACAGGAGCTTTTTTTTTTTTTTTTTTTACTCTATGGCAGAATATGAATGTCATGATATAAGCCATGTGGCAGTGCCTTGAAGTTCATATAGATCTCTCTGCACATAGAGAGTGTTCATTGCTGAGAAGCTCCCCAGGAGCCAGCAGTGCCCTAATGCAACCAAGGCAGCAGCTGTGTGCTGGGCTGCAGCCAGGGAAGTGTGGGCAGCAAGGCAAGAGAGGGGATTCTGTCTCTTGACTCTGTTCTGTGAGACCTCACCTCCAATCTTGCCTCCAGTTCTGGTGTCCCCAGCAGAAGAAGGACACAGAGCTGCTGGAGAGAGTCCAGAGGAGGCCACAGAGATTAGGAGCCCACAGCTCCAAAGGCTGGAGCACCTCTGCTGTGAGGATAGGCTGAGGGAGCTGGGGTTTTTCAGCCTGGAGAATACTCCAGGGGGACCTTAGAGCTGCCTTCTGATACCTGAAGGGAGGTGTTCAAGGCCAGGTTAAAAGGTTGAAAGACCAGTGAAAGGTGTCCCTGCCAATGGCACGGGGTTGGCACTGGATGATCTTCAAAGTCCCTTCCAAACTAAGCCTTTCTATGACTCTGTAACACCAACATACTTTACTGTTTTCCATCCCTTAAGTCTTCTCTTGCTTCAGTAGCTACAAAGTCATTACCAAGTCATTCCCTGGTTTGTCTTTCAGCCACCAATGTAACTGCTGCTGCTTTTAAAAACAAAATGCTGCTTCTCAGAGAAAAAAATAGTGCAGCCTGCCTGATGCTTCCCCTGTACCTCCACTGTCTTGGGTTTTGGTTTTGTGCCCTTTGTTGTTGTTGTCATCATTGGTTTTGTTTGTGTTTGGTTTCTGTTTTTGGTTTCTGTGTTTAGTTCTGTGTTTGGGGTCTGTCCTTGCTTCTGTCTTTGGTTTTGTTTTTTGTCTATTTTAAATACCCATGAATTCATATACTGAATAATGATTAACAAAGAAAATATCAATTTAGGATATGGAAAACATCACAGAAAAGTTGACCCTTTAATGCTCTGATATTTTCGGAGATATTTTTTTTTAAAATCTTATAACATCTGTTACTATTCCCCATAACACTGATTGAAAGGACAGATTCATCACATTTGTACCTGAGATGTACATTTCTATGAGCAAGGCCACCAGTTCTCTGATAATTGCTGAACATTCTATTCAGAGATTCACAGAATGGTTTGGATTGGAAGGGACCTGAAAGATCATTTAGTTGCAACCCCACCCTGCCATGAGCAGAGTCACCCATTAGACCAGGTTGCTCAAAGCCCCATCCAAATTGTGGTCATATCCTTTGTGCAGCTTTCAGAATGTTCTGGAGGATGCTTTGTGGGAACAATTGCCTTCTATGTGGGAGCTCTGCTTGAGCAAAGCCTTTATTTGGTCCTTTATTTGAAATACTGCAATTTATATTATTGGATGACTTGAACCTCAAAATATAGACCAAAAAACTTAGTGTTTTGACACTGTATGAAGACAGCAAAGCCATTTTTATTTTTTTCCCATCATAAAGCTTACAAATATAACATAAAAGCCAGCAGGCAGATATCAACCAGAGGAGTGAAAGGACACAGTGAGAATATATTGATCAGTGTGAGTGATCTCTGCACATCAAAAACTGTGTTAGCTTTTTCTCAACTGTCAGAGGAAAACAGCACTAAATGGAGACACAAAAAATGATGGGGAGTCACTCAGTGGATGTCTGGAGGGAGTTTCTCTTAATCCACAAGAAAAAAGGGAGTAATGGTGCTCCTATACTGGGCATTAATGAGGCCACAGTTTGAGTCCTGGGTTCAGTTCTGGCTGCCATAGGACAGGAAAGACATTGAGGGGCTGGAAGGTGTGCAGAGAAGAGCAACGAGGCTGGAGAGGGGTTTGGAGGGCATCATATGAGGAGCAGCTGAGGGAGCTGAGTTTTAGTCTGGAGATGAGAAGGCTGAGGGAAGACCTCATTGCTCTCTACAGCTTCCTAAAAGGAGGTTGGAGTGAAGCTGGGGTTGGTCTCTTCTCCCAAGTAACAGAGAGAGGCTGAGAAGAAATGGGCTGAAGCTGAGCCAGGGAAGGGTTAGGTTGGACATCAAGGAAAATTTCTTTGCTTCAAGAGTGGTTAGGTGTTGGAACAGGCTGTCCAGGGAGGTGGTGGAGTCACTATCCCTGAAGGTGTTCAAGAAGAGTTGTTGGTGCCTTGAAGTCTCTGCACTTGATATTAATTTATTCACAGATATTTTTCATGATCCATATTAATGTTGCTTTACATAGATGATATTTTCATGAAAACTATGCCCATGTTGGAATGTTTTACAACACCAACCAGTGTTAAACAAAAAGGGAAGTTGTGTCACTGGAAGAAAGGAAAGAGAAAGTAAATAAATGTAGCAGTTTCCCCCCTACTGAGGAATAAAAAAAATAATTAATTTGTCTATCAATTGGCTGGGGCTCAGCAGCCAGCTGAGTTAAAAGCTGGACAGTAGTTTTGGTGTGAAAAAGTGATTGTTACTTGCTTCAAGTCCTGAGGTTCAAGTGATAGAATAAATCCAGAGAGTGATGCAAGTTCATTGAAACTGAAAAGACAGAAAATATCTGTGGGATATGCTGTGAAATGGAAGTATTTCCCCCACTATTATTAGCAATCAAGAAGCACTTAAAAAAAAAAAAAAAAGCTACTTCAGGAACAACCATGATGGAAAAGGACTTTGACTGCTAATGAGGAACAGCACAGTGATAGCAGTGACTAAATATTCTTGAAAGACAGGCAGGAGCTGATGAATATTTGAAGGGAAGACATAAATATTTTGGTGACAGAAAAATGCTTTGAGAAGTGTTTCATGTGTTATGACTTCAAGAAATACTTTCACTCTTGTGGATATAAAAAAGGAATCCATCAAATATTAAGGCTTTTATTGCCTAGTGTCAGTAAAATCCTATCTCTGTTATCATGAGCACAGAGACTCAGAGTGGTTTGGGTTGGAAGGGAGCTTAAAGATCATCCAGTTCCAGCCCCCTGTCATGGGCAGGGACACCTCCCACCAGCCCAGGTTGCTCAAGACCTCATCCAGCCTGGCCTTAAACACCTCCAGGGAGGGGACATCCACATCCTCCCTGGGCAACTTGTTCCATTGTCTTCCCACCCTCACTGTCAAGAATTTCATCCTCATCTCCAGTCTCAATCTGCCCTTCCCAAACTTCAATCCATTCCCTCTTGTCCTATCACTACAAGTCCTTGTCAAAAGTCCCTTCCCAGCTTTCTTGTAAGCCTGGAGAAGAGAAGGCTCCTGGGGGACCTTAGAGCTGCCTTCTAATAGGTAAAAGGATCCTCCAGGAAAGCTGCAGAAGGACTTTTTCTTCTGGACAGGACAAGGGTGAATGGTTTGAAGCTGAGGCAGAGCAGGGTTAGACTGGAGCTTGGAAGATCTTCACTGAGTAGTGAGGCTCTGGAATGGGTTGCCCAGAGTGGTTGTGGATGACCCCTCCCTGGAGGTGTTTAAGGACAGATTGGTTGAGGTTTTGGACAATTGAGTCTAGTTGAGAGGCGTCCCTGCCCACGGCAGGGGGATTGGAGCAGATGATCTCTGAGGTCCTTACCAACTTTAGTCATTCTATGATTCTATGATCTACTGGTTGTTAAAGTCAACAGAAGTCTAGGGAAAAGCATCTTCTAAGGCTAATCATTAGAGACAAACAAAACTCAGCTTTGAAGTGTTTGGTCATGTTTTGTCATGATAACAAAATTATACACTTGGGCTTATGTTTGCCTCATAAATTGTTTGAAAACCTTCTTGTGTCCTTCTGTCCTGACATCCACCCCCAAACTAAACCTTCCTGAAGTAACTTAGCAGAACAGCTGTGGCTTTAAAACACAAAGTCCTGTGTAACATGCATCTGGCAGTTGACATCATCTGCTCCAGATTACCACACAACTTCATAAATCTTCTCAGATTTACACCTTGTAAATGCTGAGCTGTGGGACTGGTGAATTTTACAGCTGCACATTTCTAAGCTCATGAATTCATAACTAAACATTTGAAACTTGCAAATCTGATTTAAGAACTGTGACCTTAATGTGGAAAGACTTTCATGCACTAGAGTGGGAGCAGAAATATTTAGCTGATTGTTGTAGAGTCTAACCTTATTGTATTTGGCTCTTAAAATGTTAGAGCAGAGAAGGGCAATTTGATTGCTGAAGTTTCAGTGCAGGTAAATGGTTTGGGGTTTGCAGCAGGTTGCTGTGGCATAAGCAGCAGGTATAGGCTTAGGCAAATCACATCCTAAGATGCAGCAAAAGAGAGGTGACTCTGCCACTTTCCTCTGCTCTGGTGAGACCTCACCTGGAGTACTGTTTTCAGCTCTGGAACCCTGAACACAAGAGGGAGATGGACTTGAAGGAGTGGGTATAGAGGAGGGCCACATAAATGATCAGGGGACTGGAGCACCTACCTCTGCTATGAGGACAGGCTGAAGGAGCTGGAGTTGTTCAGCCTGGAGAAGAGAAGGTTCCACACAGACCTAAAGGCAGCCTTCCAGTACCTGAAGGGGGCTACAAGAAGGCTACAGAGGGACTGTTCCCAAAAGCCTGCAGGGACAGGATGAGGGGCAATGGTTTGAAATGAGAGCAGAGCAGATTGAGATTGGATGTGAGGGACAAGTTCTGCACCAGGAGGGTAGTGGAACACTACAACAGTTTGTCCGGGGAGATAGTTGAGGTCCCTTCCCTGAAAATACTCCAGGTGAGGCTGGACAAGGCTCTGGGCAACCTGATCTAGTGGAGGATGTCCCTGCTGAGTGCAGGGGACTTTGGATGCCCTTTGGAGGTCCCTCCCAACCCAGACCATTCTATGTCTGTATGAGGAAGCAGCAGGTAACACAAGTCGAGATGTAAAAACTTTTTATATTAAACATATTTATCCATGAACTTGTCTGGGATTCTGTGAAGAAGACTTAGTCTCTGAGGTTAAGTCTTTCTCAAATCAATGACTTGAACAATCTCTAAACTAAAAAGGGTTGATTGTTTCTAATTCTTGCTTCTAGTGCCTTAGATGATTGACAGGATTCCAGGTGCATTATGTTAATAGGCCAAATATTAGAAGGGAAAAAAGGGTAGGTTATAAAATACATTTTTTATATTGTCTTGATTTATGAGAGAAAAATTTCAAATGCTTGAGAAGTATCTTAAAATGTCATTATTCTCATTTATTGATTTACACATTAGTTTTTATTTAGTGATTTACACATTCATTGACACATTAATTTTATTTATTTACTTGCATATCAATTTCATTGATTTATTTGCATATTAATTTTATTTAATCCTTTATCTCCACGTGGATTTTATTTATTTATTTATTTCCACATTGCTTTCATTTATGTATTTAATTCTACACTCAATTAAGATTTGAAAAGAACTGATCCTGTCGCTGGGCAATACCTGAAGTTCTTGGATGTCTCTTTTCTTTTCCTGGCCCAAAGGAATTGAAATGTCATCTGCCTGCTGAGGGGAATTTCAATGCAGTTTTTTTCACATGGGTTGTTTACTGCTGTGGATTTTCTTTGCCTGCTATAATGCTTGGCATAAATTGAAGCAATTGTTCTGTGTTGTGCTCAGCATCAGTTCTTTTAGTCTCACAATAGAATTGAGTTCAGAGATGAAAATCATCTTTGAATCCAGCTGAGGTAAAAAAAATAAAAGAATGAGTTTAGGTGATGAGTCTTAATTATAGAATCATAGAATTGGATAGGGTTGGAAGGGACTTCAGGAATCATCCAGTTCCAACCCCCTTGCTGTGGGCAGGACACCTCACACTAGATCAGGTTGCTCACACCCACATCCAGCCTGGCCTTAAAAACTTCCAGGGATGAGGCTTCTACTACCTCCCTGGGCAACCTGTTCCAGTGTCTCACCACCCTCATGGAGAAGAACTTCCTAACCTCCAATCTGGATCTAGCCACTTATATTTTTACTCCATTCCCCCCAGGCCTATAACTACCTGACACCCTAAAAAGTCCCTCCCCAGCTTTCTTGTAGCCCCCTACAGATACTGGAAGGCTACAATAAGGTCTCCTCAGAGCCTTCTTTTCTCCAAACTGAACAACCCTAACTCCCTCAGTCTGTCCTCATAGGAGAGGAGCTCCAGCCCTCTGATCATCCTCATGCCCCTCCTCTGGACATATTCCAGCACCTCCAGATCTTTCCTGTAAAAGGGTTCCAGAACTGGACACAATACTCCAGGTGGGGTCTCAGCAGAGTGGAGTAGAGGGGGAGAATCACCTCCCTCGACCTGTTGACCACACTTGTCATGATGCAGCCCAGGCTCTGGTTGGCTTTCTGGGCTGCAAGTGCACACTGGTGGCTCATGTTGAGCTTCTCATCCACCAGCACCCCCAAGTCCTTTTCTTCAGGGCTGCTCTCAAGCCATTCCCAGAAGCCAGTCCCTGCTCAGCCTATATCAATGCCTGGGATTGTCCTGACCCAGATGCAGGACCTTGCGCTTAGTCTTGTTGAACCTCAACAGGTTGGCTTGGGCTCACCCCTTCAGCCTGTCAAGGTCCCTCAGTGACTTTTAAATGACTTAGTTAAAAAAAAAAATAGAAAAAAAATTCCATATTTATAGATAGAGTTGCTAAAACTTCATTGCCATCTAACTCACTTAAAAGAATGCCTGAGAAATAAGTCTCTTAAAAGAAAAAGCATTTTCTCTAGGCTACCTAAAACATGCTGAATAATTCATGAAAGCTACTGAAATAAACACAATAAAGAAGGATGCAGTTAAAGAAATACACTTCCCTGAGCTCCCAGTTGAGATATTTAACTGTTTGTTCTATGTACAGAAGTTTGAGCAACAGTGACACAAAGGAAGCAATTCTGGGGGAAAAAAAAAAAAAGGGATTATTTTTCAGGTAAGTTAATTGAAAATAAATAATTGATAATAAATAATAAACAACTCAGGACAGAACCTTCAAAAAGAAGTGAGGCCAGCAGATGGAGAGAGGTGATTCTGACCCTCTGCTCTGGTGAGATCTCACCTGCAGTACTGTGTCCAGCTATGGGACCCCCAACACCAGAGAGACATGGACCTGCTGGAGCAGGGTTCAGAAGAGGGCCACAATCCTCATGGTGCAGAACTTGTTCCTCACATGCAATCTAAATCTGCTCTGCTCTAATTTCAAATCATTGCCCCTTGTCTTGTCCCTTAAGGCCTTTGTAAACAGTCCCTCTACAGCCTTCTTGTAGCCCCCTCCAGATACTGGAAGGCTGCTCTTAGGTCAGTCTGAAACCTTCTCTTCTCCAGGCTGTACAGCCCCAACTCTCTCAGCCTGTCCTTACAGGGGAGGTTCTCCAGCCCTCTGATTATCTTTGTGGCCCCATTCCAGCAGTTTGATATCCTTCTTGTGATAGGTGCACCAGTGCTGCAGAGCAGAGAGGGAGAATCCCCTCCCTTGTCCCTGCTTTGGATGCCCAGCACACAGCTGCAGTCCATTAAACTATGAGTACGTAGTTTCTTATCCAGCTTCTGGATCTTCCACTATCTGAAGGGGGCCTGAAAGAAAGCTGGGGAGGGTCTTTTGAGGCTATCAGGTAGTGATAGGACTAGGGGGAATGGAATAAAGCTGGAAGTAGGGAGATTTAGGCTGGACGTGAGGAAGAAGTTCTTCCCCATGAGAGTGGTGAGAGCCTGGAATGGGTTGTCCAGGGAGGTGGTTGAGGCCCCATCCCTGGTGGTATTTAAGGCCAGGCTGGATGAGGCTCTGGCCAGCCTGATCTAGTGTGAGGTGTCCCTGCCCATGGCAGGGGGGGTTGGAACTAGATGATCCTTGTGGTCCCTTCCAACCCTGACTGATTCTATGATTCTGTGATTCTATGATTCTATGATTGTGTGTGAAGAGGTCTTGTAGCCAGATATAGGCTGAGTGATGAACTCTACTTGCTCTTCATGTCCTTAGAATGTTTCCTCTTGCACGAGCTCAGACCTTGGCAAGCACTTAGACTTTCTACAGGTGGTATTCTCTGATATGACTCTACCATAGGATGTTGTAAATACAGACAAAGAATTAGTCAAACACAAAGGCTGCTAAATTCAGTTTTCAGTATAGGATGCTTAATGTGAGTTAACGCTTCTTGTAAGCATGAAGAAGATTGGGAGTGGTGACCAAAGGAAAGAATAGATCAAAAGTGATCAGACCCAGAGTTTTCCAGGTGATGTCCAAATAATTTCCTAAGTGTCACTATAATTCTCTGCCATCATCAAAATCTTCTGCTGGCTGAAAAGTTTTACTCGGAGTACTAAAGGGAGATGATCCTTTAAGAATATTTTAATGTACTGCTTCTGTATTATTTCTTCCCTCACTTCCACAGGGAAAGGTTTCTACTTCATTACAACAGTTCCCATTCTCAGTTTTATGGCTTGTTGGCTGCATCAGAGGCTAAGTGGGAATAGTGCTGGCAACTCACAGAGTTTAGGAGTGGTGAGCAGCTTCCAGAGCGCATTTAGCAGAGCTTTGAGTGTTAATTCTTGAGCTTCATGATTACCACGTACACAAAATACCCCAATTTGGTTCATTTTTGCTGTTTAACTTCCTCCTACAATTTCTCTGTTGTTTCCAAGAACATGTAAATGTTGGACTGGAAAAGAACATTTCAGAGTATTTGATTTTTATGCTTTCTAAACTATAAATCCACTGCAGAGAAGATATTATGCAACTTTGTTTTGAGGTTCCCAACTTTATGCTTTGATCTTTTCTAAATAAGGCCATTAAGCAGTAAAATGATTTTTTTCCTTTTCTTTTACTTAACATCTCATCCTTATTTCCACTAAAAAAACCACCAGAAACAGAGAACACCATAGGTACCACAGTAAGCTTCATTGCCGTTTAAATTTCTAGGCTTTATTGTTTCTTTCTGATTAAAATCCTTCTGTTGTTTTGGTAGCACAAATCAAGGGTCTGTTGGAGTTTTTATCTAGAGCCAAATAACATACTGGAAAATGTTGCTCCAGAAAGACATTAAAGTGTAGGAGTATAAAGAGTAGATATTTCAGTCCAGAGGAGAGCCACCTCATGGGTTGGGTTGGAAGGGACCTGAAAGATCATCTAGTTCCATGTCATGGGCAGGGACACCTCCCACCAGCCCAGGTTGCTCAAGGCCTCATCCAACCTGGCCTTGAGCACCTCCAGGGAGAGGGCATCCACAACTATCCTGGGCAACCTGTTCCAGTGTCTCCCTACCCTCACTGCCAAGAATTTCTTCCTAATCTCCAGTCTCAATCTGCCCTCCTCAGATAAGATTTTGGTTGCCAACAATGATGCTTGCTCAGAAATATACAGTTTCATGTTTTCTGAGCATCCTTCTCTTCAGGCTTTCCAAACCCACCTGGATGTGTTCCTGTGTGATCTGCCCTGGGTGATCCTGCTCTGGCAGGGGGATTAGACTGGATGATCTCTGGAGGTCCCTTCTAACCCCTAATATTCTGTGATTTTATCATTCTAATTTGGCCTCAGTGACTCTTCATTGATTTCTACGATTGTTTTTATTTCTTAGAATGCTTCCTTCTGTTCTTGAGATATTACTTTGCTTTGGAGTTTTATTTTTAGACGTGACCTGATCACTTTTAAGAACTCTGGCTTTAAGTAGAAATACTTTGGCAAATGCAAAGAATCCACATTTCTGTTTTCAGACTGTTGTCATGCCACTTCCTACCACCCCCCCACACCCCTCACCTCCCCCTGTTTTAGACTTCAAGGCAGGCTTGCTTTTTGAATGTGATTAACCTGTAAAACAGTATTGGGATCAAAGTTTTGGGAATCACATAGCCTTCCCCCTCCCCAATAATTTTGTTCACATCATTTGCTGAAAGTTCAAAATCAGCAACATTTTAACATTTCAGTTTTCAGAGGGAACATTTCCTCCCATGATCTTTATAAATATTAATTCCTCAAACAGCTCAATGTTCCTATGAAATATGCATTGTGCTACCCAGATGCTGCTGGGTTTCATGCACTTATGTCATAAAAATCTAGTAAAAAAGCATCCTGGTGGAAACAGATGTGAGACAGATTAGCAGGGCATTATGCACTTGTTAGAAAGGAAAGGAAGGTTCTGGTTCTGATACCTATTGTAGGTTGCCCAGGGAGGTCGTGAATGCCCCCTCTGTGGAGGTGTTCAAGGCCAGGTTGGATGAAGCTTTGAGGAAGCTGATCTGGTCCAGTATTATGTCCAGTTGTGGTCACCTCAATGGTGAAAAGCCACTGAGAGAGCAACTGAAGGAGCTGGGGCTGGCTAGTTTGAAGAAGAGGAGGCTGAGGGGAGACCTCATTGCTGTCTACAACTACCTGAAAGGACGTTGTAGAGAGGTTGGTGATGGTCTCTTCTCACAGGTATTGGTGATTGAACAAGAAGGAATGGCCTCAAACTACAACAGGGTAGGTTTAGGGTTGGAACTAGCTGATCTTCAAGGTCCCTTCCAACCTAAATTAATCTATGAATCTGTATCTAGGGGATTTATTTCCTGTGGGGAAATTCAAGATGGGTAGTGATTTCCAGCAGGTCTTACAGCAAACGAAGAGGCACTTCCTAGCTGTAAACCTAGTGGTGGCCAAGATACCCATCTCACAATAGGATGTACAAAGGAAAATCCATATGAAAACAATTATTCATGTCAAGATAGAAATTAAAATAAAGTAGATTAAAACAGCCCTCACAGAGTCTTGCAGCAAAGCAGTGATCAGGACAGGGCATTAGATAGGGCAGGATTTATACAAAGGATTGGTTTATTCCTCCAAAATCTCAGAAAATGCAAACCACAGCCACAGGTTTCTTAATTTTTTCGGTCTCTGTCTCTGAACCTGCTAAGTGACAAGTGTCTCTGTTGGGCCTTCACAGCAAACTTAATGCAAATCAGTATTTTGAAGCAAATCTAATAGACAGAGGAGTCAATTATTTTATTAAAAAGTGTAAAATATGAGTTGCAGTCAGTATGTGTTGTAAAAAGAGGGCAGAGCCTAGGAGGTGTTTTTGTATGTGTGTTTCCTTTCTTGCTGTTTTATAGACCTGGAAGCTGTGCAGCTGTCCAATTGTTCTATTAATAACCAGCTGACAATATGAACAGGAACTGCTGCTAGTAGAGCTACATGGGTATAATAAATGTGGGTCACATCATTTGCATAATGAAGTCCTTCAAATTCATCAGTAGAAGGTGTGCTGATGACTCTTATGTTCGCCTCCTGGAAGATCTGGACTCTAGTGTTTGATCCTCAGTGCTGGGCGGCATCAAAAGCAGGGCGAAGAGCAGGGTGAGGGAGGGGATTCTGCCCCTCTGCGCAGCTCTCCTGAGACCCCACCTGCACCATTGCACCCAGCTTTGGTGCCCCCAGAGTAAGAAGGACCTGGAACTGCTGGAGAGGGTCCAGAGGAGGGCCATGAAGGTGATCAGAGGGATGGAGAGCCTCCTCTATGGGAACAGGATGAGACAGTTGGGGCTGTTCAACCTGGAGAAGTTTCCAGGGAGACTTTAGAAGAGACTTCCAATACCTGAAGAGGCTCCAGGAGGGCTTTGACTGATAGGATAAGAGGGAATGGATTGAAGCTTGAGGAGGGCAGATTGAGACTGAAAATTAGGAAGAAATTCTTGTTAGTGAGGGTGATGAGACACTGGAACAGGTTGCTGAGGGAGATTGTGGATGTTCCCTCCCTGGAGGTGTTCAAGGCCAGGCTGGATGAGGCCTTGAGCAACCTGGGCTGGTGGGAGGTGTCCCTGCCCATGGCAGGGGGGTTGGAACTGGATGACCTTTAAGGTCCCTTCCATTCCAAATCATGAAAACTATGAAACTTGTTAGTTATAGAAACCTAAAGAAATATATAGATTCTAGAAACAAATTCTGAAAATGCAGCCAAGCATTGAACTTGTTACTTTGATCAAGGCTATAAGATACATGAACTGCTTGCAGTAAATACAGTAATCCGGCCCAGAGGCAGACTGATTTAATCTAAATAAGGATGGAATCTGGTTAGCAAGTGACTTCAGCTCATAGACTCACAGCTTGCATTCAGTTGGAAGGAACCCTCAAAGGTCACCTTGGGCTATCCCCCCTGCAGGCAGCAGGGACACCTCCAACCACAGCAGGCTGCACAGGAACAAAGAAAGTCTGATTTTGAATGTATCCAAGGATGGAGCCTCAACCACATCCCTGGGCAGCCTGTTCCAGTGTCTCCCCACCCTTACTGTGCAGAGCTTACTGCTGATGTCCAACCTACATTTGTCCTGCTCCAGTTCCAAACCGTTGCCCCCTGTCCTATCCCCATAGGCCCTTCTGAACAGTCCCTCCCCAGACTTCCTGTAGTTCCCCTTCAGATATTGAAATGCAGCTTTAAGGTCTCCCTGGAGCTTTCTCTTCTCCAGGTTCAATATAATAATAATTTTCCTAACAAATGAGTTAATATCAAGTGAAAGCAAAATCCCAATTCAGGAAAAGAGTTCAGCCTGAAGAGAAAAAAGAAAACTAGTTTAGGAATGTTTTTTTTTTTTCCCCTCTCTTTTGCCAGCCAGCACCCATCTAGGAGTGGTTTTGATGGACTCACATCTGTGTGCTCTATGACAGTATTAGGAGGGATGAACTTTGATGAAGCAGGTGTGGAAAATTAACTTGGTTCCTCTGCCTACAAAAAGGAACCATCTGTTCCTTTTGTCAGAGTAGAAAACATTGTTCAAGGAGCCTCAGTCAGGCAATGGTAGAGCAACAAACATTTTTTTTCCATGCCCATTCTTCATTCTTTTTGTAACTTGAAAGAAGGAAACCAAATAATAATTAAAATGAAATGTAAATAAACTGAAACTATTCTATCCCTATACTTATTTGCCTGTTTTCACCCTTTTCTTTCATATGAGCATGCAGGCAGCCTCATTCTGTTGTTTCCCTCAATCAAATTCTGCCTTCTCACACAGATGAGAGCTGTGTTTATCTACTTGCTTCTTAATTATTCTTTATTATCAAAATACTTCACTTTTAATAACTTAATCTCCTTTGTAATTGGATTATCTCTGGGATTGCACAGGAATTTTCCTCTGAGGGTTGGTTTTCATTTGATTTCCTTCTATAATTGAATATATTTATGTTGTTTTACATCATTCCAGTCCTTCCTGGAAGGTGCTGGTGCATGTGGTGTGGGAATGGGAAGAAACGAGAAAGTTTTGGGTCAGGTTTTGGTGCTTTCAGTCTGCCACATTGGTTTTATTTACTGTTTGTTATCATCTCACAAATATATCTCTGTGTCCTTATCTTATAAAACAGTGTTGTCATTATTTTTGATCATGGAATCAATCACATAATGTTAGGGGTTGGAAGGGACCTCCAGAGATCATCCAGTCCAACCCCTCTGCCAGAGCAGGAGCACCCAGGGCAGGCCACACAGGAACACATCCAGGAGGGTTTGGAAAGTCTCCACAGAAGGAGACTCCGCAACCTCTCTGGGCATCCAGCTCCAGGTACCAGCACCCTCACACCAAAGAAGTTTCTCCTGCTGCTGAGGTGGAATTTCCTGGGTTCCAGCTTGTACCTGTTGTTCCTTGTGCTATCACTGGGCAGCACCAAACAGAGCCTGGCACCTTCATCCTGACACACACCCCTCACATATTAGAGACATTAATCAGATTCCCTCCAAGATACCAGAGGAGACTTCACAATCTCTCTGTTGTGTTTGAGTTTGTTTAATAGGATGGAAGACCACAACCTTTCCTTACTGCAGCTTGATGTGCTGCATTATTTATGGCTTCTGTTCCACAATTACAGAAAGGAACACGGGAAAAAAAAATGAAAAACTGAAAATATGAGGGAACTGAGTAACATTGGAGGTCTGTTTTATTTATACCTCTTGGGCCATTTAGACACTGAATACTTCTCAGCTCTGCAGACCATTTTAGTAATGGCTTATTTAATTTTTTGGGTACAATCTTAATTTCTCTCCCTATCTTTTATCTGTAGCTCCTCCTCTATAGCTGGAGACAGCTGTGAGTAGACAAACAAATCACTGCAATCCCAGAGACAGAGATGAAGCCTTTTTGAGACTGTGAAGAAAAAGAAGATTTGACTATATTTAAGTATATGGAAGTCACTTTTACTTCATTGATTTTTAATATTAAATAGGAAGAACAAATATTAAATAGAAAAGAACAAAAAATTACTATTTTAATTTTGGTTGTATTATTACCTCTATTTTTAGACATATTAAACAACAACAAGTTAGTTTTATTGCCATCTCCAAATTTCTATCAACAGCAACATTTTGCCCCTGTAGTGAAATGGATGGAATGCTGAGAACTGGCATGCACCAGAACTGGGAGCAGTGCTCTAGGTGAGGTCATGGCTCTGATGGACACAAATAATTGCCTGGCTCTTCTGTGGACTACAAATGTTCAGTGGAGAGGTAGTTAAGTGGCTCCCTTCAGTGAGTTCGAGGGGTTTGTCTGCTTGCTTAGTTTTGCCATTCCTACATGTAATCAAGTTGTGGATCTGGATAGAGCTGGCTTTTAGCTCTCAGGAGAAGGAAATCACAGAATCATTCAGGTTGGAAAAGACCCTCAGGATCACCAAGTCCAGTCACTAACCCTACTTTACAAGGCTCACCCCTAAACCATATCCCCAAGCACCACATCCAAATGACCTTTAAACACATCCAGGGTTGGTGACTCAACCACTGTCCTGGGCAGCACATTCCAATGCCTGACCACTCTTCCCAAGAAAACATTCTTTCTACTGTCCAATCTAAACCTACCCAGTGGCAGCTTGTGGTCATTCCCTCCTGTTCTATCACTAATTACCTAGGAGAAGAGTCCAGCACCAACCTCTCCACAATGTCAACAAATAAACCTCTAAACTTACACTGAGTCACTTAGACTAGGAGTAAAAGTGGGAGTACTGAGCAGAGCAGACTGATTTATATGCTCTGAGCAGCTCGATCTAGTGGAGGGTGTCCCTGCTGACTGCAGGAGGGTTGGACTGGGTGACCTTTGGAGGTCCCTTCCAACCCAAACCATTGATTCTGTGGTTCTATGACACAAACTCTGTACCTCACTCTACCAAGGCTGCTTTGACCTCAGCAGTAGTGAAGATCTGAGCTTAGGCTTTTAAAATCTCTGTGCTTTCCGTTGGCTTAGGCTGCATCACTCAGCCTTTTGCCAATAACTTGAGACCTGAGCTGGAAATAGTCCCTCACTGTTAATTGCCTCTGTGTTTCTCTAACACCCAGCAGGCCTAGAGCCCAGACTTCAGCAAGATCTGGGAGTTAACAAAACATAAGTAAGAAATGCATATCAAAAGAGATTAGAGTGCAATGTTCACCCTCCTCTGCCTCCCTTCCCCTCTCAAAAGGGCTTCTTTCCTACTGAATAGTTTTTCCATTTCCTGTTTGTTGAGAAGGAGATTCTAAGCTTATATTTGAGTCTGGCTGAAGGATTCAAAATGATTTAGGAGAGATTTGCTTTAACACAGGCAGACAGTGTCTATATTATGAGTTCTGTATTTATATATATATTTTTCCCCCCAGCTCTTTTCCAGCTACACCACAGATTCATCAATCACATTGGGAAGCTGACTTCTCTCCTCCACACTTTCACCACTAACTGGATTACAGAGCTGAAAAAAACCCATCTTACTCAAAGTATGAAATGTGATAAAAGTAATCAAATTGTTGGAGGCAAATCCTAAACCGCGGTGAATAGATGGCACTAATTACCTTTTCTTATTATGCTACAAATGGAGTTTACTCCATCTTTATTCATGAAAGGAGGATCATATAGCCCACCAAGGGGACTGCAGCAGTGTGGGATATTGGCATATTTGTTTTCTCCCTTCTTATTTTTTTCCTCTTCATCAGTATTCTGGAGGTGTGGTTTTTGGACTGAAATATATTGCTGTGCAGGACTCTCTCATGGCTGGGTGTAATTACTGCACCCTGCAGGTTTCTGGAGTTGAGCTTATAGACAAGAACTCAACTCCCCACAGTCAGAAGGAGCGGCAGATTTACAGGAGGCTAGCAGTTGTCTTCTCTTTTCCTTTATACCATTTTTAGAACAGTGCAAGTGTACAAAATTAACATTCACTGGCACTGCCCAGTGCCAGCTGCACGAGGTTCAACAACTCAAAGTGCAAGGTCCTGAACCTGAGTCAGGCCAATCCCAGGCACAAATCCAGGCTGGGTGCAGAGTGGGATGAGAACAGCTCTGAATAAAGAGACTTAGGGGTGCTGTTGATGAGAAACTCCCCAGGAGCCAGCATTGCCCTCATGCAGCCCAGAAGGCAGCTGTGTGCTGGGCTGCTGCCAGAGGAGTGTGGGCAGCAGGGCAAGAGGGGATTGTGTCCCTTGACTCTGCTCTGCTGAGATCTCACCTCCTGCCTCCAGTTCTGGTGTCCCCAGAAGAAGGACACAGCTGCTGGAGAGAGTCCAGAGGAGGCCACAAAGATGATCCAAGGGCTGGAGCAGCTCTGCTGTGGGGACAGGCTGAGTGAGCTGCAGGTGTTCAGTTTGGAGAGGCGAAGGCTCCAGAGGAACCTTAGAGCTGCCGTCCAGTACCCGAAGGGATCCTCCAGGAAGGCTGCAGAGGGACTTTTCATGGGGGTGGGTCTGGAGACAGGACAAGGGGGAATGGCTTGAATCTGAGACAGAGCAGGGTTAGTCTGGAGCTGAGGAAGAAGTTCTTCACTATGAGTGGAGAGACTCTGGAATAGGTTGACCAGGGAGGCTGTGGCTGCCTCCTCCCTGGGGGTGTTGAAGGACAGGCTGGATGAAGCCTTGAGGAGCTGAGTCTAGTTGAAAGGTGCCCCTGCCCATGACAGGGGGAGATTGGAGTAGACGAGCTCTGAGGTCCCTTTCAACCTCAACCATTCTGGGATTCTATGATTTTTTTTGTATGGAAGAAACCATGGCAGGGGGGTGCTTGAAACTAGATGATCTTTAAGGTGCCTTCCAACCCAAACCATTGTATGAATCCATATAAAAAGAGCTTCTCACCTGTTTTCTTTCATTAGTGACAGTGAGACATACATGATGCCTGTCAAAATTGGGACTTTATAGCTGGTTTGAGCTTTTGGGGAGTCTTCCTACGTTTAATTTCACAACTTCAAGTTCACAACTTTAATTCAGTCACAACTTCAGTTTGCCTCTCCCAGTTTAAGAGACACTGGGGCTTTCTTCTCAGCTGTGGCTCTCTTCCTTCTCATGTCTTTGGTCCTGTTGAATCTCTGCCTTAAAGGGCTGAGCCCTTTTTGGTTTTACCCTGTGTAACATGTTTGTATGAACACCTTTTCAGGCCAGAAACAAACCAAAATGACCCAAAGAGATATTTCTCCCTTTAAGAATCTCCAAACAGTCAATAAATCCTTTACGTGATCCCTCTAGCCAGAGCAAACTGTGGTAGGGAGGTTCAGTTTATGTGACTGTGTGGGGAGCATGGAGCCTTTAAAAAGCAATATTGTGACTTCATCCTTGACAGCGTTTCCAAGGTATTTTTGGTTTGCTCTCCTAAGATAAATCATAGAATCATAGAATTGTTAAGGTTGGAAGGGACCTCAAGGATCATCCAGTTCCAACCCCCTTGCCATGGTAAGGGACACCTCACACTAGATAGGTTGCTCAGAGCCACATCCAACCTGGCCTTAAAAACTTCCAGGGATGAGGCATCTACCACCTCCCTGGGCAACCTGTTCCAGTGTCTCACCACCCTCATGGTGAAGAACTTCTTCCTAACATCCAATCTGAATCTACCTACTTCTAGTTTTGTTCCGTCCCCCCAACTCCTATCACTACCTGACACCCTAAAAAGTCCCTCCCCAGCTTTCTTGTAGCCCCCTTCAGATACTGGAATGCCACAATAAGGTCTCCTGGGATCCTTCTCTTCTCCAGACTGAACAGCCCCAAATCCCTCTGATCATCTTTGTGGCCCTTCTCTGAACACTTTCCAGCACCTCCAGATCCTTCTTGTAACAGAGGCTCCAGAACTGGACAAAGTATCCAGGAAGGTCTCACCAGAGTGGAGCAGAGGGGGAGAATCACCTCCCTAGACCTGCTGGCCACACTTCTCTTGATGCAGCCCAGGATACACAGAGAAATGCAGTGAAGAAAATCCTGCAGTGCTGTGGAAAGCCTGCAGGAAACTGAACTTAGGCCTCTTTAAATGCCAATGCTTTGGCAGCCCTTGTTACCTACAAGGTGCCTCCTCTTTTATGCCTTTTGTTCTGCTGCAGAGCAGAGCTGCTCCATGGCACAAATGGCTAAGCTTTGCAATAGAAATGAGAACTCTGCTTGTTGGCTGCTTGCAGTCACCCTTTGTTTTGCTCTTCTGCTCAACCCTCACAGACCTCTCCACAATTTTCCTCCCCCTTACTGAGAAGAGTAAAGCATTTGCTCCCCACTGCTGCTTGACTTGCCCTGGGATGGAGTTAAAGATCACCCTTTGATCTTTAGGTGCAGCACGGGCGAGGTGAATTTTTGTCATCTTTTCCTACCGTTCACCACTCATTAAGGAGATGGCCCACAGGCTGAGATATGGAAATCAGCTAATTATCTGTGTGCTGGCATAAAACTTAGGATTAATTCTTGTCTTCTCCTGTGTAAGCTGTCTGCCACTGCTAGCTCCAGACCTTTGGTGCCTTCAGTTCAGTTATATTGCTGTGGACACCTACCTTTTATTTGGGGGTCCATGTTTCCTGTCATTCGTTGTGGCTTTTCTCATCTGGGGCTTTTTGAGTGCTGCTGGTGCTGTGAGCCATTATTTAGGGTGTTTTTAATGTCCTCTTGTGGTTCTCCTAACTCCTGGTGAGGTGGGACTCAACCACACTGTGCTGGGACCTTCACAGAAAGATGGTTGGGCAAGATGACCTTTGAGGGTCCTGCTGGGACCTTCAGATAAAGATAGTTGGACAAGATGGCCTTTGAGGGTCCCTTCCAACCCCATGCAATCTGTGAATCCATGAAGTACTGGGCTGCTTGAATTCAGATTCCTTGGTGAGAACCAAATGCTGTGGAGCAACCTGTGCCACCACCACCAGTTCCTACACTGACTGTGACCAGAGCTCCCACAGCCACCTACTAAGTTTGTGCCTAAAGTATGTCATCTGTAAACTACTCAGTGAGAAACTCACTCCCCTGCTCCATCCCTTTGTAAATTCTTTCTATGACAAATTTCCATGCTGGTATCCCCCTGCAGAAAAAGAATTGGGGTTGCTGGTGGGTGAGAACCTTGACAGAAGCCAACAAAGTACACTCGAGGCCCAAAAGGCCAATGCCAGCCTGGGCTGCATCAAAAGAAGTATGGGCTGCAGATGGAGAGAGGGGATTCTGACCCTCTGCTCTGCTCTGCTCTGGGGAGACCTCATCTGCAGTGCTGTGTCCAGCTCAGGAGCCCCCAGAAGAGGATGGACATGAACCTGATGGATTTGGTCCAGAAGAGGCACATGAAAGTGCTCGGGGGACTGGAGCACCTCTGCTGTGGGGACAGGCTGAGGGAGCTGGGGGTGTTCAGCATGGAGAAGAGAAGGCTCCTGGGAGACCTAACGGCAGCCTTCCAGTACCTGAAAGGGGCTACAAGGCTGCAGAGGGACTGTTTATAAAGGGCTGAAGGGACAGGAGGAGGGACAATGGTTTGAAATGAGAGCAGAGCAGACTGAGATTGGATGTGAGGAACAGGTTGCTCAGGGAGGTAGCTAAGGCCCCATCCCTGGAGATATTCAAGGTGAGGCTGGACAAGGTTCTGAGCTACCTGATCTACTGGAGGATGTCCCTGCTGAGTGCAGGGAGTTGGACTGGGTGCCCTTTAGAGGTCCCCTCCAACCCAAACCATTCTATGATTAAGTGCTGCATAAAAAAGAGTTCAAAAGAACATTCTGCTGCTAAAACTGAGTAGGCAAATGATAACATTTCTTTTTTATTAAGATATGAATTGAAGCTTAAGGAGGGCCAAGAGGGGAGATCCTGGGGCAAAATGAAGTCATTTGCAATTGAAATAATCTATCAATGAATTAAAACATGAAAAGAAGACTAGGGTGTGGAATTCAACAGCTGAAGTTGAGAGAAGGATTAAGTTACTGTTGTGATGCATTTTAAGAGTGGTGAACTTCAGCTGAGGAAGAGTCACTAGAGCAAATTCAGAGATTCATAGATGCAAGGTCTATTTGTGTTCAACCAGTTAAAGGCAGCCTCTAATCAGGTAGTTTGATGGGATTTGTGTGGGGTATTAATCCTCTAGTGCTTTTAAAATAAAATTTTATACCCTTCAGTCCCTCTTTTTTATTCTTCCCTTAGCATCTCCAGGTGTGTAATTCTGCAGAAGATGGACTTTCTAAAAGCCAGTTCAGACCTGTTAGAAGTTTATTGTCATCACAGTTCATAGATTCATAGAATGGTTTGAGTTGGAAGGGACCTTAAAGATCATCCAGTTCCATTCCCCCTGCCATGGGCAGGGATACCTCCCACCAGCCCAGGTTGCTCAAGGCCTCATCCCGCCTGGCCTTAAACACCTCCAGGGAGGGGACATCCACAATCTCCCTCAGCAACCTGTTCCAGTGTCTCACCACCCTCACTGTAAAAAAATTCTTCCTAATCTCCAGTCTCAATCTGCCCTCCTCAAGCCTCAATCCATTCCCTCTCATTTTATCACTCCAAGCCTTTGTGGCAAGTCCCGCTCCAGCTCCCCTGTGGCCCCTTCAGGTACTGGAAGGATGCTCTAAAGTCTCCCCAGAGCCTTCTCTCTGCAGGCTGAACAGCCTGGAGAAATTACATGTTAAATATTTGATTAACTGTTAAAATGCCAGTTTCTGGAGGAATGAAATCTATCTCTGACAATACAAATAATCTTTTAAATGTCATCTTATACGTTGGAGGATTTTTTCTTTTTTCTTTTTTTTTTTTTTATCCCCAGGCAAAAAATCCCTAAAATATTAATGAACTTTTAACTTTGCCTAGGAGTTAAAATGATTTTTTCCCCCCAAGTAATTTCTGTTAATAATATCTTTTTCCCCCAAAGTACTGAAGTGTTAATCACATTGTTTTAAGGCAGTATTAATAGCTGGGGCTTTTTTAAAACCATTTTGGTAACACCACTTTATAATCTGCAAATCCTTCTTGTGTGTTTATTGCTTTCCTTAATATCTGCAGTGTTTGCTATGCAATATTCTCACAGTTGCTCTTATAGCTTCTTTATATAGAAGTCTAATCACAGACTGACAGCATAATTGTCAAGTTTATGTATGATCCACATTTTACAACTTTTATTAGGTTTTTAATCTGGCTACTAAATTTTGATTGTAGGTTTGCTTTTTTTTAGGGAGGGGGGGTAAATTTCACCTAGAAAACATCATCTTTGCAGAGCATAATTACAAAGTGCTAGATGAAAGAGTATATGGAGATAGTAAACAACATTCTATGTGCAGGAGGGTAAGCAAAGCTAAGTGTCATTGAATCATGGAATCGTAGAATGCTAAGGGTTGGAAGGGACCTCTGGAGACCATCCAGTCCGATCCCCCTGCCAAAGCAGCATCACCTAGGGCAGGTCACACAGGAACTCATCCAGGTGGGTTTGGAAGTATCCAGAGGAGACTCCACAGCCTCTCTGGGCAGCCTGCTCCAGGGCTTCATCAACATTGTAGTAAAGAAGTTTCTCCTCATGTTCAGGTGGAACTTCCTGTGCTCCAGTTTGTATCCATTACTCCTTGTCCTGTCAGAGAGCATCATCGAAAAGAGCCTGCACCTTCCTCTTGACACCCACCCTTCAGATATTTATACACATCAATAAGATCTTCTCTCACTCTTCTCCAGACCTAATAGCCCCAGAACCCTCAGACCTTCAAGAAGCCTTCCAGTACCTGAAAGGGGTCTACAAGAAAGCTGGGAAGGGGAATTTAACAAAGACTTATAGGGACAAGATAAGAGGGAACAGATTGAAGGTTGAGGAGGGCAGATTGAGACTGGAGATGAGGAAGAAATTCTTGACAGGGTGATGAGACACTGGAACAGGTTCCCCAGGGAGGTTGTGGATGTCCCCTCCCTGGAGGTGTTCAAGGCCAGGTTGGATGAGGCCTTGAGCAACCTGGGCTGGTAGAAGGTGTCCCTGCCCATGGCCAGGGTGGTTGGAACTGGGTGGTATTCAAAGTCCCTTCCAACCCAAACTCCTCTAAGAATATATGAATAATGAACATATTTGTGACATTACTACTGTCCAAAAATGGAAAACCAAAGGACTGGTGTTGACAAAAAAAATCCCAGCTGGAATTCTGTGAATTCTGTGGTGTTGCACATCTACTTTACTCTGTATTTTGTTTCAGAAGAGTAAACCTCACTGTTCTACTGAGCTAGGATCATCAAAATTAAAAATGGTAATTGCCAAGGGTACCTTTGATAAAAAATTGGAGGGAAGGGCTTCTATACCAGGAGAGATTTTTCTAAGCAAGGTTATTCAGATTGGAAAATGGCTGACTAAAGACAGTATAACTGAAATATAAAGTCATGAATGGCAGGGAGCAAGTGATTTAGGAGCAGTTCTTCACCACTCATAAAGTGAAAGGCAGCCAGCACCCAAGTAAATTATCAGGCAGAAGTGTAAATTGCCTGTGGTCTAATACATAATTAAATTGTGTAACTCATTGCTGCAGGATGTTTTGGATGCTGAAATATAAATCAGTTCAAAAAGCAATTAGCTGAACAAATGGAAGAAAAGCCCATTAAGGGTTATTAAATACAACAATGTGGGTACAGCTCTAAACCCTCATCTTTCCAAGAGGATTCTGTGTTGAGAGAGGTGCCTAACAATGCCTCTGCATCGCCTTCATGCCCCTCCAAAAATCCAGTCCTGACCTGTGTGGCAGATGAGATTCTAGGCACTATGGAATTTTCATAGAATCATAGAGTGCCCTGGGTTGGAAGGGACCTCCAAAGGTCATCCAGTCCAACCCCCTTACCATAAGCAGGGACATCCCCAGCTAGATCAGATTGCTCAGAGCCCCATGATGCCTGACCTTGAATGTCTCCAGGGGTGAGGCCTCCACCACCTACTTGGGCAACCTGTTCCAGTGTTCCACCACCCACTTCTTCCTAATGTCCGTAGAACTTTTTCCTAATGTCCCTTGAAAAGGACTAAGGGCTGTGAAAGCAAACCCAGGTACATACAAAGCAGTCCCATGAGGGAACAAAGACATCACCTGCAACAGAAATGTTTTACAGTGAGGGTGGTGAGACACTGGAACAGCTTGCCCAGGGAGGTTGTGGATGTCCCCTCCCTGGAGGTGTTCAAGGCCATATTGGATGAGACCTTGAGCAACCTGGGCTAGTGGGAGGTGTTCCTGTCCATGGCAAATTATGATCTTCAAGGTCTCTTCAAACCTAAACCATTCTATGGATGAATTTCTGAACTGTTGCATAGGAAAATAAATGAGAGGCAGTACAAAGGAAGGATATTTCATGCAGATGTAGCTGTGACCCTATCCTGTTGAAAACAGAGATACAGTTAGCTCAAAGATTAGATTGGATTTCAAATTCTGTTATATTCAATTAAAACTTGTAATCAAGTTTAAGCACAATGAAATAAATTAGTTGCCATAACTCTTTGGTTGTGGTGCACCTCTGTGTGCTTCATTCCAGCTGGGAAACCAAGCACATTACAAAACACTCCAAGGAGGTCTGGTGTTCTGTATTTCATGCTTCTTCCCTTAGATGTGACACCTCCTGGCTGAAATCAGCTACACTTAATTAGAATCATTGAATTGTTTAAGTTGGAGACGACCTTTACCATCATCAAGTTCACCTGGTAATCCACTGCCAAGTCTCCTACTAAACCATAGCACTAGCCATGGTGTCCACATGCCTTTTAAATAAGCCCATGGATGATGACTCCTCCACTTCCCTGGGCAGTGTGTTTCATCTCTGATGGTGACCTACTTAGTGGATGAGGGACAGGCTGTGTGTGGATAACGCCTACCTGGAGTTTAGCAAACCCTTTGACTCCATTTCCCTCAAGCAGTAGCTGCTCTCTACAAATACCTGAATGGAGGCTGCAGCAAGATGGTTTTCTCAAGTAACAAGTGACAGGACAAGAAGAAATGTCATCAGGTTATGCCAGGAGGGGTCTAGTTTGGACATTAGGAAAAGGTTCTTCACCAAAGGGGTTATGAAATATTGCAACAGGTTGCCCAGGGAGGTGGTGGAGTCATCATCCATGGGGGTGTTTGAAAGACTCATGGACATGATGGTTAGTGTCATGGTTTAGTAGCAGACTTGGCAGTGGATTCAGCAGTTGAACCTGATGATGGTAAAGGTCTTCTCCAACCTAAACAATTCAATGACTCTAATGAAGTGTAGCTGATTTTAGCCAGGAGGTCCTTCTAACATCACATAACTCACAAGTCCTTCTCTGGTCACAAACAAGTGGTCCAGCAGCACAACTTCTCTAGTTGCCTCACCTCCCAGCTGTGTCAGGATGTTATCTTCCACACTCTCCACGAACCTCCTGGATTGCTTCCTCTCCACTCTGTTGTATTGCCAGCAGACATCTGGTAAGTTGAAGTAATGGTAAATATATCTTTTTTTTTTTTTTTTTTTTTTTTTAGGGAGGAGGGAAGCCCTTTCCTTTTGTCTGTGTTATTTTATTTCCATTTAAAAGAAAGGTCTTTGAATAAATTCCTGATAATGAGGTATTTTTACAGGCTGAAGCCAGAACTGAGAAAGTGAAGCTTTGGAGTAGTTTCCTCATTATATTTTCCTTGCCTTTTCAGCACCAGAAAGGAATCTCTTCTCATGCAGTCATTTCTTTAATGACCTTTGTCACCCTGTCTTCCAGCTCAGCTCACAACTTTCTGCCAGGGCTTTCTGCCATCCTTGCACAGAAGCCTCTGATGTAAACACGAAGGAGAAGCTTTAATTGATACGCTTGAAATAATTAGAACGCAGCGGAGCTCAGCGAGAGGCTGCTTCAGGACTAAAGGCTAACAAGGAGCCAAACCCCCAGACAATGATGTGATCGTTAGGAAAGCCCAGAGATAAAACGTGACATTTTGGGGAGCTGGGATGTGTGATTCAAAGTATTTCAAAGAAAAGAAAGAAAAGCAAAAAAACACCAACAAAACAAAACAAAAAAAACCCTATTGCAGCAAAATGGTGCTGTGGATATAAGGCAGAATTTTTGCCTCTGTGTCTTCTGTTTAAAGTATAATATTTTAATATTGCTTATGGCTGTGGCAGTCTTTATAGATACAGTTGGAGATGTGAGGCCCTTATCTGCAGTGCTTAAAGAGCAATGCTGTACTCTTCTAATGTTTGGTATTTTATCATTTTAAATGCAGAGAATTACTTTCTTTTATTCACCATGACAGAAAAAAAAAAGTCATTTATTCAGCTGATAAGAATCATAGAATGCTTTGGGTTGGAAGAGACCTCCAAAGCTCTCTGATTCCTCCTGTTTATTCCCCATGCATTGGGGTGCAGACATCGCAGGGAGTGAGCTGAGCACCCAATCAATGCCACCCTAGAGAGGTGGGAGTCTGATGTTTACCTGTTGCCTGCTACCGCCTCAAGAGTCCCTGGCTCATTTCCATGAGACTTTGGCTGTGCTCCTGTGTCCCCAGCGTCCTTCAGGGCCACAGGCTGAAAGCCCTTATTAGTTTCCCATCTCACCAACCCTACTGTGTCATCCTATAGATTGTCACTTAAAAACCTGATGCTGTTATCCCCCTCCCACTTTGAGATCCCTTCCAACTGCTAACATTCTGTGATTGTGATTGCCTTCCTTTCCCCTTTCCCCTTTCCCTTTCCCTTTCCCTTTCCCTTTCCCTTTCCCTTTCCCTTTCCCTTTCCCTTTCCCCTTTCCCTTTCCCCTTTCCCCTTTCCCTTTCCCTTTCCCTTTCCCTTTCCCTTTCCCTTTCCCTTTCCCTTTCCCTTTCCCCTTTCCCTTTCCCCTTTTCCCCTTTCCCTTTCCCCTTTCCCCTTTCCCCTTTCCCTTTCCCCTTTCCCTTTCCCTTTCCCTTTCCCCTTCCCCTTCCCCTTCCCCTTTCCCCTTCCCCTTCCCCTTTCCCCTTCCCCTTTCCCTTAATGTTAAGCCCCCAAAACTTGATGAAAGTGAAGATGGAAGCAATAAGAAGTGTTGAAGTCAAACACATCTTCACTTCACTTGTTGCTGCTCTCACCTAGACTGTGCTCTTCTTTTACAGATCAACTCTAACATTCTTCTGTTTCAGCACTGCAACAAGACAGCCACAGCTGTAAAGGATGCAATGAAGTCCATCTGGCTGACTGTGTTTGGTGAATCTAAACTAATTTCTCTCTCTTTTTTTTTTTCCCCAGTCCAAATACCCATTATTTTTGCAGGTTGTTAGCTTCTTGATTCTCTGCTTCTTTGCTGTCAGGCTTTTGCAGCTAAGATTTACACAGGCATCTGCTTTGCTTGGTTTCTGAAAAGAATCAGCCACCTGAAACCATCTGCATTGCTCTAATAAAAAGCTCTTAAAATGTAGCCCATGCACACAAGCTGGAAAACAGATGAGCCTGGAATTGCTCTCTGAAGCCCCATGCAGCCTAATTTAGAGGTAGGCAGTGGTTCTGGTGGGTCTAGTAGAAATACTCTTTCACTGGCTTTCATAGATATAAACCAATATGTTAAGGCTGTTGTTTTAAGGCCTTCACTTGACATAATTTGTCATGACAAAAAGATGGAAGGAAAAGATGTTTTCTGTCTTTAAAATATTTGTGTTTTGTTTTTCAGTGTCAGGATAACCTGCTTCTGAGTATTGGTGATAAATTTCCACAAGAAATGTAAAGCAAATAAACACCAGACAAGACAGGATGGCACACTGCTGTGGTTGGACTAAAGACAATGGAAGATGGCCAGTTCTGGTGCCCCCAGAAAAACAAGGACATGGAACTGCTGGAGAGGGCCCAGAGGAGGGCCACAAAGATGATCAGAGTGCTGGAGAACCTCCCCTGTAGTGACAGGCTGGGAGAGATGGGCCTGTTCAGCCTGGAGAAAGGAAGGCTCTGGGGTAGCAAGGCAAATGTCACCAAAGTGATGTTAGTCTTCTAGTTCATCAATGGCAGTGCTTGCACTGATCCTTTAGCACTTGCAAATTGCATTACCTGTGCCAATGAGTGAGTAAATATTACAGGCATGTCAGAGATTCACAGAATGAGTTGGGTTGGAAGGGACCCCAAATGGGCAGGGACCCCTCCCACCAGCCCAGGTTGTTCAAGGTCTCATCCAACCTGGCCTTGAGCATCTCCAGGAAGGGGGCATCCACAGCCTCCCTGGGCAACCTGTTCCAGTGTCTTCCCACCCTCACTGGAAAGAATTTCTTCCTCATTTCCAGTCTCAATTTGCTCTCCTCAAGCTTCAATCCATTCCCTCTCATCTTATCACTACAAGCCCTTGTCCAAGGTCCACTTCCCTGTAAAAAAATCCAATTCCAATTACTGTCATGGACAGAACAGACTCATCTCTGGGAAATTAATTCATTGCCATTCAAACCCACAAGGATAATGAGTTGTAAGATCAAATTGAGAAACACCTTCACAGTTCCTTGCTTCCCAGCCTGAACTTTACGCCCAGTTCTACCTCCTCTCTCTGAGCCATGCAGGTGAATGGGAAATGCGGTTAGTTCACTACTTGTCTCTGCCACCCCTTCCTCCTCACACTCTATGGTCCCAGCCACAGGAGACAGTAATTCATGAACTGCTCTAACATGAGTCCTTCCCACACGATGCATTTCTTCATGTAATCCTCCAGCATGGATCCATCCCACAGAGTGCATTTCTCCAGGAACTGACTGCTCCGGCACTGTCCTGCCAGCAAACCTTCCCTGGTATAAGCTTCTCTTCATGGACTATAGTTCCTTCCAGGAGTCTTCTCTAGCATGGGCTTTGCATGGAGTCACAGCCTCCCTTAGACTGCATCCACCTGCTCTATGTGGGGTTCTCCATGGGGCTCCAGGTGAATGTCTGTTCCACCATTTACTTCCTTGGGTTACAGACAAAACCTCTCTCATCATAGCCTTCTCCACAGGCTTCAGGGGGACTTAGTGCACAGCTGGCAGAACAACACAACAGGGAATCTGTGAATCTGATAAATGAAATGAGCAAAGAAGATGAAGATTCATGAGAACAAGTCAACGCTTTAAGACTGCAAAAGGTGAAAAGCACTTTTGTAGGGTGAGTTACCTCAACCACAGACAAACTACTGAAAAAGTGAAGGATTCTGGGGGGGGGGGGGGGGTGGGGGGTAAATAAGAGAAAAATATAAGGTGTTTTATTAGGACAGAAAAAGTGTTGAAACAACCTTCAGTCACAATCCTCCCAATTCATTCTACAGGTTGAATAATAGAGGATGCAATGTACTCAGGCTGAGGGAGCTGAGGTTGTTCAGCCTGGAGAAGAGAAGGCTCCAGGCAGACCTTAGAGCTGCTCTCCAGTACCTGAAGGGGGCTACAAGAAGGCTGCAGAGAGACTGTTCCCAAAGGCCTGCAGGGACAGAATGAGGAACAATGATTTGAAATGAGAGCAGAGCAGATTGAGATTGGATGTGAGGAACAAGTTCTGCACCAGGAGGCTGCTGGAACACTGCAACAGGTTGCTGAGAGAAGGGCTTGAGGCCCCACCCTTGGAGATATTCAAGATGAGGCTGGACATGGGTCTGGGCAACCTGATCTACTGGAGGATGTCCCTGCTGAGTGCAGAGAGGTTGGGCTGGATGCCCTTTGGAGGTCCCTTCCAGGTTCTATGATAATATAAGAGGCACTTGGAGAGCATCAGCCTCCAACTTGCTACCAACTTCATCTAATATCTATAATTAGAACATTAAGATGAAAATGATGCATGAGAAAAATGGAAAAATATTTCAAGTGTGTTTTTGGTGCTTTACCAAAAAAACCCAAACCCCAACAAACAACTCAATTAAGAATCAGATGTTGGCACTTCGCAGATGATTTAGAGCAAAGAGAGTGCTGATTAAAAGCTTAGATTTCCCTATGAGGAGAAAAACTGAGTTTTGGGGTTGTTGGTTTTGTTGAAAAAGCAATAGTGGGAAAATTCCAGCTGACAAATTCTGAGCCCATTCCAACTCTCATTAAACTAAATGGCTGTGGATTGGGCCCAGAATGAAGCTAAACAAAATGAAAGCAAAGTTGATTACAAAGGACTGTAATGACAACTTGGAATTAATTTGGGGGGAGAGGGGGATGTTGTAGACAATTAGACAACTCTCTGGGCAAAACTGAAAATGTTGGAGATCTTTGCATGTGTGATTTTGAAACCCTGAGGTCTAGAAACCTCATTTATGTTTCTTGCAGCCTAGGCTGCACTGAAACTCCTTCTCCTTTATTGCCTGTCCACCCCTGGAATATTTGCTGGAGCAGAAATGCCTTTTTTCCATAACAAAACCAACAAGAAGGTTTTCTGTTATTATTGGGGGGGTGGGGGTGTGTGTTTTCTTTTTGACTAAAACCACCTAGAAGGCTCAAGTTACCAACACCTGACATTTCCAACCAGGATTTAATTATGTGTAGCAGAGCAGTTCTGACTCTTGGTCAATTCCCAGGTTATGTTGGGAGGTACACTCACAACATGAAGATGGAATATCCACTTCTCTGTCCTCTGGCTGGTATGCACAGGACTCTCCTCCTCTCAGCTGGATCTTCCCATATGGCTGACAGTCTGCATGGCAGCCAGGACCATACCTGAAGGTCAGCCTTACAGCTAGCTTTGATGGTTGTGCTTCTTTTTAACTGTTTCTTTTGCATCAGCAAAGAGAAGGGCCATGAGGATGATCAGAGGGCTGGAGCTCCTCTCCTGTGAGGACAAGATGAGAGAGTTGGGGTGTTTCAGTTTGGAGAAGAGAAGACTCCAAAGAGACTTTATTGTGGCCTTCCAGCATCTGAAGGGGGCTACAAGAAAGCTGGGGAGGGACTTTTTAGGGTGTCAGGTAGTGATAGGACTGGGGGGAATGGATCCAAGCTAGAGGAGGGGAGATTCAGATTAGACAGTAGTAAGAAGTTCTTCACCATGGTGGTGATGAGATAATGGAACAGGTTGCCCAGGGAAGTGGTGGAAGCCTCATCCCTGGAAGGTTTTAAGACCAGACTGGATGTGTCTCTAGGCAACCTGTTCTAGTGGAAAGTGTCCCTGCCTATGGCAGTGGGGTTGGAGCTGGATGATCCTTGAGGTCCTTTCCAACCCTGACAATTCTGTGATTCTGTGAAGTACTGGGAGAGACTTTTTAAAGCCAGCTACACTCTGCTGTTCATTCTTCCACTGGTTTGACTGTTGAACTGGTTTACACTCGGCTGCTAGGTGGCAAAGTAGCCCCATGTCAGAAGTAAAACTAGCCTGGGAGTAGTTGTATGTTTCAAGGTAAAAACCTCACATCTATATTAAATAGAAGACTAAATCTGTAGTTTATGTGTGCCCAAGAATTTTGGAGCATATGAATTATTTGTGTGATAAGGCAATAGAAACCTTTGCAATTTGGTTTTACTTCTTCCAGTTTGGGGCTCTGCAGTTCAAGACAGACAGGGATCTGCTGGAAAGAGTCCAATAGAGAGCTGTGAGGATGATGAAAGGACTGGACCATCTCTGCTGTGAACAAAGGTTGAGAGCCCAGGGGCCTCATCCAGGCCTGGCCTTGAATTCCTCTAGGAAGGAGACATCCACTGCCTCCCTGGGCAACCTGTTCCAGTGTCTCTCCACCCTCACTGCCAAGAATTTCTTCCTAATCTCCAGTCTCAATCTCCCGCAATACTCTTTAGTCTGGAGAAGGGAATTTTGAGAGGGGATCTGATTAATGTCTCTAAATATCTGAGGGGTGGGTGCCAGGATGAAGGTGCCAGGCTCTTTGTGGTGGTGCCCAGTGATAGGACAAGGAGCAACAGGTACAAGCTGGAACTCAGGAGGTTCCACCTAAACATGAGGAGAAACTTCTCAGGTGTGAGGGTGCCACAGCCCTGGAGCAGGCAGCCCAGAGAGGCTGTGGAGACTCCTTCTCTGGAGACTTTCCAGCCCTACCTGGCTGTGTTCCTGTGTGACTTGCCCTAGGTGATCCTGCTTTGGCAAGGGAGATTGGACTTGATCTCTGAAGGTCCCTTCCAACCCCTAACATTCTGTGATTCTCCTTTACCTTCTTTATTTGGCCCATCAAGGCAAGCCTGAATTTGGCCCTCACTCTGGCACAAAAATAAAACTCACGTTGTCAAATCAAATTAAACCATGGGAGAAGAAAAAACAAATCTGAAAGTTTCGTTCCCTCATGGAAGTAAAAAAGCTAAATCTGAATTGCCACCTGAAGAGAGGTTCCACCTCTGCATCTTACAAGTTGTCCATTTCAGCCTTTTTCAGAACAGGCTTGATGGGTTTGGAAGATGTTAGGACAGGCTGTGTCAGTCTCCTGGACAAGACACACGAAGTTCAGGCTTCCTGATGAGAAGAAGTTGAACCTTTGCTTGTGTTTCTCAGTCACGGCTTGGTTCTGAGCAAGGCTAATTAAAAGCAAACCATTTGAAACTCTGAACGCAGAGGAACCTACTCTGTCCCTAGCAGCTCAACATGAAACAGGAGGGTGACAGAGAAAATGTTTTCTCAGAATGCTTTGAGTTCTTGGCAGTTGTCATTAAACTAATTGGGAGCATTTGAAAGGGAGCTGTTTCCCACCTTGATTCAGCAAAACAACTGAAGTGCATATTTAAGGGAAAGCAGGGATCTTATCCCAACCCAACTCAATAGACTAGGAAAATTCTCACTCCTTTACTTATTTTCTCCATCTTGAAAGCACATCTTAAGCTATACCTGGACACTGATCCAGGCAACAAACCTTTATCTAACAGAGAAAGGCTTCTATATGCTAGATATGGGGAAATCTGTGATAGATATTGTGGGGTTTGGTGTTTTTTGTTTTTGTTTTTGTTTTTTTTTTTTTCGGGTGGGGGGAGGAATATGTGGTAGAAATAGGTTATTTGGGAGGGGGGAATGTGTGATAGAAATGGGGGTTTGAGAGCAAATCTGTGATAGAAATGGGATTTTTTTGGGAAGTCTGTGATAGAAATGTTTTTTTTGGGGGGAGAAAATCTGTGATAGAAATGTGATTGGGGGGGATCTGTGATAGAAATGGGTTTTTGGGGAAATGTGTGTTACTAATTTGGTTTTTTTTGGGGGGAGATCTGTGACAGAAATTAGTTTTGTTTGGGAAATCTGTAATAGAAATGTTTTGTTTTGAGAAATCTGTGATAAAATTTATTTATTTATTTATTTACTTATTTATTTATTTATTTATTTATTTATGTATGTATTTATTTATTCATTCATTTTTGTGAGGGGAAATCTGTGCTATTTCTTTTTGGGTACAGCTACCAAGCACAATACAGAATATACTCATACAAGATTTTAGGTGAGGCATCCTTGCTTTTGAGATACTATAAATTGCAACTTAAATGCAAGTCCCTTTGAAAAGAACCATATAAATTTTGTGGAAGAGCTTTAGTTCAAGGAGTTTCCAGTAGTTTGCTGAGTTCAGTAAGAAAATTTAACTTCTTTTCCTCACTTTTCCAGAAAGGAATTTCTTTAATTTTGATGAGAGCATTTGATCCTATAAAGCTTTCCTTAATTAGTTCAATAAAACACAGAAGTTGCTTTTCCTCATTCTTTCCTGAACTCACATGCTTATTACCATTTTTATTACAAGTGTTTATTGATTTTTTCATAAAAGCAGCTTACTGCAGATTCCTTGCATGTTAATTTATTGTGTCAGATTCACCTGGAAATCTCAGTGGCCCTTTTCTTTACTTTGCAGCTTCCTGTAACTTGTGCTTAGAATCACAGAATCATAGAACCACAGAATCACACAATGCTCTGGGTTGGAAGAGACCTCCAAAAATCACCCAGGCCAAACTCCTCTGCAGTAAACAGGGGCATCCTCAACTGTATCAGGCTGTTCAGAGCCCTGCCCAGAGCCCTGATTCTGCTATCAATGTACACATTGAGCATAAGGAGTTGCCATTTAAGCAGTTGCCACCAATAAATCACTTGAGGTCACATGAACTGAAACCATGATCAGAGCTAAAACATGTTAAATTGGGAATAAGGCATAGGAAGACCTAATGTGCTGGGACTGCAGAGTTCTTTGGAGGTCCCTTCCATCCTGGATCTGTGATCCTATGATTCCGTGATTCTATGATTCCATGAATCTATGAAATGATGCTACCACAATTTTGTGATCTCTGCTTTCCCACAGATTATCTTGAATAGAACAATAATTGTTAACAGCTTCTTAAAAGGTCCCCAAGATGTAGTGCTCATAGACACTCTTTTGACTGGATTGATTTGGATTCATGTCAAGGATCTTCTGCTCCTAAAACTTTCTTACATTGTGAAATTTACTAAGCCAGATAAAGTTGTTATTTTTTTCCCCCCAAATGTAAACTTAGTTCTTTGCAAATCCACTGCTTAACCTCTCCCAAGGTCCTATCTGCATGAAAAACAAGGTGGAAGATGAGACCTTTAGAAGTAATCTGAGGATTAAATTTACTGCAGATAAAATGCTTTGATGACCAAGTTTCATGTATTACCTTATTTTGTAACATTAATTCCAGCTCTATTTATTTGCATGCACCTATGTCATTTTCTGCTCTCACTGGAGGTGGGGGGGAAACACTTGCTGATAGCAATGGAACCTCAGACTCCAGCTGAGTTTTAGCTGCTCAGACAGAGATTCCCTCTACAACCACTCTCTGTGAGCCTGAGGAAGTGAGGTGAGGGGCTGGAGAGCAAGCAGAATTTTAATGGCTGTTCAGAACTAAAGCTGAGTAACATCAAGCAGGCAGGAGCTGCCAGGTCAGCCACATTTCTGAAACAGGACATGAAAAAGATAAATACAAAGCAGTGGAATTTGAGCAGAGATGTGCATGTGCTGCTGTTTGGAAATCACTCAGGAGCTGCCATGCAGCCAAGGAATGAAGGTGCCCAATTAAGTACTGCAGAAAAAAATGATTCAGGATTCAGTGCAAGCACTCAAAAATGGGGTGGGCTTTTGGATGTTTACCAGAAACATTTCTGAAGCGTAGAGCTCTCTGTGCTTTTTTCAGTTGTAATGTGAGATTTTTCTCTGTGATTTCTCACAAACCTTAAAACACACAGACCAGTACGGTTTGGGGGATGCTCTGTGGGGGAGCAGCTCAGCGGAAAAGGACCTGGGAGTCCTGATGACAACAGGATGCCCATGAGCCAGCAATGTGC